>NW_009260286.1:557578-570806 GCF_000687185.1 Egretta garzetta | reverse complement strand
CCCCCGCCCCGCCCGGGGGCCCCCGGCCCCCCGGTGTCAAGCATCCCTCCCGGCCGCCGCCGCCTCCCGGGCAAGCGTGCGATGCCGGTGAGGCTGCGGTGCAGCCCGGGCGGCGATGACCGCTGCTTGGCGCGGGCTCTGCTTCCCGGAGCCAGCTCGCGTCGTTCCGCTCTTCTGCGGCGTTACAGTAGCGTTTGGTAAGGGTTTGGGGGTTGCTTTTTTAAGAGGAGGTAATTTCTAACATACAGCCATACGTATCCATGTAACAGGCCAGATTCATCCTCGGCTGATGTGCAGCCGTAAATAATTTGTTCGAGTCAATCTCAGCTTAACTTTCTTGGCCCAGTATCTTTTCTTTCTTTGTGTATGCTTTTAAATAGGCTTCTCCCTCGGTGCTGTTCAGCTCTGGGGATCAAATTCTGCTCTTGGTTGTAACGATGTAAAAGCAGAATACTTATATGGGTGTACATAACATTGCTAGGTTAAGAGTAGAAAGAAGGGTGGAACTTAACCTCGTAGTAGCACTTTCTGGCTATTAACTATATCAAGGCTGTCTTTGTAAGCAATATGCTATTCCAAATAAGGTTATATGGATTATTTCTCTTGGTTGCAAGTCTTAATCAAAATCAGCTGACTTTGAACACTGTCTTAAAACCACAGCTAGTCAGTGGTCTTGAGAATCTCTGCTTTTAATTCAGCTTTGATATAGCTTCATGGACTCTGCTGTTGTTATACCCACACAGCAGAATATGTGCCAGTAAGGTCTGATACTCCTTTTCTCAGATTTCTATATAATAGTGCATCATTTGAATAATATCTGTTTTACCAGGGGTAGGATTCATCTTGTATAACTTTTTTCAGGTTAGGTGGCCAGTCTAAAGCAGTCTTCTAGGTTTTTTCTGTAGTCATCTCCTGAGAATAATTTGTCTTGCCATTCTCTGGATGGGCTGGGTTTCTTTCAAAGCGCTGGTAATTCTCCACTGTCAATAGGGGAAGCCCAGGAGACTGGCATACAATAATTGCCTGTGTTTTAGATGGTTAAAGGTAAATGAGATTCATCCCACTTTAAGGTTACAGTGGTGCCCAGACCTGTTGTACTGCACTTCGTACAACCCACAGCTAGAGGTACTCCAGCCGGCCAAGCTGATGAAGGAGGCTGCTCAGATGACACTTGGAAGCACCATCTTCTCGATTTCATGTTATAAATCGTGGTTCATCATATTAGCCTGCCCTCCTGCCATTTACTGCTCGTGGTGGTTTTGGCATATAAGCCCTAAGTACATAGCTTATGTGTTACTTGATGTTTTATACCCTGCGATGCACCTTGTAATGCATAACTTGTTATCATGTTAATTCAGACTAAAGAGGCCAGAAAGCCAACTAAGATACGAGCCTCAGTTTCTATCTGAATCCCTAGTTTCTAGCTTTCTGGCAAGGATGTTCCTTAATAATTGGTCTCATTTAAGCATTTAAGTTCTTCTGACACTGGCCAACAGTACTTGAGAAATGAAGGTTAGCTGCTTTAATATGCCAATGGCACCTAATTGAGCCTGGAAAATCTTCCCCTCGGTTTTAGTGCCTTTGGCAGTACCTAGAACAGGTTAAATGGAAATGGTAATTCTGTTTTCCAGTGGCAAGAAAAGAATTTAAACCTTCTTTTCCTTTCAGTATGAAAATTTTAAGAGGAGCTGCCAGGCCCTTGCAAGAGCTCAGTGTATCACTGCTTTGCTGTCACCCAGTGCTACAAAATTAAACTGCCTTTGTATGTGGAGATTTTTTTAAAACCCTTCTCGGCTAATTAAAGATGCCCTTGCTAGAGCTGTCTTGAGTGAAAGGCATTAGAAATGTGAATACAAATGGATTTTTTTCACAATGTCAGACTAAGACTTTATTTAAAAATTGTAATAAAAACATTCTGACAATTTTAAGGTTATAATCTGTGAAGTTTTGACAGTCCTTTTGCACTTAGAGAAAATTATGTAAGGAAAATACTATTTGGTCTAACAACTAAATAGGAGCCAAGCTGGGACCTTCTACCCTAAACCATACCCATTCCTGTCTTGCATATTAGTGATCTGATAACACACAGTCAGTCCAAATCTCAGTCTGGCGTTCTCCTCTTAAAAGATACACCCACCTAGCCACACAGATTAATAAGATAAAATAAAAGAATAACCTTTTATAATTTTAACAGGACGGACATTTCCAAAGAAGGGTCAGACGTGTGTGGTGCACTACACAGGTAAGGCATGTTCTGAATACTCACTCGATACCAACTGCCTTGTGTTGAAGAGTGATATGCCATTTCACATGCTGTGGTTGTATTTTTTTTTTACTTTGTTCTGTCACTCATAATTATGTTCTGATGGGTTTCCTAAATATTTCACTTCTAGCTGAGCAGTTCAGGCTACAGTATCTAGAGGTGCATGCTAGATTTGCTAAGTGTAGTGTTCAATGGTGAGAGGTTAACAGATGACACTGTGGACCTGATTCTTTAAGCCATTATACTACGCAATGAAATCAAGCATGAAACAGTGAAGATGCTGGGTTCATATTTTTCCGGCCTCTGATCTTGATACAGAGACTTAATGATTGAATATATCTTAAAAGCATGTGTCTGTGTATTGGCAGTAAAATTCATTCCGGATTGAAGAAATCAATACAACATCTATTTAACATCTGCTTTATGGACTTGTATGAATCTTAAGTGGTGAGTTGGTTAATGGAGCTGTTTATGCTGCACCTTTGAGCAGAGGGAAACCATCCTTTAAATCAGTTTGTAACGTTATGTTTTGTATATAGTTATGTAAATTGTCAAAAGAATGCAAAGACCTCTGCAGTCTGAGCCCCCATCTGGGAAGTTCACATCAAGAGCTGCCATTTTATGTGGTCTTCTCCTTAAGAAAGCAAAATGTAGGTGATGTGGGGATTGACAGTTACTGATCTGGGCCAAGATCTGTGAGGTAATGTTTTCCTCTAGTGTTCAGTAACTGTTGCTTTCTCTCAGTTTTGTACTTGCTTCTGTAGTTCACAGCTGGAGCAAGGTGGGACCATTTTCCAGTAAATATAACTAAAAAGCTATTTGTATTTTCAAGAAGCATTTTGCTATAGCTTCAATAGCATCTCTCATCAGAAGGTTGGTTGGGAGTTAGCGCACTAGCTTGGGATATAGGATGTCTGGGTTTAAGCTCCTGTATGTTTGTATATTCAGAGTATTTCGATCTGATGAGGATTTCTAGTTTGAATGAGAACAAGTTAAACACGTGGGTTTCCTGTGCCAGTCTCAGCCTTACAGACATTCCTCTGTAACTTAGATCTGAAAATAGATGTTTTGAAACTATTTTTGTGAAGATGTTAAAAGATATGTTTCTGTTCCGGCCCGAACTTCAAAATTTTTTATGAAATAAAATTGTCACTTCCCACCCCCAGTTAGTTCTAGATAAATTTAAATGTCAGAACTGAAATAGGCAAAAAATTTTGAGGCCTGCGGCTCCCACAAAGTACAGTTCTGCTGGATAACTTGAGAGAGAGTGTGAATGGTGACTGTGGAAAGATAACAAGATGCTGCTTTCTCTTACTGATAATAGATAACGTCTTAGATGAGGCTATCATAAGCTGGCTTTTAACATGAAAGACTTTATGAAAACTCATTAAATCAATCTGCAGTGTAAACTGTGCTTCCTCCATATATCTTGCTATTGGTGCTATGCAACCCCTCTAGCTCCCAGATTAGAAGAGATATCAGAAAAAGCTCATCACCTCAGTTCCAGCGCTGTTGCAATGTTTAAGCAGTCTTTGGTGGTATTATTTTTAAAGGGAGCACATGGTTAGTGAATGAAGTGTTTTCTTCCAGTGGTCTGTAGTGATGTGGCAAAGATGAAATATGAATGTCAAGTTTTAATTTAAAACTATTTTATCTGAATACAATATAACTTCTTTTTATACTGATGCAATTCCAGATATGCCTGGGATTCATCTTGAAATGATCTCTGTCTTATTTATATGATCTCATTAGACCACACTGTACTTAATGCTTATCCTCACCGCGCTCCAGCAAGTTCTGCTTTGGGAAGTGAGCAGCTAAATTACAGAGATATCCGCAGAGATATCCAGAACATCTGTCTTGTCACCTACAATGGGAGTCAGGAAAAATTAAGACACCTAGGTGCAAGGAAATGATCCCAGAAATCCTGCTTTCCAGAGGCCCCTAATACTGGGAGCACGTAGAACTCATAAGCTGTCTCCATGTTCAGCCTCCGTGTTGCACAAATACATGTAGGGAGGCGTTGTGGCCTGGGAAGTGAGGGAACCATGCACTGACTGCACTCCACCAAGACGTAGAGATCATTTGGATCTCGAGAGGAGCCTGACCTCACTGGAGTACTCTGAGCTCAGCTCTGAATCCAGCATCGAGCACAGAAGCAACAGCCACTTGCAGTCAAAAATGCAGCCTGTGGGAGCCCACTTCATGTATAATAACCAAACAGTTGTTTCAGACGTGGCAAACCTATGCTCAATTACCTTTCCCAACAGAGGAGGGTCATAGCTGTATTTGCCACATCCTTAACTGCAGCCATTACGTTCCTGGGGAGAAGAAAGCTGAAATTTCCTGCTCCCCCCAGTTTAGCTTGGGATGTTCAGCAGTGAAGAGAGCAAGAGCCATGGACAAGAAAAGGGCCAGGCAGAGAGTGAATAACAGACACTCATGCAGGAGTATTAAAGGAGCTGTATTCCAGTCCCTGAATTCAGGGATTAATTTTGTATTTTTTTTTTTCAATCCAATTACTTTCCCATGCGGTGGTGCCTAGTCTTGACAGCTTGATAGCACATGCAACTTTTTGCAGTGGCCCTTCCACTGTCATACCAAGGCACACTCTGTGTGGCGATACAGCTCCTGAGTGCAAACATGGTTGGTTCCATGTTTCCCTGAAGGGCTAGGGTTTTTGTGCATGCATAGAGTAAAATAGAAGGAAAAGGCCTGTAGCTTACTTCTGAAGCATCTTTGGGGAAAAAGGTTTTTATGAGCAAGCATGAGTTTTCCTGGCAGTCCAGACAGAAGTCCAGAGAAGACCAAATGCTGGTACCCTAGATAATTTGGCAAAACTTGAGTCCTGTCTGCTCGTCCAGGATCTTATGATTCATGCATCACCAAAGTAAGGATTCAGCAGGGTAGTTTCTAGTCTGACAACCCTACATGTTCCGGACAAGCGGGAAGTGAGAACTGGAATCTCCTCAAGATGAAGGGGAACCATGATCAAGCTTTACACTTCTGCTGCCAGTACTCCAGCTATTAGGTTGTTACATGTGGCAGCTTTGCCTCTTTCTCTCCCTGTTCAGCTAGGTGCATGATCTCAGGAGCAGACTTTGTGGTCTGATTCCCAAATACATTGTTGATGCCTTAATGCACAGACCTAAGTACCAGTGGCAGCAGGAGTTAAGGTGCAACCTCACTGGGAAACAGTTTAGAGGGAACCTTTTAGTTTAAGCAAATATCTCCCCCCCACACCCCAAGGAGTTCTTGGTTGCTTTACAATTAGAGCAGGATTTTTAGATTACCCTTCAGAAGTACCTAATTGCCCTTTCTGACTACATAGGATGCCTTAGTGCCTAACTTTGGTACTGTAAATCACCCGCTAATTTCTCAGCTTTGCACAGCCTGAGTTAAGTGCACAAATAGATGCTCCAGATCATTGCAGAAGATTAGATAGGAGGACTGTGATAGAACACGAAACCAATGATCTTGGTATACGATGGAAGAATGTGGTCAGATTCCCATATATATTACCTCGAGGGAGGTAATTCTGCCCCTCTACTCAGCTCTGGTGAGACCTCACCTAGAGTACTGCGTCCAGCTCTGGAGCCCTCAGCACAAGAAGGACATGGAAGTGTTGGAGCGGGTCCAGAAGAGGGCTACTAAAATGATCCGAGGGCTGGAGCACCTCTCCTATGAGGACAGGCTGAGAGAGTTGGGCTTGTTCAGTCTAGAGAAAAGAAGGCTGCGGGGAGACCTGATTGCGGCCTTTCAGTACCTAAAGGGGGCCTATAGGAAAGAGGGGGAAAACCTTTTTAGTAGGGCCAGCTGCGTTAGGACAAGGGGTAATGGTTTTAAACTAAATCGGGGTAGGTTTAGGCTCGATATAAGGAAAAAATTCTTTACAATGAGGGTGGTAAACCACTGGAACAGGTTGCCCAGAGAGGTAGTGGAGGCCCCATCCCTGGAAACATTCAAGGCCAGGTTGGATGGGGCTCTGAGCAACCTGATCTAGTTGGCGGTGTCCCTGCTGACTGCAGGGGGGTTGGACTCGATGACCTCTAGTGGTCCCTTCCAACCCAAAACATTCTATGATTCTATGATTCTATGATTTTATATGTTTTATCTTTGTTAAGAAATGTAACAAATATAATAATTTCTTCTTATCATCCAGCATCTATGTTGTGTCTCAAAAATTACCTGACACAATATTAAAGTAATGGGATTAATAGATAAGGTAGTGCATTGGCACCAAAATGCATTTCCAGCAGCAATGGTTTATGTCATGTTTTTGTCAGAGATTTCATTGAACAAGCTTCTGAAAGCCTTTGGCAATCTGCTTACTCCTTCTGTTTTCCATCTGCAAAATGATAGTTGTACTTTGTCTGCCTCATGTAGATAGATTGCAAGCAATTTGGGATATGAACTGCCTCCTTCTTCATGCCTGATGTAATGGCGTCCTAATCTTGATTGGGTCTTCAGGTTACACTGTAGTACTGATAGTAATACAAGTAAACAAATTACAGTGTCATTAGTCCTGGAGTGTATCAACAGAATGGAGGCATTTTCTGCAGTTTTGTTTCCTGTGATATAAATTCATTGACTCTGGCAAGGGGAATTAACAGTGCCGAATTTTCAAAGATTTATGAAGCTGATACAAAACGTGACTTTCAGTTGAAAATGCCCCTAAACAAAACCTTTCCTGAGGTTGTGAATGCTCTGCCTAGAGACTGTGGGGTAAAACCTAGACTCTGGGAAGCTGGGTCCCATTCCTGGGCCTCCTGCTGGATGATGGTGTGCCCTCAAACAAGCTTTGAATATATTGGTCCCAAATCTCCTCTTAATAGTGAGAGGGCAGCTTTTTTTCCTAAGTTGTTTGGAGCTGACATTCTCTTGTGTTGTCCCATGTAGCTTGTGGCAGAGCTGGATTCTTAACCTCTTCATCTTTCTCCTTGGCCACCTGTAAATCTGTGATAATAATACAATTAGCCTTTTTAAGGAACTGATGATGTTCAGTATTTGTAGTGTGCTGGAACAGACTTGTTTGAGTGAGACTATAAGGGCTCATTAAATCATTGAATACTTATTAAGCGGGACTTCTATCACAGAGGATTTTCCATAGACTAGGACAATGGCCACAAAATTGCACCAAATAAATTTTTAATAGAATATTTTAGTTGGAAGGGATCTACAATGATCACCTAGTCCAACTGCCTGACCATGTCAGGGCTGACCGAAAATTAAAGCATGTTATTAAGGGCATTGGCCAAATGCCTCTTAAACACATTTAGGCTTGGGGCATCGACCACCTCTCTGGGAAGCCTGTTCCAGTGTTTGAGCACCCTCTCGGTAAAGAAGTGCTTCCTAATGCCAAGTCTGAACCTCCCCTGACACAGCTTTAAACCATTCCCACGTGTCCTATCTCTGGGTACCAGGGAGAAGAGCTCAGCACCTCCCTCTCCACTTCAGTAATTCAATACCGAGAGGTTGATTTTTAATTTTTTTTTAAATGCTTAAAGTAAAATTCCCTATTAAAATTAATGAATACTACTCCATTTATTTCAGCTGAGCTGTACAAATTTATTCCAGTTTAGGAAGCAGGCCTCTATTTTAAGCAGAACAAATGATTAATTGTTCTTTTCCTAGTGAACTGAGGACAAACTCATATCATCTTATTTTCCCATATATTACCAGAATTATATTGTTTCTTTAGCTGGGGCAGAGATGTAGTGTTGAGAGTTATGGCTGTGTTTGTGACATTGAAAGCTTTTTTTACTTTTTTTTTTTAATAACAAAAGCATACTGCGTAGGTGCAAATTAACAGTAATTTATAGAATATGTTTGATTTATCATGATTTTAAAAAGCATTTTCCATTTAACACAATACAATTGGCACCAAAATGCATTTCCAGCAGCAATGGTTTATGTCATGTTTTTGTCAGAGATTTCATTGAACAAGCTTCTGAAAGCCTTTGGCAATCTGCTTACTCCTTCTGTTTTCCATCTGCAAAATGATAGTTGTACTTTGTCTGCCTCATGTAGATAGATTGCAAGCAATTTGGGATATGAACTGCCTCCTTCTTCATGCCTGATGTAATGGCGTCCTAATCTTGATTGGGTCTTCAGGTTACACTGTAGTACTGATAGTAATACAAGTAAACAAATTACAGTGTCATTAGTCCTGGAGTGTATCAACAGAATGGAGGCATTTTCTGCAGTTTTGTTTCCTGTGATATAAATTCATTGACTCTGGCAAGGGGAATTAACAGTGCCGAATTTTCAAAGATTTATGAAGCTGATACAAAACGTGACTTTCAGTTGAAAATGCCCCTAAACAAAACCTTTCCTGAGGTTGTGAATGCTCTGCCTAGAGACTGTGGGGTAAAACCTAGACTCTGGGAAGCTGGGTCCCATTCCTGGGCCTCCTGCTGGATGATGGTGTGCCCTCAAACAAGCTTTGAATATATTGGTCCCAAATCTCCTCTTAATAGTGAGAGGGCAGCTTTTTTTCCTAAGTTGTTTGGAGCTGACATTCTCTTGTGTTGTCCCATGTAGCTTGTGGCAGAGCTGGATTCTTAACCTCTTCATCTTTCTCCTTGGCCACCTGTAAATCTGTGATAATAATACAATTAGCCTTTTTAAGGAACTGATGATGTTCAGTATTTGTAGTGTGCTGGAACAGACTTGTTTGAGTGAGACTATAAGGGCTCATTAAATCATTGAATACTTATTAAGCGGGACTTCTATCACAGAGGATTTTCCATAGACTAGGACAATGGCCACAAAATTGCACCAAATAAATTTTTAATAGAATATTTTAGTTGGAAGGGATCTACAATGATCACCTAGTCCAACTGCCTGACCATGTCAGGGCTGACCGAAAATTAAAGCATGTTATTAAGGGCATTGGCCAAATGCCTCTTAAACACATTTAGGCTTGGGGCATCGACCACCTCTCTGGGAAGCCTGTTCCAGTGTTTGAGCACCCTCTCGGTAAAGAAGTGCTTCCTAATGCCAAGTCTGAACCTCCCCTGACACAGCTTTAAACCATTCCCACGTGTCCTATCTCTGGGTACCAGGGAGAAGAGCTCAGCACCTCCCTCTCCACTTCAGTAATTCAATACCGAGAGGTTGATTTTTAATTTTTTTTTAAATGCTTAAAGTAAAATTCCCTATTAAAATTAATGAATACTACTCCATTTATTTCAGCTGAGCTGTACAAATTTATTCCAGTTTAGGAAGCAGGCCTCTATTTTAAGCAGAACAAATGATTAATTGTTCTTTTCCTAGTGAACTGAGGACAAACTCATATCATCTTATTTTCCCATATATTACCAGAATTATATTGTTTCTTTAGCTGGGGCAGAGATGTAGTGTTGAGAGTTATGGCTGTGTTTGTGACATTGAAAGCTTTTTTTACTTTTTTTTTTTAATAACAAAAGCATACTGCGTAGGTGCAAATTAACAGTAATTTATAGAATATGTTTGATTTATCATGATTTTAAAAAGCATTTTCCATTTAACACAATACAAATACAACGCAATTCCCTTGAAATAACTCTTGTGAAAAAGAGGACAGATCTGCCTATTTTTCTTGGATCAAAATCAACCCAGTCTTAAGCATATGTAATAGCCAGAGATTTGTCTATACTGACATACTCTCGAAAAGACTAGTGTAAATTCAGAATAACTTTGCAGAGTGTCATATATTTGTCTGTGAACCTCAGTATCTGGATGACTGGACATACATTAGCTTCATGTGAAAGCACTTTGTGCCAGGTGAGTACTGGGGTATGATATTTCTCTGGTCCTGCTCTCAGAAACATCTATACCACTTCAGTGGGAGCTGTGCATGTGTATCTGAGAGGAAAATTGAACTGAGTAAGGAATTTAATCAAAATTCTTTGTCTCCAGGAAGCTGTCTAGCTGGGTTTGGAAGAGGATAGTGAACACTGCAATTAGAGTTATCATTAATAAGAATTGTATTGTAACAGACATTGTAATTGAGCCTTGAATTATAGCCAGCTAAATCTTGCTTACCTAGAAAGAACTTAATTGTTTTATCGAGCATGTTCCCAAGATATATTATACCAGGAGAGTGTGATGTCTTTCCATCTTTTGGGGCCTGCCAATTTTCTGTATTTTTTTACTTAAAGTAATCCCTTCAAATTGCTCTGGTTTGAAAGGATGAAAGCCTTTTACTTCTGCAGAGATCTTAGTGGCAGCTAAGCACTTGCAAGCATCCTTTTTCTTTGGTGAATCATAACTGCAAAAAGTAGTTTTAGTCCTCAGTGAAGAACATGGTTTTTTGCTGCCCCTCAGAAACGATTTGCAAGTCTTAAACCTTTCTCGGTAAAAGGAGTAAAATTCTCATCTTTACTTATTTAATGTAGATTGGTTACCTCTGGAAATATTTTAGCAGCGACTTCAGTCTGATAGTGATGAGAGTCCAGAAGTAAACGTTCAAGGAGAAGAGATTTCTCCTACGCATTTTACTGCCAGCTTAGTGACTTCAGGTGATCACTTAGTGATTTCAGGTATATTACTTGTTCTTTCATTTTTAAAATTTGACAGAAAAGGGGGCTGTGCCTCTCAAAATTGTCATGAAATTAATGTTTGCAAGTACTGTGAGACTCGCTGTAAGAAGAAGCTATTGATGTGAAAAAATCATAGAATCATAGAATCACTTTGGTTGGAAAAGACCTTTGAGATCATCGAGTCCAACCTTTAACCTAACCCTGCCATCCCACCACTAAACCATGTCCCTAAGCACCTCATCTATCCTTCTTATAAATACCTCCAGGGATGAGGACTCCACCACCTCCCTGGGCAGCCCATTCCAGAGCCTGACAACCCTTTCGGTAAAGAAGTTCTTCCTAACGTCCAGCCTAAACCTGCCCTGGCACAGCTTCAAACCATTCCCCCTCGTCCTATCATCTGTTACCAGGCCGACCCCCACCTCACTACAGCCTCCTTTCAGGTAGTTGTAGAGGGCGATCAGGTCTCCCCTCAGCCTCCTCTTCTCCAGACGAAATAACCCCAGTTCCCTCAGCCGCTCCTTGTACGACTTGTGTTCCAGACCCCTCACCAGCTTGGTTGCTCTCCTCTGGACATGTTCCAGCAACGCAACATCTTTTTTGTAGTGAGGGGCCCAAAACTGAACACAGTATTCGAGGTGCGGCCTCACCAGCACCGAGTACGGGGACACGATCACTTCCCTACTCCTACTGGTCACACTATTTTCAATACAGGCCAGGATGCCATTGGCCTTCTTGGACACCTGGGCACACTGCTGGCTGAAAATGATTTGATGAATAAAAAAGGTTCAGAGATTTGTAAGAAAAAATGTAGAAGCTTCAGCAGCTAAATTAGTGAGTTTAAATTGGACATACCATATTGTTGCCTGATGGAAAAGGATCGGTGTAATAAACTGTAGCCTCAAGTTTCCCAGTTTCTCCTCCTTTGCATTGAATGCTGTGTTGCTATGTAGTGTGCCCATTGGTTTCACTGAAATGACTTGTGCTATTGCATGCTATTTAATGTGGGTAAGTGAAACAGAAAAGGAGCTTGAAATTACCCAACAGGGTTCTTACTGGCAACCTCAGCTGAGAAGCGATCGTTTGACTAAGAATTGGAAGTCTCTCCCCTTAATGGTGGTCCCCGTGGCCTTGAGGTGTTAACGGGACGGCTGCTAATATGCTTTGTGCAAAGAAAGGGAAGACTTCTGGATGGCCTGTAAATACCATCTTATAATAATTTAGGGAAAAAGCAGGATGAGTTTCTTTCTTATGGAGTAAAGAAGTTTATTAAGAGATTTCTTCAAGATGACATGTATGGGCACTTTCTCCCCTGACAGAGACTCCTCTGTCACCATGAAACATGCTGAATGATTTGGTGATTGCTAGCTTTGATTTTGGAGCACCTATTAACCTCTACAGGATTTCCTTTCATGGAGGTATTGTATCATCATGCCCCTTCCTGTTGTGCATAGAAGGGAGACTGCTAGTGAATAATTAAACCTCTTACTCCCACCTCACAAAAGCCTTGAAGTGGATTTCAACATACTGAAAAAAGTCCACAAAGCAGTTTATGTGTAGTACCAGAGAACTAATAACCTCTGTTAGTCAAGCTTTTAAAAGCTCAGAACTGATCAAAAACAGTGCCATCTTTTAGAAAATTAGATCACTGTTTTCAAAGAAAATGTTTTTGCTGGGTCCTCTTTGCACTTACTTTCAATGATCCCAGTGTGCTACTCTGCCTACTTACAGCTCATACGTGTATTTAAGCACTAGGACCCAAAAGGTTTGCATCAATTCTTGATCATTGGAATTCCAGGTCCTCACAAGAATGACATTGTTTTCTAATAAATTATGCCCCCCAAAAATCACAGAATTGCTGAAGCAACTGTGCAGTGAATAGTATTTATTAGTGTGAAACGTACAAGTGGTTACTACATCAGCTAAATGAGAAACTCTATCAGCTGACACCAGTGATAGGCTTGTCTCCCTTTATTGACAAAGTAGAACTGACATCACTGTATTTACCTAATTAAGAAGTCTAAATTGAGAGCTTAGTTATCTTAGGCTACCTAAATAGTTAGCCTTTGGATACGCCTCTCTATTGATTAGATAAAGAGCTTAATATGGTTCCTAAGTCAGGAAGCTCAGCTAGGCAGGGTTTATGGAAGGGGTACTATTTTCTTAATGAGACAACATGCGGTGTCATCTCTCTGCAGTGGAGACACGGCAGCCACATTTCAGGTGTGTTACCCGAGCAGTTGCTGTGTGGCCAGAGATCTCAGCAGGTTTGTGATCTCCAGAGCTCAGTGGGCTGCTCCTGGAGCTGCAGTGATGTGCATGGGAGATCCCTGGGGAGGACCATTGCGCAGGAGCTCATGCAGTGCCTGTCCTTTGGCGCTGGTAAGCAATGGAACAGGCATCCTCGGAGGAAACACATACTGCTGCGAGAAGCAGTGAT
>NW_009260286.1:552213-556786 GCF_000687185.1 Egretta garzetta | reverse complement strand
CGGTGCCAGGGGGCTGCTAGAAGGGGGCCTTATATTGAAAGCAACATCTATCAATTGAGATACGTTATTTAGCTTTAGTAAGTCAAGGGCATTGTAAATCTTACTTTTTTTTCACAAGACTGCAGAAGTTTGTACTCCCTTGCACATCACTCAGTGCGAGGGATATTAAATGTTGTAGCCATGGTGTCATCAGGCAGAGCCAGTGGACCTTTGTGGCTGAGGCAGCAGCAGATCCGTGCAGTCAGGCGGTGTATTCCTTTATCTCCCATCCAACATCCTGGGTCTTCCAAAACTCAGTGTTACAGCAGCAGTTGAGAGGCACATTTGATTTGTAGCTCTCCCTCTTGTCTCTGCTTATGGTATCCTAAGTCTGGTTTCCCCTTCCAGATCTTTTCCATTTAATCCTGCATAGTTACTGGTTCTTTCTTAGTTGTCTCCTGCTGCTCTAAAATCACTTCCCTTTGCACATTTAATGATGCAACTACCTTGACTTAGCAAGATTATCTTCCTCTATTCTCTTCTCCATGAGAAATTGAAGACATTTGGTTTGGTAAGGGTGTTTTTTTCCTAGACAGAGGAAAAGACCTAACACTTTATTAGTTCATTTTTCAATCTATGATTGCTACAACAATACACTCCCTGATGCATTGGTTCTGTCTAGTTTTAAATGACCAAGGTGATAATGCTATTTTGCTACTTCCAAACCCATTGAAGTTGCTGCTGTTGCAACATTAAAAGTAGCAGCTTTCTGTTGAAATTCTCTACCCTGCATTAGAAAAAAAACCCGACAAAACCAGACCACAAAACAAACAAATGTTTGGAAATTACACTATAATACTATATAGGAACTGTAGTTATGGAAACTTAAATTTTCGTTCTCCTTTGTGGATAAATTTCTGTTATGCTATAAGCAGGAATTTCCAGGAAAAAAGGAGGGTCTTGTTCTTTGAGAGGTGAAATCTAGCCATATCTAGGGCACATAGAAGAAAACAGAAGATGAGTCACACAGTAGACAAGTTCCTGAGGCATCACTATGAAGTGTTGCCATTTCCAGACTGGAATGTACAATTTTCAGCTTGAAGAATTGAAGTAAATTTTTGTTGTAGTGAAAGCTGTAATTTTGGTGGAAAAGCTTTGCCCACAAATTTTATTTTGAAGGTTGAGGATCTGAGACTGAAATTCATAGGCTAGCTGCCAACTCTATATCATAGAATCACAGAATGGTTTGGATTGGAAGGTACCTTTAGAGATCATCCAGTCCACCCCCCATACTGTGGGCAGGAACATGTTTCAGGCAAGAACATGATCAGGTTGCTCAGAGCCTCATCCAACCTGACTTTGAACACTTCCAGGGATGGGGTGTCCACAGCTTCTCTGGGCAACCTGTTCCAGTGTCTCACTACCCTCATCATAAAGAATTTTTTTCCTTATATCCATTCTAAACCTACCATCTTTCAATTTAAAACTGTTGCCCCTTGTCTTGTCGCTACAGGCCTTGGTAAAAAGTCTCTCTGTCTTTCTATAAGCCTCCTTTAAGTATTGAAAATCTACAAATAAGTTTCCCTGGAGCCTTCTCCAAGCTGAACAACCCCAACTCTCTCAGCCTTTCCTCATAGGAGAGGTGTTCCAGCCCTCTGACCATTTTTGTGGTCCTCCTCTGGACCCACTCTAACAGGTTCATGTCTGTTTTGTGCTGGGGACCCCAGAGCTGGATGCAGTACTCCATCCAGGTGGGAGTTATTCCATCATAGGAGGCCATCAGGTTAGTCATATTGGTCTGAGCTAAAGTATTGTATATTAACCAAAATTTGTGTTGGTTTTTAAAGTTGTGAATCTGAATTTTACAGCTCAGGCTTATGTTCAGTTGTAATCAGAATTAGTCATACATAGTTTCTGCTCATTTTCATTGTAAGGCAAAACTAATTTTTTTCACTAGTAAGTTATTCTGTCTGGCCCTGGTGTAGCCCTTTCTTGTCTTTCTTGCTTGTCTTTCATACTAAATGGTGGTCACCCTACTACACATGTGCAGCCACATTAGGCGCATCCAACCATAGTTTGCATTACCTCTGTATCTGACCACTATCCACACACGCTTAAAATACAGAGTAAAAGCAGAATTACATGGAATCCTCTCTCATTCTGAAACTATTCTCCTTTATTCTGGAGGAAGTTGCAATAGTAAGCACAAAGACTAACTTTAACCGTGGGGGAGAATTCTTCAGTGACATCTGCCATTCATGGAATGGAATGATCTCTTCTGCAGTGTCATGCTGAAACACTTGACCTTGGCATGGATTTTAGATCACTCTCTGGAAGTGTCTCGCTCCACTGATGAGAGCAGAGGATGCTCCTCTGCCATGCTGCCTGGGTGACTAGCTCCCCACACCCTCTGAGGCCCACACTGGCCAGCTGGCAATGACTCTGGAAAAGCTACAGCTGGGTCTCTTCCACCCTGCCGGGGTTGTTTCTGGAGTGCACAGACAGCCCCCTCAATAGCTTTCGCTTTATGCTCTCCTTCGAATTTTCTTCTGCTGTCATTTGCACCTTGTCTTCAAAGAAATAGCAGGGAGAGGTTCACAGCTCTTCCTCAGGTCAGTCAGCAGCACTTCTGCACAGCACAGCTGAGGGCTATCATCTAACGTGGGTTGAGCCCATTTTGCCATGTCCTACCTTTTGCTGGCTGGAACTCAAATGTCATGACCTTTTATATCTGAATGCTGGGGACTTCCAGAGCCTGTAACTGTAAGAGGTGTTGAAAGTGCATTGGATCAGAATGGAAATGCCTCATTAAAAAATGTGCCATAAGACTTGTTCTCTGCAAAGCCATTTATATAACTCATCTCCTTTCCAACATTTATTCAGATTCCTGGCTGGGAGTGTAGGAGTCACGTTTATGAGTCGAATACAAATTCAGGGTTGATACAATCATGAAGAACTGCCATCATTAATCCCCTGTGGACAACTTAAAAAGTTGAATCTGATCAAAGTGCTACACCCTTCATTAATAAATCCCTTTGGGAAGGGAAAGGTATTGTTTACTCCCCTTTAAAAGACAGGGAAATTCAGAAGGGAAATTATTTGTCTAGGGAACACAGCAAGCCTCTGATAAAGCTGGGGGTAGAAATTCATGTGCTTTTAAAGTCCTTATCTGTTATATTTACCACTAGGCTGTATCAACTCTGTTTCTGAGCTGTTTCTTTTTTTCCAGACCTCAGAAGTGCTTAACTTTTGAGAACAAACTATTTAAATTAAAATGAATGGTGGAAAATCACGAAGTACTTTAGCTTGTATTAGGGTTTCTGTGTTTCTCTAATCAATCCCGACTTTATTGGTTATATAAGCATTGTAAACAGATTAAGGGCTAATCCTTCCCTGCTGCAAAGAATAATAAGGGGTTTGATAGTAACGATTCACTTTATTTCAATAAAGTAACCAAAGCTTGCAATACATTGATTTACTAAAACTCCAGAGCCATTTCTGAAGCTTTCCTAAGACTTGCTATGGTAGTACATTCAAAGCTCCTCTTCAGATGCAAAAGTTTCTAAAGCCTTTGGGAAAACGAAATCAAACAGAGTAGATTGGACCTGAGGGAGCTTGTAGCTGTAAACACAGGCGTGTTGATGGGGTGATGGGGCGCTGAGGAAGGGTTTGTCTTGCAGAAAAAAAGCAGTGAAATCTTGGGCTGGGATTTTTCCCCCCCACGAGCGTGGGAAGAAATGTTGACTGACTGCAAAATTCCTCCATACTGTAATGGAGTTATACAACCTATAATCTTTCCATTATACAGTCTGTCACCGGAGGACTGGCCCATTTGTAGACTACAAAGCATTTAAATGATGACAGCTGTATTAGGCAGTAAGGGACACGGTTAGCCACTGTGTTTATAGAGGGCAGCGAGATAACAATAGCTCCCAGTCTTCAGTGCTTGCCACATTTACTTTAGATTTCGGACACCTCTCTGTTTTACAGACAAGTAGCTGTGTTGAAAAAGTGGGAGGTACTAGGGAAATAGTTATCTTAGCTCTTCTTTTTCCCTTGAGAAACTGATGTACAATACAGGCCAAGAGGGTGTCAGCTGATAAAAGCCAGGCAATGCGAAGTGTTCTCTGAATTTGATGTCAAGGAGCCTGCCATCCGAGAGAAACCGGACATTGTCCGGCAGCACCATGAATGAATGAATGAGTATCTCCAACGTGCCCTTCCACTGCACCTCCTGTTACTCTCTTACTACATGTAGGAACACGCTTCTTCCTTTAGTTTTTCCTCAACACTTCAACAAGTTGTAATAGACTCTTAGAAAAATTTTCTAGTCTGTTTGTTCAGTCATATGCAAGTTTTATTACAGTTTCCAGTATTACTCGTCATGCAGCTTCTAAGCACGTTCAAGCAGTACATGAAATGATGGGACTTGTTTTCTGATGGCATCCTCGGAGGATGAAGCAGTAAAGAGTTTTAACACATCCAAAAGAACATGTGAGCGCAGCCCGCATTTGAAAATGTTCCTTGTTCTGCAGCATAACTTCCTCTTCCTAGGCACCAAAGGTGCTACGACGTGACTAGGTAGGGCTGAAAC
>NW_009260286.1:549663-552034 GCF_000687185.1 Egretta garzetta | reverse complement strand
CCAGCTATTTCCCCCTGCCTTTGCACTGCTCCATCCTGCACATAGAAATGTTGCATTGGCTGTGCTGTAAACTGGGCTGAAAATCTGACATGAATGAAAAACAAGTTGGGGAAGGAGGGAAGAAGTGGTTGTGAAGGACAGCAGGACATCAGGATGGAAATGCAGAGTGATGGAAAGAGCAACAGCAATGCTTGCAATCCAGCACTGCTGCAGGTCTAGAGCTTTGCAGTGGTATGGGGAACCAAGGCACTCATGTGGTTGTAGAGAAAAGATTTGCCCGTGGGAACGAGGGGGAATATTTATTTCTGTTTCCTTCTCACATTTCTGACCTGTCAAACTTCCCAGTAGTGTACAGTTTGGGGACTCTTCCATAGCATACTTTCAGTCTCTCTATTGCAATAATGTACTGGGACAAATTTCTCTTTTTAACATGCTTCGTATATTTGCTGCTGCTGTGGTGGGGACTATCTAGTGGTGCTGTTATCTGTTTATATAAGTGATCTCAGAATAAATTTGTTTGACTTCCCTCCCCCCCCCAAAAAAAAAACCCAAACCAAACAAACCAACAAAAACCCACAGTTGTTTAGTGGGTGGGTGGACAATGATTTCTGGGCCGAAATTATGGTTCACAATGAGAGAATTTTACCTTGAGTAGGCAGACAAGGTGTCTATACATGGGGAAAGAATTATTGTTATTAGTATGTCTATTAATGCAGTGTACATGACTTTGTTTAAAGGAAGTATTGTTGCCCTTCTACTGAGCGATTGCAAATTTCAGGCCTTTATAATTAGCTTCTTATCAGAAAATAAATCAATGTTACTAGCCAAGGTAACTTCTGAACATGACTTGCATAAATCTGTCACTGAGCAGGACTCATCAGAACTGCATTTGTTCCTGATCAAGGAACATTAACAGCTTGGACGTGACAAGCCCTGTCAGGGTGAAGTATTTAAAGACCCTCACCTTACCCTGAAATAGTGGCAGTGCTGCACAAGATGATCCTCCTACTCCCCCCTGCCCCAAAAATTCATGGCTCTTGGATTTAAAAGTCAAGAAACTGTTTTGCTGAACCTTTCTTTTACTGCTTCTCATGAAGCAGTGTTTGCTAATTTGGAAATGCTTCTTTTGGCTGAGCCAAGCGAGGACAGACTCGATGACTGTCCCTGCATATGAGGAATATACTTAGGACCTTTTTATAGTGAGAAGCCACAACTCATGCGTGGTCTTCTACCTGCTGTTTGCCAAAGAGCTGGGGAGACAACTTAGACAAAAATGAAATCAGCATATGAAATATTTTTAAAGTGTGGTGTGTATCTCATACAACAGAATATTGTGTTAACTTAAATATCGGCTCAGCATTTATATATTTAAGGTGGATTAGTGTGGATTTTTACAATTTGTTTTCCTGCTCATGGATTTATTTGAGTAAGACATTTCTAATACAGGTGTATGTGTGTACGTGTACTCTTGAAGTATAAAGATCTTGGATCATAATGTTAAAAACTTCAGGTCAAAGTGGGTAGGGTTTTCTTAGAATTTAAAATATTTTAAAATTAATTCTAATTCCTTCTCTTTACTCAGTATTAGAGTTCTGAAATTTATTATGTTATGTCATACCTTGTTCAGCCAGTCTCTCTCATCTGTGTTTTTCATCAGTAATGGTGGCAAAATTCCGATTTGGAGAGGAGAGGAGAGAAACAGAATATTTCAGCTGGAAGGGACCTACAACGATCATCTAGTCCAACTGCCTGACCAGTTCAGGGCTGACTGAAAGTCAAAGCATGTTGTTAAGGGCATTGTCCAAATGCCTCTTAAACACTGGCAGGCAGTTTTGGGGTTATGAATAGCAAATGTTGTCAAGCTGGCTCTCCAGGAGTAGGTAAATGCATGACTGGACAATGTTTACAGAGGATCATAAGGTTTTCCATCATGATCTACAAGGAATTCGTGATACTTTGAGTAAGATAAAATAAACATCCTAATGGATATAAGGTTGGCTTTCTGAGTAGAGTTTCCAGTTAAAATGGACTGGTGCTAGCCCCACTGTAAGTGACATTTTTATCAGTGGAAATAGATATCAAGGTCATAAAAATTAACAAATAAATCCTAAATAAAGGGTCTCATCCTGTAGGTAGGTCATTGATACAGAGCAATAGGGATCACTATGCAAAATGGTCACAAGTCAATAATAAATTTTCAGTTTCTATGAAACCGTTTACGAAGTCCTAGGTGGAAGAACAATGAATGAGGCCTGTGCTTACAGATAAGGGCACTTTGTCATGCGAAGCAGTGACTCTGAAAAAGATGTGGGGAGTGGTGGTTGATTATCAAATGAACATGAGCACCGGAGCTGTTCTTTTGCCAAAAAGC
>NW_009260286.1:526592-549639 GCF_000687185.1 Egretta garzetta | reverse complement strand
TGGCTGTGTCAAAAAAAGTGTGCCCAGTTGGGTAGTCTACAACGCAGGAAAGAGATGTGAGGGTGGTAGAAGCCCTGGGAAACCTTCCTAACCATAAAATGCTGGATTTATTCAGCAGAGGTTAAAGGATGGTTTGGTACTTACATGGGGAACAAAATACTGATAGGACAACTGAACTGTTCTATTAGTTCACCAAAATACATTAAGATATCGTAGCTGGAAAGTGAAATTTTACAAGTTCACCTTAAAATAAGGAATAAATTTGAACTGGAAACACTGATTTATAAGCGAACACCAATCAATAATTGCAGTCAGTTCATTGCCCCAAGATACCTTTAAATCAGCTCTAATTCAAACAGGAATTATTTACTGAAAATCCTACAGCCTGCATTAAAGTAGAAAGTCAGATGCAGAGATTGCAAGGAACATTTCTGGCATATAAGTGCATTAATTAATAGTTTTGTCATGTATTTTGGAAGCTTTGGTTGCATTCTTGTTCAGTGGTCTTTTCCTCTTGTAGATCAGTCCTAGAGGCTTCACATCTTTCCTAGATTCATAGCTTTTAGGGCTGAGCTGGCAATTAGTCTGATGCCCCAAATACCAAGATTTGAACTTGAACTTCCGTAGGTTTAATCATGTCAATTATTTTTCTTCCTTTGCATTTAATTTTTTCTGTGCCCATGTCTTTGATGTGTTTTCCTGTATAGATATGGATGAAAACTACAAAATGGAGTCAATAAAAATGTTACCTGCTTTTTCAACTTTTGAGGTTTATGATGGTCAGATAAATGCTCTGCCACGGGTGGAGTTCACTGACTTCGGAGGACAGTCAGCATTTTGTAGGAGATGCTCCATATAATGAAAAATGAGCTGGTACAGAGCTCTGGAGTAATTAATATCCGCTTGCATTCTGATTACCAGCTTGCATAGGGCATCCTTAGAATTGGTTGCTTCTCTAATTGGAGCATATTAAAAGGTGATTTACAAAATACCTAATCAATTATGGAACGTAATATCATGTTTCACTCAAAGTCATTTTCCATACTTAGCCAGAGGCCTCAATTATGTTTTTACACTGCTTTGGTTGATATGGTTGTTATTAGCCAGTGCTTATTGTATATGAAAAACAAAATAGTTGCATTAAAACAGATTTGACTTCAGGATAGGTCTCTGATGTGGGGATTACTGGGCAGAGACCTTTGATCGGTGCTGTGAATCTGAGCAGATAGCTGTAATGACTCTTTCTATAAAAACAGGTGAATATTAGAAATCCCTAGCAGAAGACAGCAGTATCTATGAGAAGGGAGGCTTTCCATCGTGATCTGCAACGCACAGAAATATTTGCAGCTCAGAAAGATTAACGAGCCAGCGTGCTGTTCAGGGTAACAAAAGCTGTTTGCATAAAACCCCTTGCAGTCACCACATCTCACTTAACTGACATCCCACTAGTTTTCTTTTCTCGAAAAACTTCCATTTGACTGAGTATTCTGGAAAACCCTGCATTATCAACTTAGTAAGGGCAAAGCAAGTTTCTGCAGGAGCTATTTTTGGGAGGTAATGTTGGCCATTTGAAGCGCTGTCCCACCTTCAGCTCTGGCCTGTTTTGCAGCAGCGGTGCTTGACTCCTGTTCTGCTGCGTGCTCCCACTCACAGGGCGTCCTGTACGTCGCACACGCATCGGAACTGTATCGTGTTGCAGGAAAACCCTACGTTGGCAAACAGCATTCACAGTTTGTGCTTTAAGCATACCTCAAGGACATCTGTGTATGGTAAAAATAAAAATAGCCACACTAGAAAGCACATGGAAAAATTCTCTGGAGAGTGACTGTAAAATCAGATGATCCCATCTAAAAATATGATGTATACCTAGCACAGAAGTTCACCTTGATTTTAAAGTCTTGCTAACACTGGAGGTGGTTTGGTGAAAAATCCTGGGGCCGCCGGAGGACCTGTATGACTACACTGAAAGGTAGATGGAGCGACAAGGTGGCTGGGGGCTGTGCGGGCACACCAGGAGCCTGGGCTTGCCTGCACATCCTCGGGCAGTGCAAGTGGTGCAGTCTGTGTGTGATGGTGCTGAGTACCTTGATGAGTTTCCCAATGTAGGCCTGCGCCATAGACATTAGAAGAAATAATAGAGGCATGGATAGCCTCACAGCCTATCCCATAGGTGGTTTGGGCGTAAGACTTGTCACTTGATTTTGTAATAGTTTTGTTCTGTTTAAGCAGAAAATGATACTTACTCTGTGTATTTTCTAGACCTAGTGATAAAACCAAATTCACAAGAAAACCTTTGTGAAAGAGATTAAAATTCTCTTCTCTGTCAATGTCACACAGCGATAACTCTCAAATGCAAACCCACCTGTAGCCCTGATTTTGCTGTGCACCAGCCACGATATGAATTTTACTGTTGAAGTATATATTAGTCATTATTTTTAATACAACACAACTATTCTTTACTTGTGTTACAGTAACCCCTAGAGGTCCCACCGGAGGGTTTCATCATGCTACACACAACTGACATAATGAGGTTAATTTTATTGAGTGTATTTGGTTCCCTGTACCCCAATGTTCATGATTCCTCATTTCGTTTGTCAGTGAATAGTGAGATAATGAGATAGCAGGTTGGCAAGGGCAGAAATAAATTTAGGTTTGAAATGATGGATGTGCCTTGTGAGCAAGTTCAGCCAAGTAGGACCTCAAGTCTGTTCCATGGGAATTGCCAGGTCAAAGCTGACTCAGAATTAGTATTTATGAATACTCTATCAAAATGTAAGCATGAATAATGATCAATGTCTTACTAATATGTGTATTAACTGGTATTTTCCACTACCCAGTATTTCTTAAAATACCTATGCACCAAAGTTGAGAAGAACAATACTTTCAATATCATCAGATCAGAATCATGGCTGTGTGCTGTGATGCAGTGTCTGTTCTTCATACCAGATAATGAAAATACATGTTTTGTAATGTGTGGACATGATAAAATTTGCAATGTTCTTGTCTGTCCATTCCCTCACTTTTAAGAGCTGGGTTTTTTAAGTGATGCCATACATGTTTTCATACAGCATTGCAGCTTAGGAAGTTGAGCTTTTAAAATGAGATGTTTAGGCTTTGGAGTGATGGTAATTACCGTAACTTTGTGACAGTTACACTTTATGTCTGGGGAAAACTTTAAATATTCAGAGTTGAAGAGGTTTTAAAATAATTTAGTTGAAATCAAAGGAGTTAGATGCCCAGATGCATTTGAAATGTCCACAGTATGACTACTGCATCTTTAGACACTTAATTATCTTCAAATATCTGCCCTTTATGCTGTGTTTACATGCAAAAACTATGCCATTTGTAGCTAGTGTTGTGTTTTCTCTCATGAATGTGTTGATGTATATGATATGAGAATTGCAGAGGTATTGAGAGAAATGTGTATCTTCAGCCAACATTTCTATACGATAGAAAGCATGTGTAAGGCCAGATATTACATTCTTCTATCCTGGTATGCATGGCATTTTTAATCTGGTTAATATATACTGCATTTTGTATACATTTGCAGTTAAAAGATTGTGTGCTGCTCTGTAGCAGGCACCAAGTGGTTTTTGGCTGTACTGGGCTTTCGATGTTACGAGTCACAGAGACAGGGGAGTACTGAACACTTCTGGCCACATTAAATGAAGATTGGTCCCATTTGGCTTGGAATTTTAATTGCTTATTAGTTTATTTAATAAAGATTTTGACTGCCTTTTGTTATGTATATGTGTGCAACTCACAGGCTTAGGAGACGTGGCACGTTCAGGCTCTAGCTCGAGAGGATCTGCTGTGTTGGAGACAAGCACGTTCTCGTTCTTGACCACCACCCCGGGCCATGTCTACGTTACAGCTGACGAGGGCTAGGAGCCGGATGGTTGTGTGAGCCGCCCCGCCTGATCACAGGCTTGCCCTGCAGGCTGCCTGTTCGGGTGTGCTAAGGTGCCTGGTGGAACATTAAACTGCCAGACAGGCTTAGACATAGAGTCCCTTGGGCTGTGCCTGGGGTTGCACTCGTAGTTTCGCTGTCTGAATATAGAGTAAGTCTGATCCAGAGGGCAGCCTTTGGATGACCCCGGCATGCAGTGTGGAAATACCCATCCTCTCAGAGCATAGCCAGCTCTCTAAGCTGGAAAGTTAGGTCGAAGATACATGGCTACGAAGGAGAGAGAGCGAGCAATTTCAGCTGAGGAAACATCCATGACCTCGACATGCCCCAGCCATGATTTTGTAGCTCTCCACTGGCGATAATCCATGTTGGCTTAGACCCCAGCTGGGATCAGACAGGTCAGCTCCTGCTTAGAGATTTCTAACTGAAGAACAGAAACAGAGCTCTAAACAGAAGGAAGAGAATGAGAAATTTTAGGATTAGACTCAGAACACTTATGTTTGGCTTGGCAGTAGCAATGCCACACACACATGCCGCGTTTGGGAGCTGCTTCCTGACGGCACCACATAAGACGCTCAAGGAGCAGCATCCAGGCTGCGTATCAGAGCATTCGCTTGACTTGCAAATCTAAGCATGTCTCTGGAGCCAGCCACAGAGCTTGCTACTGGCCTCACTGGGCAGATTATCACTTCTCCTATTTACTCATGCTTTGGGCAGACCCGAGAGCCTGATGACAAGAATGTCCAATGCATGATTTAGCTTCTGCGGATGGTCAGGACATGCCCACCTAATTTCTTGCATGTAGGGGCTGAGGGAGGGAAAGCACAGAGTTTAATGGGTGCCGTAGAGTAGTCGCAAGGAACACCCTCGTGGTACTCTGCAATGTAATGTGAGAGTCACAGGAGGTAAACAGCATTTTATCTGGGAGGACACAGGGTTGTGTTTGCTTTATGGGTCTCCTTAGAACTACGTAGGAAAAATGTTTCTCTACCTCTTGGAGGCTGCATGTTGCTGCAGTTTGTGAGGTTTGTGGGGTTATGCTATTGATTTTATTTTGTTAGGAGAAAGGGTAAATAGAAATGTATTTATTTGCTCACCCTGGCATGAGTTGGACCTCAGGACTCCTGTATTAAAGCTTAAGGTGACTGAGAAACAGAAGAAACTTCATTATTTAACCTCCCACTGAAGAGATGTGTTTAATTCTTTATTACGTAACTGCTTTTTCAGAAGAAGTCTGTATTTTTCCATGCATCTCTGACTCCATTTCCAGTTATTCCAGTAAACATGGGTATGTAGGAAGAAGGGGAATAATTGCTTTTTAAATGGTTGAAAATAATGCAATTAAACCCCTGTAATCAGATGCTACAGGATGTGGCTGTTCATTTCAAGGTCCTTTTCACTAAAGATCTATCCTGCAGTGGTCAAACAGTGGCAGTTTTTGGGCTTCAGACATAAATATCCAGGAAGGCAAAGCTGGGGAGATCTCCAGATAGAATTTATCCATGGCAGTTTAAGGGTGGAGTGACAAGATCAGCTATGGAAAAGTAAGGAATAAGCTAGCTAGTTATCCTCACTAAACAACCGTTTTCGCAATCCTTTGGTTGCTTTCAGTGCGGGTGCTTTTGAACGCAGTTCTGCTCTCAGGCACTGCCCCCCCTACAATAGATGTTCCTACCATCATTTTTTTTATAGCATCATTATTGTTTCCGGGAACAGGGGAAAGAGAATTTGATTATGTTTGTATCATAGCATCATTCAAGAGCTCCATTGTGCTTAACTGTGCAAAAAACAGATTAAGAGAAATTCTCATTCCCAGACAGCTAAGGAAGGTGAACAACAAAGAACAGAGGAGGAAGGAACACACACACACGTATATATACCTTACTATTATATTTTCTTTCTGTTTTCAAAGGCAAATAAATTAAGAGACATCTCTCAGCCAAATCATCCATTTAATTACTCATTTTTCTGTAATGTTAGGACACATTTGGGTTTTGAGGAGAGATGCTTATAGAGGGAGGCGGCCTCGGAGAGGTGCTCAGAGAGAAAGAGAGCATTCAGGGCATGGAGCACAAGGGTCAACACCTCCTCCAGGTGTCCAAGATCATTTTGTTTGTTCCGAGTGTGTTTTAGCCCACTGGCAGCTTTGCCTGCGCTCGCTTCAGAGAGAGGTTGTTATACTGTAGTATGTACAGTATGACTACACTGCTATTAATACACCCCCAGGGAAAGGGAGGACGGCATGGTACAGTACGTGTGAAAAGACATCTTGTGCTGGCGGCATCGTGGTTGAGTCATTCCGTCCTGTCTGCGGCTGAGAGGAGCAGCCACTTCAGGGCCGTGAAGCCGCCACGGGCTAATCGTTATAATAAGCGCTTCAGGCGGAGTCTGGTTCCCCCCATTTAGTCTCCCTCCACTTTAGGTCTGTAAATATTTGTCCTGTCCACATCTATTGTTGGCACAGGGGCATCAGAATAAAGTTCTCTTAAGCCTTTGCTTGCATGTTTGGCTTTGGGCCAGCGAAAGTTAAACCTGATCATCTTAGCCTCTTACTGCCCCTGCTAATTCTTTTTTTTTTTTTTTTTTCAGTAGTAAACCATGACTGTCTTCAAGATGGGCCAGAGTTTCCTGGGGCTAGGTTGGCAGTCCCTCAAGGCATATGCATCTCAGCATGTGCGGTGCAAGTAAACAGCAGGATAGAGGGTTTTTTCTTCCTTCTGTACACACTATCCAATTTGTTCCTTGGCACTTTCCCCACTCATGGGGAAGGATGACTGTCTCTGTACACAAGCCAGAGTTTGATTTACTTATTTTTTGCCTTCCTTCCTCTAGCTGTCTGTAGCAGGCACGCAAAATTTCCCAAAATGAAGTGTTAATACAAGTATCGCTTACTGCCCTTCCTGCAACATCTATGCCACTCTTATTTCCAAGTTACCCAAAATGAGAAAAGCAATTTGGATGAGTCAGGGAGTCTGCCCTGACTCAGACTGTTTAATGTAGGAGTGTCTGAGGGTCATGCATATTTCTATTAATATAGGGCCAAACTTGAGTAGGGAGATCTGCTTTGATTTGCCTATTTTTAGCAAAAAGTCACACCAATGTAGCAAAATCAGCCCAACTAAACCTGGCATAGTTTGCTTTGAATTTGCCTGAACAAAAAAAACCCAGACCCCAAACAATCATTATCTTAAGGTAACGAAACTTACTTATTTTATTCTGTGCTCAGCCAACATACTAGTCTTTGTGGTAGGAAATTTTGTACAAGGTCCTCTTTTATTCTTGCAGTCCCCGACTGATAAGACCATCTAGGATCAGATGTTCTGCTTTTGCAGTGAAAAGTGTTGAAACCTGACTATTTTCATGTCTCATACACAGGTCTTTTTTTTTTCCGCACAAATAAAACCACAAAGACATCTCTTGAATTCTGGTCCTTTCAAAGTCTATAGGGAAGGACACTGAGAGAGACTATATTGTTTCTCTGTCCTACCCTCTCTGAAGGCTCTTGATGCAAGGACAAATGAAGAAATAGTTTGGATCCAGGTGTGCTGTTTATTGCTTGTTAAGAATAAGAAGTTGTGAGTAAATACTCTCACTGTATCTTTTGTGATCCCACCAAGGTTTATTAGTCCTGGGTTCAACAGAATAAATCCATGTAAAAAGTGACTGATGCAAAGATTAGAACATACTAATTTTCTGGCTTCCAGGATGGCAAATTGTCTTTATATACAGCGACTGAGAAAAAAAAAATATAGCAAGAAGTTGAACAGAATATCTGGGGAGCTAGGGAAACTGTGTAGGAGAGTAGAAAATGGTTATAGGAAAGCGTGTGGTGGGAAAACCCCTGTATCCCAAGTCTCGTATCTCTGGAATGGCTCAGTGAGAATTTCTCTTCGGCTGGGACAAGCTAGCATTGCCCTGTTGACCTTTCTGAGGTTGAACTGATTTACCCCAGCTTAAAATCTGACCTCTTGTGTCCAGATAGCAAGGTGGCATAGAACTGGGAGAGATCAGAGCAACACTTCCTAATCTCCATGAAGGCTTCTGAAGCAGATAAAAAGGTAGTGCTCCTGCTTTGCATTCTTTAACACTTTAGCAGAACAAGCAGGATGTTGAAGTTGCTCTAAATGAGATCGGAACAAGGTTTAAAAGTTCTTGTAACCTTAAAAATACAGGTGACACTGATTGGTGTTCTCTTCTGAGAGCTGAAGTGATTGAGATACAAGCAATCAAGCTGAGACATGGCCTAATGCACTTAGTCTGGTAGCACTGTCACCACAAAGACAGAAATAAAGATCATATCTGGGCACCGGCCTAAAAAGGTTCTATGGACTGTTAAACAAATTAGGGATCAGATAACATGCTCTCCCGGTCACTGGGACAAAGCCTGTCTGCCTCAGAGTAAAAACATACACTGTGCCTTAGCTAGAAATGCTCAGTCTCAACTTCTTGTCATGTGTGAAAATCCTTATCGTTTTTATGGCTGTGCAAAGCATTAGATCATCTGAAAAAAAATGACAAAAATCTGTAGTTTAAATTGGCCTCCCCTCCTTATTAAGCAATACTAAGAGTCAACACAGGTCTTGGAGCTCACCCAGAGGAAGTTTGGTATTTGATTTGAACACGCACAGTGTAGGTCTCAAATTCAAACTTCATGTGGGGGCCAAGACAAATATATTCAGACATGCAGCCTGGGACCTGCAGCCCATGTTACGTGACATCCTGATGTCATGCTCTTAGCCCGTGAAGCATTTGTAGCAGAAATCATCCTTGCAGCACGGCAAACAAGGCCTTTCTGTTGGTTTTTTCGCTGCTAGGGCTTCATCTCTAGCTATTATTAGATTACTAGGTAAAGGACCTGGCACAGACCTCAAACCAATGTGAGAAAATAGAATTGTATATATCCATGCATGCACCAGCTTTGAAGAATTGATACTGCTTATGTGTTTATTTGGTGTAGGTATGATACACTTTTAGGCTGTACTCCAACAGTATCTGCATCCCTGTCCTTCCCAGAGCCATCTGTGATCTTCCTTGCTAATATTATTCTGTAATTTCCTCTTCCTTCCCATCTTCCCAGTCTTACTTGCAGCAGGAAGACTGAAAAAAAATATATATATAGGATTGTTGAATTTCTAGTCAACAATATCCTGGGAGAAGCAGCTTTGGCTGCTCCACTGAAAAAGTTGCTACAAGATGATGTCATCTGGCAGTAGGCACCAAAACAAGACGTGGTATTGCAGCAGCTAAAAATGACAATCTGCAATGCACCAATATTTAGGTTTCATGGTCCTATAAAACAGTTCCATTCAAAGACATGCAACTAAACACTGAGTTCTGTCTCCTTGCAAGGTGCCCTGTGCCTGTAATATCCAGGGAATTTGCTGTAACAGAAGTAGAAAAAAAATTACACCTAAACAGAAGCAGGCTTTTATATTTTCTTCAAAAAATTACTTCTTTGCTTAATGCAATGTTGCAAACCAAATGCAGCTGGTTTATAAATCACTTTTTTTAAATCACACTACTTTCTTTTAAACCCTTGGGGAAGCACTGCTGAAAGACTTATTTCTGAAACTGTTTAGCAAAACGTTAATTTGAGATTTGCTATCTAGGAGTTCAGTGTCGTAATCTTCAGAGTCAGGTGTTCAGATCTCTGCAGAAAAGGCTGTTTACGTTAAGGAAACCACCTTAGTACTAAGGGCAGATCACAGAAGAGCTTGAGGGTTCATTTGCAAGCTGTGCAAAAATTTATACGCAGTTTTTTGCCTGGAGAATTGGCTTCTAAATACCAACCATACTGGGCTTTGAAACACATGACCGCCTCTCTAAGAAGGCTGTGAACAGCAAGTAAAAAAAGGGAAGTTTCATAAAGACAGAAGGCAGAATATAATCCTCTTGCTAGAAGGTAAACGCCAGGGCACACAGTGCACAAGCAAGGCAGATGATGTTTTGACTGAAAAAGGTAAAGCACACAAAAATTATGGAAATATGGATAGATCAGGAATTGAGCTACCTCAATTGTTATGGCTGGCTTAGCCTTTTGATCCAGCAAATAGTGTGATATCTTTAGGTATCTCTCCTACACCAAGTATTCAGGCTGACACTGGCAGTGCAAGCAGCATCACCCTGCCTGTAAGGTCGGGTATCCATCCATTAGTGGTTTACTACACTCTACTGAAGGCAGAGGAGAGGCTGGTATTGCCAGTCTGCAGAGAATAGTGGTCTTGCTCTCATGAAACCTGTATGCTAGGGCGGAAGGAGCTCAGAAACAGAAGTCATGATGATATGCCACAACCTGCTTGAGATGAAGCTCTCCGCTGAGCGTTTTCAGAATTGAAGAACTTGCTCGTAGGAGAAATGGAACTTTCCCCAATATACAGGGTATGGTGGAAGCGTGAAGTAGCCACATAAGGCAGCAGAGCGAGCTTGTGTGGTGTCATTGCAAAGACACAGATGTGGGTGCTGCCTGAAGACCATCATGCCATGACGTGTACAAGAGAGCAAGAGAGAGGAACCATTGATGCGAAAGAAGACAAAACCAAAACTCAGCTAAGCCTTTCAGCTACTCAGCAAGAAAGTACAGCCAATGAACGATCTTGGCAGAGACTCTGGTATCAAAGAAAGATTTGAAAAATTTGAAAGCCATCATTTGGGAGCACATCATAAGCTATAACGCGCAGATTTATTCGGAGCATTAGCCAAGGTTGTGGACATATAGGAGAAGTCTTCATCCAAGTTATGTGCGGGTAAAGACCGAGAACTGATGATGAGAGGGTTCTCATGAATCAGTGTGTCTTGTCTTCAGGGCAGATCATTAAGCTGAAAGCAATGAAATAATGCCAGAAATGGTAAGGTAGATTTGGTGAAAATGGTGTTTTTACTACACAGTGATACTTACTGTGCTAGGTGGATGCTTATAATAGCCAAACTAGGAATGCAGTACGTGGTGCTCTGTGTCTCTAGGATACTGCCTGAGCCCACAGACTGTGCAGAGCACGTGAGATGTGAAATGAGATGCGGAACATGCTTTCATGTGGTTTGTTCCTGTTAAAATAGAGTTATGGCCTAAGCGTGCCTGGCTGTGTCTTTAGTGATCTTTGGTCACGTGAGCTGGCAGAAGCTTGCAGATACTGAGTTATGTTAGAGAACACAGATTAGATATACCAAGAAATTTAAATTCTCTGCATCCTTCTTCTTGAAAAAGCCACAAATAAGCTTGTTTTTCCAGGAGAGAGATGTGGACCTGTGTCAGTTTTGATTCAAATCATTAGGGGTTTTTTAATGATGTGAAATTTATATTACTTATGTTCATTCATTTTATATAATTTTCCCTTTTATTTCCTTTTTTTTTTTTCCTGGCAACTGTTTGATAACATGAACAGCCAGAATATTTACAGATCTGATGAATGATTTCCAAAGACTCAGTAGCCTGGGTGATTGCTGCTCTTGTGAGCGGGATCACTGGAACTCCCTATATGGGCAGCCAGTAAATCTGCAGATACATGTTGAAGCATTAAAATGGTACACAAAACTGAGATAAATTAACTCCCACAGACCTTTTTCTTTGCTGTGCAAAATGGGAAGATGAAAGCAGCAGCCTAAAGGAATGGAGCTTTTACATGTTCCATAACATTACATATTATGGATTACAGAGTAAGCCATGTTACCTGGTCAGGGAAGACCTGTTCAGTTATTTTTTAAAGTGATGTAGAATACCTCTGGGTGTCTGGGTGAATGATTATTTTAAAGCAGATAACTGTATCCCTCTCACATAAATGTCAGCTTCTTTTATCCAAATTTTAGGTCAGTTCTGCCTTTCTTTTGTCTGGTTTGACTGTCTGGATACTTGAATTTTATCTGATATGCCTCCCCTTCAGCACACTCCTTATGAATTTTAACTCTTTTTTCCTTTTAAGTTTTCTCCTTAATAGCTCCGGTGCCTTTTAGCTTGGATGTAACTAAACAATACTTGCTGTTAAATAATTGGCAAGGTAGTGGTGTTCAAGAGCTCCCTAGACCTCATCGAAGCTGAATTTAAATAGTTCATATTAATTTCTGAAAGCAAAGCAATGTGTTCTCAGTAGAATGAAACATTTCAGATGGACATAAGGCTTTTTTTTTTCATTTTCTAAAGCAAAATGTTTCACTCTCTCATTCCATTCAACCCTGAATTATATTTTCTTTAGAATTTTGGATAAAATTGAACAGAACAATCTGTTATTTTCCTGCAGAAAAACATCCTTTGTTAGTGTGGTCATGATGTGTGTATTTTGGCCATTTCGTTGTTAGAAACAGGTTTTTACTGACTTCATATAATAAGTTACTCTCCTAGGATGCTACTTTTCCAGTTACACTTACTGGGATGATAAAAGATAGCGTGACCTGTGATAGAGAGCTGTCTGGTCTACAGCAATTCCTGTGGGTTATGCACCGTATTCACCATCTCTGTCTTTGCTTTTACAGATGATAATATTACATATTTTGTTAAAGAGTCTGAAATCTTCTGGCTTTTCCTTGGTGGTGTAGTAACACATTTGTTTATTTAATGCTTCACTGCTTGGTTCACTCTCAGATTGTGGTGTTTTCCACTCTGTTGTGCTATTGAGGTATTTTTGGCAATGTTTATCTTTGTTGTTTGTGTCTGTGGACTGGCTACTGTTTCTATTTGTGGTATCTAAACTGGCTTCATTTACAATGTCTTTTGTTTGCAGCAGTCCCGAGTGTGAAAACACTTTTGCTTTTGGGAAAACTTTGTTGAAACAATGCAGAAACAAACCTTTCTCAGTGTCAGGCACAGCTGATCCAACGAGTCCTGGGTGCAAGGATAGGGATCCAGGTCTCCATCCCACTGACCTCCCTAGTTACTACGTGCTTAGTTTTCTCCTCACTTCATCATTCTCCATTTCCAGCTACCATACAGATTCAAGTGGGACTACAGAGGGTGATGCAGCTGAGTGTTTGGTTCTCCAGTGATGAGAATACCATCAGTAAAAGGTGAACGACATGGGTTTAAATTCAGGCTTGAGGTGGAGTTGAATTCATGATGCTTTTGGCAAGTGTTTATGATGGAAAAGGTGGGCAGGAGCCTCCTCTCTACCAAGCACCCTTTAAAAAGGATGAACCCTTCTCAGGCTTGTGCCTGTCCTTAAAATCAGATTCAACGCTCTACATCCAAAATGGATGATGATGCTAAATACTTGGAAGAGCTGAAAATTGAGGTGCATCAATCCTTGTACTTACCTTGTCCCGCTAGCTGACTATAGGCTGCACTTCACTCTGTGCACAGGCTTTCTTTATCTCACCTTCTGGAAGTGCCAGTTTGTCGCCATTGCCTCTGTAAGAAACTTCTGATTCTTTTTCCATCTGTCACTTCAGTAAAACTCAAGGGGGGAGTCACTAGTAGGTGATACTCATCTGATTCCCACCCCTTTCTCTGAGATGTTTCTCCTAAACCATTTATTTTGCATTCCTCTGGCTTCTTCCCTTCAGCAGCCCAAGACATGAGTGGCTTGTTAAGTAGATGAAAACAGATACAAGCACTTGGAAATTCCTATTGTTCTCCAGAGAGACGACTGTCTAACGTCCAGCAGAGCAATGCCTGAGACTCATCTGTCAAGATAACAGCTGCCACTTTTTCCATAGTTCGCTTATAAGATCAGCCAGATCAAAACTTAGAGATGGAAAAGACCTATTTATAATAACAAACTGTGCTGTTAATAGCTCCTTTCCACAGTGCCTCTGAATATACTTTAAAGGCTTACTGAATGAAGCCTTTCAAGATACCTAAGGCAAAGTATATTAATTAATAATATTATTGCTGGATATGCTAGTGACTCTCTGACCTTGGTGAAACCACAGTCATTGTTTCACAAGGAATAAAACTAAGGTGAGTTATACTGAAACAGCTGTCTGGTGACAGAACCTATTCTTTCTGACATCCAGCTTTTTGCTCTGGTCACAATTCTACTCTATTCCATATTTTTGCAGGATTCTTCTCTGGAGAGTAGTCCCAAGTGCATCATTCAACTTAGTTTTAAATTACCGTTATCCAGGTCTTAAACTGCTACATACATCTTTGTACTTTCATTAATATCAGGAGAACTGTGCCAGTTCACACCAATGAGGATCTGCAACACCAGGAAGGATGACCAAAATAGCAAACAAATGTGGCAAAAGAGGAATTTCTTAGCTAATATTATTTCAGAACATACTTTCAGAGTTTACAGGCAGAGCGGTATTTATGACACTGCTTGGATCTGCCTTGGAGCATGTAAAACACTGTTTACATTGAAAGCAATACCACAGAAATACTCCTTTTTGTGAAAGCAAGTGCATTCCGAGTAGATTGGAAGAACAAACTGTACATCTGCAGGAAGATTTGTTCCTTTGATGAGTGTATCTCATATACCTTGTAAAAAGATAGCCTAGAAAAATAATGGTGTCTGAATAAGACATTTTTTCCACTGGAGTGTTGCACCAAATGATAAAGACTGCTTAGCAAAATGCTGGTTTTATCTGATTTTAATGGTAGGCTGAACTTCTGACACCATAATGAGGGTTACCCAGTACATAACTTGTTAATAAACGCTTCTCAGAGTCCATTCAAAGACTAGAAGTGGCTTTTATCTTCTGTTATTTCTACAGCATATTTACTGTATGTATTATGATACAGTAAATGGCTAGGTAGATCCAGGTAGGTCTGTGGTCACCAAGTCTAAAGGACCTTAGGCAGCATAATCCACAGGAAGGTGTTTGGTACGCAAATCAAAACCAACGTGGTTTTAAACTGCGTTTTTTCACTAATCTTGACTGTGATCAAGTTGATTTGGGTGGAATTAATCTCAACTGTCTTTAGCTCCCTAGAAGTCTATGGTCTGTCCATGTCAATGGACAGTGTCCTTCTCCACTCTTGAGCAAGGGATTCATTCCGTGAGTGAAACAGCAGTGTGTTTCACCTGATTGCCCTGGAAACTGTGTGTATTATGCTGAAGTGAGGCCCCATGGCAGCCCCAAATTGGTGCCAGTGAAGTAATGTCTCGTTTTCCCACATGGAATTGCAGACGGGAGGAGACGATTCCCCAGTAATTCTCCGAATGCTTGTGAAGGGAGGGGATATTACATAATGTCAGCCAGGAAGGTTATACCACATCTCTAAAATAAGACATATTACAAGAATGTCTGACCAGTCTGGATCAAAAAGTTGGATACCCTGGATAAAAAGTATTTGAATTCTGCATTGTGTATGTTTTCTGTACATATGAGATCATGATGGAACAGCAGTGTCTGCCTCTGACTAATTTAGAGTATGCATAAGCTGGACTGTGCCTTCTTACATGGCTCAGTCAACACCCATTTTTATAAACTGTGTTTTCTTCCTTGGTTGCATCTTATGTGTCTCTCTCTTTTTCCAAATATGTTTTTCTTTTCCTCCTTCTTATTTGGGAACAGAGTAGTTGCTAAGTCTTTTGCACAATGTTAGGCAATTGCTGTGTTTGTCAAGATGAGTTTCAGTAGAACACTCCTCTCTGAATGAGGTCTGGTCATGCTATGTGTCAAGAAAGTCGGTTGTGATAAAGAACTGGGTAAACAGGAGCCTGCAGGAGAGAAAGAGCATTCATTCACAAGGGACGTGGGGAGAAATGTTATTTTTCAGTTCCAAATGCCCCAAAAGCCAACAGGCCATTTAACATCCTGATGTTAAGTGGTAACACACTCAGAATATACTTTTTCCACGTTCAAATTTATTGTCTTTGGGTATGCACAGCCTCTTAATCCAGTGCCCTACTAGACACGGGTAGATTTTTCACTAGGCTGTTGCTAGCTCCAGCTATGGCAATCTGAAGTGTTGCACTGATAAATTAAGATTTCAGCACAGATTTTATTCAGAAGGAAATGGAGGCACATACTGGAAGTCTAGATATTTGAGAAACAACGGGTGCCAAATCTGGGGGACAGCTCGTCATTAAAGCACACCTAACTGCTGATGCAGTATTGTTATATTGGGTTGGGAAGGTGTTTCTTCTGGCAGATCATTCAAAATCCCCTTTCTCTGAGCAGAGTAGGAATTAACGAGTAGGGAAGCTGGTTCTTTTCGCCCAAACCCCCTTTCTCTCATGATCTCGGAGCCATGCTCAGAGCTTTCCCAAGAAATGTCTGAAGATGCTTTTCTGTTTTCTGTGGTGTGTTTCCATGCCTCTTGCACCCAGATCTCTATTCAGAAGCTTTGGTGACCTAGCTTGGGTCCTTCTTGTGCCATACACTGAAAGACAGGTGGCTATCACATTCACCTATTCCCGTGAGGTTTAATCCCCTACTGAAGTGTGTAACTTCCCAATGGAAGGTCATCTGCACATTCATATATGTGCTACAAGCTGAAATACCAAATCTATACCACCATTGCATAGGCAACCATAAAACAAAGATGGGGGTGGTGGAAATATCTGTGTGCATTGTGGCATAGAATGAGATTGAGAATGAAACCAAGAAGAAAAAAAAAAAAAGATTAATTGTATTGTCCTATAGTCTTGGTGCACTAGATGGCCAGAATTCTTTGGCCAAGCTCTGCTGTGTGTGTTCGGGTGGGAAATCTTGCAAAATGTCTTCTTCGTATGCCATCTGTGCTCTTGAACTGCTCTTTGTACTTCTTGGCTGGTGCCAGAGGGCAGGGACAGACAGACCTGGCCCAGTCAGGAATGTTCCCTCTCCCTCCATTACCTGTGTTACAGGACATGGTATTTAGGGGTAGAGATGCAAGAGATGCAAAGTATTTCTATAGTAATATATTCTCTCTAAAATGTTGCCTTAGACCTCTATTGGCCTACTCGCTAGCATACCCAGATTGACCTGATTCTGCCATGCTTATTCAAATGAAATTTGCTGTATGCTGCAGAGTGTGTATATTTTACAGCTGAACTTTGTAAAGGTAACAGAATCAAACCCTAAAATCAACCGTCTGTTTTAAGGCAACAGGATACCAGAGGAATTGTTTTGGTCTCCTACAATTCAAGTAGAATATGCTTATTGAGCCTTGTATCTGCCTTGAGGATGAATCTACTTCTTCCTCTCTTTTAAAAATATGCCAATCTATAAAGCCGTTAGGACAGAATAATGCCTTCCAGTAGAGTGAACTAGACAATTGCATGTAATTTTCTTGGCTGTGAAGTCAAGCTAAGTGCAAGGCTCTTTCATATTGTCTTGTAGTTGTGTGCAACACTGATATATATATATAATGGTAATGCATTATTGAATAGTTGTCTGTTGTGTCTTCATTGCATGCTGTCAGCTGCATAATAAATAATTGATTGTGTTGCTCTTACTCCACATTAAAGATATATGAGTGTATAATACATGAAGAAAATGAAGCAGCAAGGCTGCCTGTGTTGAAAAGATCAACCGTTCCTGAAGTGCGCTGCGGTAACAGGAACTAAGAAGTGACCGCCACCGCTATCCATTTCCCATTTCTGTACTTTGAGTCAGTGATTGTTTGTCATGGCAACAAATGGCACATTCAAATCATTGCTGTTGCCCTTTTAAATGACAACAAAAAAATTGTGGTATAGAGCTGATATTCTGCAGAGACACACCCCCCAGTGTTCAACTGTTAGCCCTCTAGACTGAAAATTCCCTTAAAAAGATTAATCATTTTTTCTTAAGTTGTCGTAAACGGTCAGAAAAATAACGTCTAAGCCAGCAAATCCTTTTTTCCTCTTAAGTTTATATTAAGCAGATGAAACGTTAGCAGGGAAAAACTGACTTTGTGTTTACAGTGGTACTAAACCTCTGTTGTTGAACCTTTCCCTTGAAAAGCCGTGCTTCCCTTCTCGGTTCGGTTGCCAAAGTCCCCGTACAGGACACGGTAAGATGGCCCACTATTCAAACATAGCATAGGAAATGAAAGCATCCTCCAGCTCACATTCAACACTCTTTATTTCAATTACAACAACCGTCATTTCTGATGAAAACAATTGTCAACAGTAAAACCGATGAGGCACCAAATTTGTCCAGAAAAGAGTTTGCTTTGGAAGTTAAATCAAGGAAATCAGAGGTGTATGCTACTTAGTGTGGGGGTGGTTGGGAGAAGGCTGATGGCCAGGTACAGCTACAGGTTACTGGGAGCTGTTTTAATGATGAAAAGGTGGAAACAATGAACTGTGTTTTGAGGTAATAATGAAATGGCAAATGAAGATGTAAGAGGTGTTGAGATACCTGGCTTACACAGGTCTGGATTCTGGTGGAATGAGCTGGAGAGCTGATCCTAGGTCCTCTAGGCATTTCCTTGGGACACAGAAACAGAAGGCATCGACTGTATTTGCCTAGAAAAGTGTTGCCCAGGTCTCTCCATATAACACTAAGAGATACAGGAACTGTTCTTGTTCCTGATGGGAAGCCACAAGTTTTTCAGGTGTGTTAGCATGAGACTGAGCCATGAGCTAGGGGGGAACGCCACTGAACGCAGAGATGTCCTGCTTTACCACACTGTGTCAGAACTGAGTCCTGAAGAGAACTGTTCTATTTTAATGTAAAATGCGAGTAACGCCACTGAAATCAGTGGAGTTCTGCTGGTGTAAACCAACCTAGGATGTGATCTGTGACTTTACGGATGTGTTTCTCCCACTGCTCCTATGTGATTATGCTGAACTCTGCTTTGCTGTGTCTTCCTCTATACGCTGGGAAGGTGTCAATGTTGACACAAAGGCTTTTGTACAGTTTCTGGAAACTTCCCAATAATACATTTTCCAGACTAAAAGCATATATTAGTAATAGTTACAGGTTGTAAATGGGGGGAAAATAAGAATTTCCAACCTTTGTGACATTCTCCCAACAGAATATTGACATATTTCGACATAGAAACAATATATTTTAAGGAAAAAAAGAAAACACTTGAGATCAAAAAGTCGTTACCCACAGCAACACTAGCTGCAGCAAATGCTGCCTCCAGGAGTCCTAGGAACCAAACCAAATGACAAGTTTGTAACAGCACAGATTTATTACAAGGCATGATTGGAAAGGTGATTGCATTAAAGGGCATCAAAATATAGTCCCTGTCCCAAAGAACCTCTGGACTACATAAAATGAAACAGGATAGTGTCCTAGAAACACCTACTGAATATTTGCCCCTCTTTCTGCTGCCAACAAGGCCAGGTTGGACAGGGCTCTGAGCAACCTGATGTAGTTAATGATGTCCCTGCTCACTGCAGGGGGGTTGGACTAGATGACCTCTAGGGGTCCCTTCTAACCCAAAACAGTCTATGATTCTGTGATTCTAAGATATGTTCAGAAAGTAGCTGTCTTCAGGCGTACACATTGCCTTTACATTCTGTAGGCAACTGCAGTTTGAAAAAGTAAGGTAATGGAATAGTTTGCAGATGAATGTTGCTGGTTTTGAAAGCTACCTATTCAATTTATCCCCTTAATACTTGTGAGGTAAGTGAATCCCATTGTACAGGATAAAAGGAGAGCAACTAGCGAAATCAAGGGACTTGTCCGGGATTAGGAGCTCCGTCTTCTGATTCCCAGAATGTGTCAACGCTGCAAAGACAAATAATTCAGTAAACACTGGAGGCAGTGAAGCCTGGGATGCAATTTGCTTTGCTTCATTTAGGTATGGATGGATGAGTTAATACCTCCTCACTAGGGCCCTATAAAAAGCTGGCAGTCTAGCATTTAAAATGAATGTTGTTAACTTTTTAAACTTTTGTAAGTGAGTTGACTGAGAATGATAAACAATTCCAGAAGATTGTTGCAGTCCTAACATCGAAATCTAGGTGGGATGACTCATTCCTGGAGATACCTCTCTTTCTCCATTAACTGTAGAAGTAGCCTTAATGACAGGTTGAGATGCAGTTTCTGCCATTGAGACGGCTAATGTTAGTGGAATTTTGCACATAGATTTTCCAGATTCAGGCACATGAGCTTGACAGGCTATCTATGGAGGGCCTTCCGTGTTCTCTCTCTCTCTTGCCATCCTTCTTTTGTATAGATAATGATTTGGGCATGGTTTGGGGCATTGTTTTGTTGGGACCGTAGGTGTAAGTTAGGTGCCTAAATAGCTTGGCTGGCTCCGTGGATTTGTGTTATGTGGTTGGCTGAATTCCCAGCTGAATCTTTCTCAGATGAAGGAACCCTCTGGTTAAAAGAAACTTAGACTGTGGTCTAGTTGCAGCATTCACGTCTTTCCGTTCTTGCCCCCTCCTCAGTAATACAGGTTCTCTGATAATAAATAAAGATTGAGCCTTTCTCTTGATAGAAGCACTTAGAGGATCTTCTTCCTGCACAGATTTCTTTTCATTGCATGCATAGGATCTTTGTGTCAGTATGAACCCTACTTCTCTGTCAAGCTTGGTTGAAATTGGCTGAAAGATTCAAAAGTTATTAGGCAAGTACAGACAGGGTCATTAGCCCTCTCCCCTTAGGAAACAGACTTCAATGATGTGATCTCAGCGGGGGTTGACTGCCCTCAGTTAGTTAATTCACGTTAAAAGAGCAGTGCAGACACACCTATGCTTTAATAGGAGATAATAGCTTGTGTTAAACCTAGACTGAAGTTTTGTTTTCACTGCTTTTTTAGCCCAAATGACATTGTATTATTGGCAGCTTAGATGGATCCCTAGTCATGTTGTCTAACAAAATTATGTCTGCTCTTTGATCTTCAGCTTCAATGAGATGAACTTCACAGCCACCTAATTTTTAAAACCTAGTTATTAATTAGGACACCTTGTAGATCAGAATGATTTCAAATCTGCACAATATTCTGGTAACTGAGTTTGTACAATTAATTATTTTAATACAATTATTATTACCTTTCAGAGTCAAATGTAACGTTATTATAACAAGTAAGGATATAGGCATCCAGTTGTCCTTGCTCAGTCAAAACTCTTATTGATTGCTCTGACTTTGCAAACCAATGTCACTGTTCAGTTCCAGATTGAGGGGTTTTTCTCCTTGTTGTTAGCTAGATAAATAAAGGTGCTAGCAGGCCGAAGACAGGCATCCGTCCTTGTTGAAGAATATTAACCAAATCAATTTTTTCACAAAAAGAAAATCAATTGATGCATTAGCAAGAGAGAAAATAAAACATTATGCTGGTTTAACTCCCAGGAGCCTGGATAGTCAACTCTAACTTTCAGAAACAGAGAGATAAAAAAGATCTAAAGTTCAGATCTAAATCTGGATCGGAACTTCTCCAGGGCACATGGGGACTCTGACTCATTTCTAAACTAGATGTGCATTTAAAGGGCAGTCACATAAAAATTGATCCTCCTGACAGAGCTTTGGCGAATATGGACACATCTGATTCTTTGAATCCCAGTTTGTCCTCCAAAAGCACTAAAGTGGGGGGATGACAGCGGAGCTTGCATTGCTGAATTCATCACCTGATGAATTTTCAGCCTTTGCTGGAAATAGGATGTTGCTGTAAACGTAGGAGAAGCAGCCTGTTTTCTTCTACAAGGCCTAACACATCTTCTGTAGGCTTTTGATGGTGAAATGGGACTCAGTTTTTATATGATCTATATTAGACTAGCAAGTTCTTGGGCAGACAGAAACATTATTTTAAATGGGAAACATTGTCCGGTAGCTGTTGTAGAATCTCTTGAAGAGTTAATTCTGGTTCTGCCACCAGTTTGATGTGTGGTATTTAGTAAACCATCAGACCTTTAAGCTAAGTATTTTAATAGGATTTCATTACAAAATGAAGTGAAAGCCTACTAAAGTGTTGTGGAACTTTGCATCTGAATCTGAACTTCCAGACTGAGGCTATTTTATAGTAAATATCTTCTTCTACCTCCTTGGGCTGCCGCGAAGAATAATTAATGTTTGCATACTGCTTTGAACATGCAGACTGTAATGGCAGTACTAAGTTTTAATATTAAAACTATTAAATATTGGGATTCTGTAATAGTCTCTTTCCATTTCATAGAATCATAAGGTTTTATGATGTGTTTAAAAATAAAATTGCTGTGAGGAAGGACTGCCATTTAAATTTAAGATCAAATACTTCAAAAAGGATTATATGATACGCCTGAGAATTCCCCCGGAGCTGCTTCTCCCTGCCTGCCCTCCTCCATACACAGGCTGGTTTTCTACATTACAAATGAACCCAGGTTTGTCTGTAACTGGAAAACCTTGTGCAGGCAGCTGGCATGACTTCCCAGCCTGCGTGGAGGGGGCTTAGGGAGATCACTGAGCCGATGCATTGCATAATGTGTGTATGCACTTGCATTGGAGCATGCATGAAAGACTGTGAAAAACTTAAGTAATATGACGAGCGCTAATGGTGAAGCTTACAAAACGTACCTTATGGGTAGATTATTCTGAAATTTTCCTCCTAAGGCCTTATATACACACATACACACACACACACACACATCTCTGAAGTACCAACTTTGACAAATGCTGGACTTGCTCAACAGCTAATTTGCCTTAATATGGTATCTAGTCTTAATATTGATGTGAAATATCTAGACACAGAACCCCACTGGAATAATCAAATACTGTGTACGCATTACTGCAAGTCCAGAATGCCATCCCCACTGATTTAACTACTAATGAATTTGGAGACATCTATGTCTGAGCTAGTTGTTTGGACTTCTCTTATATTCATTGCAAAGAAATAGGCACTGCTAGGATGCAATTCATTATGTCCTAATGCAGATCCCTAGATTTGGTTAGATGAATTGCCCCCTGAAAGAGCATTTTTCTCTGACTTGATTGTAGAGGGAAACAGAGTAATTAGCTCAAAAGTAGCTGGTTACATCTTAGAAGCATAGAGGTTGATAAGACCCTTTTAGTCTGTTTTTCATTCTGGCACATCTCTTTATATTTACCTTTGATTCATAACACAGACTTTTTAAGCAAGCAAAACATGCCTTTTGTTGTTGTTTGGACAATAACTGATGGTTTTCGCTGAAAAATAAAACTTGTGCATCAAGCTGGTCTATTAATACAACTGCTTTAATGAAAAGAAACTGAGACGACTGTAGGCAGTATTTCTCAGCATTTTCATAGAATCATAGAATCATAGAATGTTTTGGGTTGGAAGGGACCCCTAGAGGTCATCTAGTCCAACCCCCCCGCAGGAGCAGGGACACCGCTAACTAGATCAGGCTGCTCAGAGCCCCGTCCAACCTGGTCTTGAATGTT
>NW_009260286.1:514807-526320 GCF_000687185.1 Egretta garzetta | reverse complement strand
CTTCTCCTGATGCAGCCCAGAGTACGGTTGGCCTTCTGGGCTGCCAGCGCACATTGCCGGCTCATGTCCAGCTTTTCATCCACCAGCACCCCCAAGTCCCTCTCGGCAGGGCTGCTCTCGATCCTTTCTTCCCCCAGCCTGTACTGATACTGAGGGTTACCCCGACCCAGGTGCAGGACCTTGCACTTGGCCTTGTTGAACCTCATGAGGTTCACACAGGCCCACCTCTCCAGCCTGTCCAGGTCTCTCTGGATGACATCCCGTCCTTCTGGTGTGTCAGCTGCACCACTCAGCTTGGTGTCATCCGCAAACTTCCTGAGGGTGCACAGCTGGCACAGCTGTGCTTGGCAATGTTGTTTTCAACCAGAAACTTTCTCAGATATTTGCTGACTGATTAACTTCTCTTTGTACAGCACCTTGCACAGGAGGGTTGCGGTGTATGCCCAGAACACTGGCACTGCAGCATTACAAAGAAAGGATTTATGCTAATATATAAATAGCAGCCCACCCTTGCAATAGCCAGAGCATAGCATTTTGAAAGAGCAATTGCCAGGTACTTTTAAGCTGAAAGCTACCATAATTATCTGCTGTTTGAAAAGAGAATGAGAATACCTAATCATGTAGCGCTCTGTGAAGGTTTACCCCTTTGCTGCAGAATCTGGGCACGTGTTCATAATGTATGGGTTGAAACAGTGTTGTGCCCACCAAAAGGAATGAGTAAGGTGTTCCTGTGACTGCCTCTTGTGGCTGAGTGAAAACATAGAATGAGGGTAGTAGAGTATTCATATAAATGTCCTTGCTGTTTTCATATTTGTGAACGCAGAGCCTTTTCCACTCTTTCTGTATGAGGAGGAGACACATGCAGCTGTAATGTGTAGAGGTTTCACATGCGTGGTGCGGAGCAGCCCCACGTTTGTGGAATGCACGTTATTCTAGTAGTCCTGAGTAAATCAAGTAGGGAAGATAAACAGTCCAAGGTACCAAATATTCCTTCTAGGTACTCTGGTATAAATTTGCAGGAACAAGTCAAAGGAGCTGCTCTGTACTTGCAGACATTTAACTGGCAGCAAACTTAGCTTAAGAGTTCTGAAACCTCAATCTACATCACCACCCTTTGAAGTGGGTGGAAAGCTCCTAGGAGTTGGCTGTGGTGAGCTTTGGGCCACACATAGCAGCAGCCGCCTGGCTACCCGACACATACTCTGCAAGGACTGTTCCCTTTAGTTATGCTGTTAAAAAAATACCTTAAAATAAATGGTAGGTATTTAATGAGAAGTAAGCCTGGTCAAACTTAGGTTAAATCTGGTTTCTTTGTCTGTAGGCTCGTTTTAGGGAGCTTTTTTTTGTCTTTAGGAGCAGGCCTGGATCACGCACGTGCGTTGGAATTCGCTCTTCTGCTGCTTCCCACTTGTTCTTTGCCTGCTTTTATCTACTTAGCTGGGAAGCTCCACTGGGCGAGCAACAGCTCTTCTGTATGTCTGTGCAATGCTTGGTACATTATGAGTTATAACCTATTGCATTAAGAATAATAAGAAGAATATAGTTCCATTTTAGAGCCTAAGTGAAAAGAAGGCAAAGGTAACAATATGGTACCACTGTGTTTGACTGTTCTGCCTTTTTGGATGAAGTTTCAAATTGAAAATGGAAATGAGCAGCTGATGTGACCAAGACATTAATTTTTCACCGCTTCCCCCCCCAGCACTTAAATTCAGATGTAGCTCAGACTGAGACTGTGTGTCTTGTTTTGGCAGGGATGCTACAGAATGGAAAGAAGTTTGATTCCTCCAGAGACAGAAACAAGCCTTTCAGGTTCAAGATTGGCAGGCAAGAAGTCATTAAAGGATTTGAAGAAGGTGTTACACAGGTACAAAGAAATTATTCTGGCTGAAGGGTGTGTGAGCACAGCAAGGTCTGGTGCAGTGGTGACGAGACCAAGCAGAAATAGCGGTGTAGGATACCGAGTGGTTTTCTGAAAGCGTGGTCCATTCGAGCACAGTATTTCCTGTAGTTCTCCTCCGTCCATCCAGGGACATCCCCTGCTCACGAGGTATGCATTTGGGAGGGGGGAGGTGAAGCTCCCTCCCTAGGTGCCAATGTGCCATGCAAGCCCCATCCCTTTCCCATGGGCAGCTCCACAAATAGACAACAGCAGCCTCTAAAATGTTCCAGGTGGCAGCGTTTTATGGAGCGGCCTCTATTCAGCTACTCCATAAAAGTCCAAGCTGGTGGTTTTGATGACATCCATGACCGAGCTATAGATTTTGACCCTTACTGAATAAGGTACCAAACCACACTGTTAAATTTTTATCACTTCAGGCTCCCGGCTACAAAACTTAACATTCACTGACCAACACTATGCTGAGAAAAAGGAAACTGCCGTCCATTAATTACAGTTTGAGTGCCAACACAGTAAAACCCTAAAAGAGCCACACAGTGCAATTTATTACCAACTCTTGCTTTTTGTCTGCAGTGTTGTGAGGGCCTGCTATGCGAGTGAGGAGTGCGATCGGGCTGCTCACATGCCAGAGTGAATGAGATCAGGGTGCAAATTCCTCTTGGCTCCCCTTTTCTGGGTCCTAGAGCTCAGTGTAGGAGGAAACTGCTCAAATACTAATATAGGAACAACTGTAACAGGAACAACTTCTTATGCTTAAATAGAGAGAAAGGAAGAATGCAAAATGAGAAACAATCCACTGAGGAATGATGCAACCATGCTTTTCCAGAGAGGGATGGAAAACAAAATGGTTTCCAGCCCTATAGAGAAAGCAATGCAAGCATTCCCCTCTCTCCAGCCAGAAAAGAAAAAGTCCATTTGAGGAACCCTAGACTCCCTGAAAAATACCCACCCCATCCTCTCAAGGATTTGAGCTGGACTCTTTACTACTTGCTTTGGAGTAAGGCCTAAGAGGAGCTCAGAACCCCAGTGTGCTGCAGAAGCCGGAAGCCAGCGCAGATGAAGCAGTGGCAGCAGGCGCTGGGTGAATCAGTTTATCCCTTTCTTCACCACTCTCGCTCCCTGACTCCTGTGCCTTAATTAATAAGTGGCCAACAGCCATTCCAGTAATTGGTGTGGCAACACACTGCCCTGCTGCTCCTCCTGGTGGATTGCTGACTGAAGTCAAGCTTGTGGCTGTCTCCTTCCACCCCAGGGTTTTGAGGGGTTTGGGGAGTGTGATTGACACAAAGCACATGGAAAAAGGCAGTTCGCTACGCCTAGCATGCAGAATTTTCAAACCTTCGTTTACTGACTGTCAGAAGTCAGCAGTGTCTGTGTTTCTCTGCTCAACTTCTGGCAGTTCAAGGTTGCCCCATGCCTAAAATCCGTGCGTAACTTTGCAGCTGCCTGGCTTGCAGGGACCCGTCAGAGCGGCAGACAGCCTGCCCCGCACCAACCTCGCAGGGACCAGGGGAGATCATCTGCTCTTGCACCCTCAGCCCCATGACGTGAATGCTCCCGAAATGTGGGAAAGTTCATATTCATGTTTTTCTCCTACCTAAAATGATCAAAGCTCTAGCTTTGGCATATTTGGTAGGACCTGAAAAAAAATTCAACAGGAGACACATAATCTGTAGTACAGTGATGTGCCTGATCTTGGGAGATAGGTCCAAGTTAAAATCACTGCTTCAAATCAGGGATTGTTTCTTGGCCAATGAATATTCAATCACCAGTGTACAGTGCATGAATAGCAGTCTGAGAGTGCTCCACCCCAAAATACTCTGTTGGAAAAGCAAGGATTTGATTCTTGATACCCCAAATCTTGATGAGCGCTGTTACCTCCAGAGCTCACCTGGAGTGAGGGAAATCAGCATTTCTGCCCATCCGAGGGGCAAGGGCTCTCTGCTGGAATAAGCAACACCTGAGGTGAAATATCTGCCCTTGGGCTTGGGCTGAGTTTAGGGAAATAAGTACTTCTCGTAAGTAGGATTGCATCAGCGTTTGCTTTGCATTTGCCCAGCAGCAGAAAGTCAGGTGCCTACAGCATTAGCATTTTGAAGTCATCCCTGCTGGTGACTGAAGAAGGAAAAATGTTGCTGAACGCTTCTCAGGAGCTGAACTGAACTGCATTTCAGCACTGACCTCTCACGAACACAAAGCTCCAGCCCTATCTGTTACCGAGAGCCTTTTCCTAATGCCTGCTGAAGGTGTTACATGTGCCCGCCGTCCCACAGAAGGAACTCACACCTCCTACAGCTGGCTACAGCGTAGCCAATATGGACCCGAGTAAGCATTAAGAGGCCTCTGAGTCCCGGACTGGCTCTGGCAACTTAAGTAACTGCCATGAGAAGCCAGAGGAGTCAGGAGACCTTCATCTGAGCTGTTTGTGGCAGCTTCCGCTTGAAGCTGAAAGATTAATCCGATGATCCCAAACCTCCTCGATTCTGTAAATCTGCCACGTAGTGATTTGTTCTTTGTTTTCCTCCTAATACTGTTTTGTTTGTTTGTTTGTTTTTTTGTCTTCTCTTTTTCTTCCTCCAACATCCAAAACCCAGATGAGCTTAGGACAAAGAGCCAAGTTGACCTGCACACCTGAGATGGCCTATGGAGCCACAGGCCACCCTGGGGTCATCCCTCCCAATGCTACTCTCCTCTTTGATGTGGAGCTTCTCAGGTTAGAGTGAATCTTCTCGAGGGAGTTGGCTGGAGACATCTGTTAATAACCATCCGTTCTTTCTCGCCTTGCCAGCAGCGGGAGGAATCTTCACTGGAATCCCAATCTTCCCTGCTCAAGCTGTCCTGTCAATAGCGCCTGCCATTCGGTTTCTTATGCCTTCCTTCTCTTTTTTAACTTCGTGGTGTCCGTATTTGCCTTTCATTAGAAGCTTTGCTTTGGAAAAAATGTCTACAGTTGTAACATTTTCAAGTTGTACATTTTATTTAATTTGCATGTAAGAAGACTTCACAGTGATGATTGAGAAGATATATAAATATAAATATATATATATTCCTTATTGAAAAACCACTGCCTTACTGTACACTTAAACCAAGAAAAAAAACCACAAAAGGTGCTCAAAAAAAAAAAATCCAGTGTACGCCTTGTACATGAACGGGCATTAGCCAAACAGAGTTACCTGCGCTGCCACTTTTCTCAACTTGTACGTTCTGCTTGCTGCTGTTTTAAAAAATACTGTCTCATTTAAGAATTAAAAGTATATATATAAAACAATAAAATCTTGATACTTTACAGTTGCTGTTCCCTGTTTTTCTCCTCTGGCCACTGGAATTCTTTTTGGTGCATAAGAAGTTCTTTGAACAATCATCAACCCGTTTTTTGTTAATTATTTCTGTACTTATATGAAATACACATAATTCCATGCATGGCTTCTGTTATAGACGGCACAGTGAAAGGTCTCTGTGGACCAGAGGTGCCAGGAATGTGCAAGGGCGGGCTGCTGGGGCAGAGATTTCCTGACTCTCCATCTCCCCTGCCCTGCTGGTGGCCCCTTAACTCTGGCCAAAATTTGGCTGCTGAAGAGGTGGAAAGTGATGCTCCTCGAAGACACGCCGTGCTGGTCCAGGTCTGTGCCTTTACAACAGTAAAACTAGTGTAAAACTTCCCGCTGGAGCTGAGAAAGGCTAGAGCAGAGCAGATTTACGTGCATCCACCTGGCAAAACAAATCTGAACTGTGGGATGATGCGGCCACTGAACACACCATGGTTTTTTAGGCTGCATCTTCTGATGCTGTTTACATAGCCTGCAAACTTACTTTGTGCGCTGGGCTCCTGGCATTCATGACTGAGCAATATTTACTTCGTTTGATGGTTAGATGAATTCACGAAATGCTGGTTCCTCCTCAGGAGATGGGAAGATGCGCAGACTGTGATTTACTGGGTTTTAGGAGCAGGACCTGATCAGCGGAGCTGCCTCTTTGCTGTTACTTGGCTTTGCCTAAACTTGGTTTCTCCCCTCTGCTGTAGAAAAAAAGAGCATTGCTGGGTCACAGTGTTACTTTTATTTAACTTGACTACAAACTATTTGCATAGTTTTCAACTAATGGATTTTTTGATGGAAGGATTTCAAGCAGGTGGTGAGCTACTTCCTCACGCTAGTCTGTGTGAGGAGAGGACACCTAGCACGAGCAGACCAACCGCAAAGCTATGTGGGTATCTCCAGGTGATACCTCCTGGAGACGAGAGAGAAAGGGAGCCCAGAAAAGCAAGACTAATCCAGCCAGTGGCTACAGCTCAGAGTTTTCTTCCTCTAGATGTTCATTATTTGTTAATAAGCCCGTAAACCCCCATCTCTTACAGACTGTTCCTCACCGAGGGTTGGTGGAGTAAGTGCTGTTCTTGGTCCCCTCTCCATCAAGAAATGAAAGGCCTTTCAGGACCCTTTTTTTGGTGGAAATGTAGGATCACCACAGCAGCGAGGTTACACATTCAGGTATCATCACCCATAGTTCTTTTCTTTAGGACAGGCTTTTTTCCTGTTAATAAATAAGAGATCAGACCTGCCAGGGTAGCTACCCCACATCCTTTTTGAAGGTCCCGGTCTCCTTTGCCACTGCCCTGGCCTCTGTTGTGGGTCTGGATTTCAGCACTGGGCTCCAGACCGCAGGCTGTATTGCAGTAGTTGCAGATGGGAGCTCCTATAGATGCCTTGGTTAAATGTAATGCAGCCCCATCGCACCTGGCAGATGCAGGTTGATTCAGCACGTTGGTCTATAGCTGCTCCTACCAATGGCCCAGTTTAAGTCGGGTGCTCATTTAAAAAAAAGAAAAAAAAAAAACCCAAAATCGTAAAAGTATCTGGTCTGGGATCTTTCCTGGATGCCTGGAAAGTGAACAGTGATGCGAAGGATTGGCTTAGCGTACCTGGAGTGGCTGCCTGTTCCCTCCGTCATCTCATGGTCCTGCTGTCACCAAGCTACTGGCGCCTCTAAAGCAAGGGGTAGGGCATCGCTCTGCCCTTCCACTTCTGCTGGCGTTCTTACTGGTGAAAAACGTGTTCCTGCTGGGCTTTAGGAGCTGGTCGTACTCAGTCTTACCACCTCTATCTGCAGAGCTGCTGTGCACTTCCCTTTGCCCTCAGCAGTACAACCCAGCCATTACCGAGTCTGTAAAATCCTTATTACAGCTGGCTGATGAAGCTCTCTCCCTCATCACCCTTTCTCTGCAGAGACCTTTGTTGGAAGCAGAGATTATTACATTTTTCATGCCAGTTTCATTAAAAAAAATCTGAAAGGAAAACTAATTGTGCTTTGTGATACTTAGGGAAATTAAGTCTTCAAGGAAATGTAATCTTCAGCTCTTTATTTGACTGCAAATGCGTTAATTTATTTAATTGTATCATCGATCAACTCAGTACATATAATTATTACCACTATATAATGGATTGGAAAAAATTTACTGTCATTGCCTGTGTAATCAGATATGCTCTTGTTACTGCTAATTTCTAAACAGCATCGACAGAAAAAAAATGACCTTCGAGGCTTAATTTCATGCCCTACTTCCTGAAAAATTAAATGGGAAGTGAGCACACACAAAAACCAGCACAGATGCAGAGTGCGAGGCTGGTAACATCTGCCTTATTTGCTGCCCCCTCTGCCATTCATACAACTGAACTCATTTCCCTGTCCTTTGATATTAAATTTCAAACAAAATCTTGAGCAGACCTCATCAAAATAATCCTCCAGGCATTCGATTTCCATTCCCTCTGTCTTGCAGGTACAAATTATTATTTCATTTTACATGTGCAGGGACATTGAAAGCCCTGAACAGGCACTAGAACAAAAAGTATGAAATGGAATATTTAATGAAAGGCAGCAGCTGAGCTCTCCGAGAAATCAAAAGCTGCTGATCTTGAGGATTCACTGAAGGAATTTTTATTAATCTTATTACCCTAAAGAATTGCTTTTTATATATGTTTTTCAAACAGCATCAAATCCTCATCAAAACAGACACTGCAGTGCAAGCACCATGCTCTCTGCTATTGACAGAAGTGACGCGGTATTTGCATATGATTTAAAAACAAGGCTGGCAGAATGTGGCACCGTTATTAGCACTTTGGTATTTTATGATCAGTATTTATTATTATTAATTATAAGCATAAATGCAGCATGGTTAACAAGCACCTCCAGTTTCCGTTACAGCGAGGGGCCCGCTAAACGCCAGCAGCTGCAGTAAATGGCCCCAGTTACCCTGTTTGGCACGGTACACGTGTCTATATATATATACATGGCAGGTATATGTAAGGTATACGTACATATATGGGGGGGGCGGTTTGTGACCTTTAAAAATCTACGGATGTTCACACAGAGGCAAGACCTCCAATAGGATTTTGTTCATCTAAGCATTTTTAAGGCAAGCTGGTTTTTGCCCAAGAAACTTAGGTTTGGATTAATCTGCTGGGCGAGACCCAAACCCCAGTCTAGGGTAGGAGGAGCAGCCGCTGACCTGAGGAGGAGGAGGGCAGCAGATGACAGCTGCTCTGCATTTAATGTACGTGCCTCACAGCTGCACCTGAGCCAAGCGGCGCAGGGCAGGGCAAGCGGGAAAGCTGGCAATGAGATGGCAGCAGAGCTTTACGCTTCCTTGGTTCAGAGAGGTGGCCCCAGCTGTCCGTGGCTCAGGGCCTCCCATCGCCTGTTCCCAGCCTCGGGGAGGGCTCGCTGGGGCCTGCAAAAAGCAGCGGCAGTTTTGAGGGAAGGACAGGGGTACGGAAGAGCCATAGAGCAAGGACAAGGGGTTTTGCTACGCGCGCTGAACATCGGTCTCGCTCGCGTCCCCACTGCCCGTCTGCGACAGAAGGGAGAGCCCTCCCAGGGGGACGCTCCCCGGTCTGGCACGGGATGGGATTTCCAGCACCCACCCAAAGCTGAAGTCACACCCGAGCCATTCCAGCTGCCCCCTCCCTGCTGCTTTGGGGTGACAGAGCCAGCTCGGAGCATCGCCGCCACCCTTCATGCACCTCCCAGCTGGGGTGCGACACGCACAGCCCGTGGCAACTGCAGGGGGCGCCCTCCCTGGGAGAGCGGGGCACTGGCACCCGCAGCTGGGCATCCTCCCCCCCCAGCTCGGGTGCTGAACACGCGTCAACGTTCACATCCGCGTGGCGACGGATGTTCTGTGAGTTCTTAGCTACATCACAAACATGCAGGTGACGAACGGCTTCCTGGCTAAAGGGAAAGGTCACACGTGGAAGCAGCACAGCCTAAAACAAGCCTTGATGAAATAAAGCAAAATGATGTAGACACACATTTATTTTTTTACTAAATGGACACAAGAACAGTATGGGTTTGTAAGTGACAGATTTCAACGAAACTCTTAAGGATAAAAAAAATTGAAACATTCCTTTGTGACAGTATAATGCAGCCAAAAAAAAAATATTAACTTAAATTACAAATCCTCGGGCAAAGTATGTTTTCATCTGCCCATGTTCTGTGCTGGCTGGAAGTTGCGTGGTCAGGGAGTTACACATCACCTCCACACAAACCAATCCTCCCGAGAGGCAGCACAGCCACCAGCGTTCGCAGGACTTCCAGCAGGCTCAGAACAGAGGCAGAAGTTACTCTTTTCCACCTCCAAAATATACTGCTTGTGCATACTCTGTATCACACTCATTTTTATTCACAGGACAAGAGTGCTGAAAAAAAAAAAAAAAGCCAAAAAATTTTTCCTCCACCAGATACTACATTTAAAATTTATGTACATGACATACATTACAGTTCAAACTCACTGCGTAGAAAACAATCGCACTACAGGTATCCAAAAGTTACCGCTATTATCTGCCATCTCCTTTTTGTCAGGTGTTCTCTACTTAACACTGGAAGGCGTGAAGTGTGTTGCTGTCGCTCCTGCTGACCTCAGAGCCAGCCTGGTACCCGTGATGAAGACTCTCCCGTATACCACTAAATCAGCCCCGCAGCACCATGCTGTTAGAGCAAGGTGACTTCACTGCAGCTTACCTGGTTTGTCTCGGGCCCTGGGAACAAGGCATTTTGGCTGAAGCCACCTAAGCAGTTGGTTCATTTTAAAAGGCCGTTCATTTTCTATAGTTTGTAAAAGAAACTTGGTTATAAACACGGATTTGGGCTTGCTTTGTTTCTAGTAAGAAGTAGCCTAATGTTCAAGGAATGGAGTTAGGCTCCTTCAAACGTTCCCAGAGGGAGAAAGGCGCAATAAACTGCGTACAGTATACAGCGGTGCGAGGAGCTATCAAACCCTACTAATATATTTTTTAAAAAGCACAAACATCCCGGTGGCAGGGAGACTAGTTGCAATAATCCATTTTCAGAAAGTAGCACGGAGCGCAGTAAACCCCCACGCAGGCAGCGCACACAGAGCCCCCGGTATTAACCGGCTGCCACGCTTCGCATCTGCCTGGAGACTGGGCACGGCGTCGGGAGGCGTGGAACGCTCAAGGTGCTGGGTCCCACCTTGCGAGGTCCTGCTAGAACCAGGACAGTGGTTGTGCAGCATCCACCAGGTCGCTCTTACAACACGAAGAAGCCACGGCCACTTAGGGGGATTTAATCTTAAAGCACGTCCTCCAATCTTTTACATTTATTTCATTCTAATGCGAAGATCTAAAGAGTCAAATTACAGCGTATCAAATTTAAAAAAAAAAAATTATACTTCATTGAGAATTCCTATGTTTAGTTTAAGAACTCGGCAGCAGGGCTTGAAAACAGTTTTCCAAAAAGATGAGTTTATTTTGGTGGGTCTGTATTAATTCCATATTTTTCCTTGAGAAGCTTAAGCTGTTCCTCTTTCTTCTTTGTGTCCATCTTTTGGAATGCCTGTAATTAGGGAAATACAGATGTGAGAAGAGAAAAAGAAAAAATCTCACCTTATGTCATTTCCTCGTAACCACAGCTGACATCACCACGAACTGCATCGACATCACGCACAGCGAGCGCTGCCTAATTCCCACCCTCGGGGAAGGCCACAGTACCCCGGAGGCCATCAGTAACAGGCAGAACACCGAGACCTGGAGACTTTTCACCTGCGAACAAGACCTCACGTCCTGCGGCAGCTGTTCAGCCGTACGGCCCCTGCTACCCCCTCTCCAAAGTACTCTCACCACAAGCATGTTTTTTCACACCCTTGGTCCAAAGGTACATTTTTGCACACAAATCAAGTAAAGATGAAATCCTGACAATTTAACCAATCCATTCCCTCCACCAGTTTGGATTTATTTCTGAAAAATATCCAAGCAACTGTCTTTTCAAACCGATTTTTGTGTAATGTCACAGGTAACTTGGCAGACCCCAAGCATACATACCCTGTTTGCATTATAGTACAAAACGACGAGGTATCTGTTGCACACGTTGAATCCTGACAGGTGATCACAAGCGTTTTTGGCATCAAAGATGTCTTCATAGACTACATAGGCTGTTCCTCTGGTTTCAGGAGTGTTCCCACTGCAGGCGAGATCAGTTTTAACGTCAAACAAAGTAAGCAGAAAATAGTTCTATCAGTCTTTAACAGTGAGCGAGATTAGATTAACTAATGCAACTTCACTAAAAAACAATGTATGGTTATTTTTCTCTAGATCTTAAAATACATTCC
>NW_009260286.1:511679-514491 GCF_000687185.1 Egretta garzetta | reverse complement strand
GATCTCCGCTGAAGAGTTCAGAGTCAGAGGCGGCAGGGAAATGTGACAGAGCACGTGCTGCATTACGCTCCAAAAGGAACTCACCTCTCCGCAGCAACTATCAGCGGCTGTGGCTGTTAGGGGTTGCTGTATGGATTTTATTAGAGCAATTAGCTTGTTTTATTTAATATTACAAGACCAGGCTGTCAGTTAATGGCTGTCTGGATCAGATGTCTCCCTGGGATGGAATATGGCTCTTGGCACATCACAAAGTCAATTTAAGAGAGTCAAAACAGCCCCGCTGGTGCAAGAGCACTTCAGAGGCGCAACCATCACCTATCGGCCCATCAATTCCATTCCCTTTGCCCGAGGGACAGGAGACACGTCTGGGCACATAACGCTAACTAGCCCAGATTGATGACAGAGTTGACAGATCCAAAAGATCTCAGCTAAAAGATAGTTATAGTGAACTTAATCATCAGAATAACTCTCTCTAAGGTGCTTGCTTCTAAGAAGAGAACTCCTGAGGACAAACGGCATCACACATGTCCACACCAGGATGTGTACAAAGACGAAGAGAGCAGGATAAAAATGGCAGAAAGCATGGAAGTCATTACAAAGGGAGTTCCATGTTACGCCTTGTCTCATGACGACGGTAGGATTTCTGTGGAAAACAAGGCAAAGTGGTGGTTCCAAACGACCAGCGGGGAGGCTGCCTGCAGTTCCCTGTTGGACGCATCCGCCAGCACATCGCTTTGATGGAGAGCTCCCCTGATACGTCTTAATTCTTTATGTCCCGCTGTCCCAACCTACATGCTTTCAGGAACCTTAAAGACTAGTTCTCCTTCACGCTTATTAGTGAAGAATTCTGCCTGTCTAGCCAAGCAGTAAGTTTACGACGTCCCTTCTTCCTTTAACTAATTCCCCAGTTGCCTCTCCCTCTGCGAGAAGGGTCTCACCCCTACGCACTCCAACACAGCACCAGCACCGTGTCCTGCCTGTCCTTGTTTGTTTACTGAAGGCAATTCTATACGTAGAACTCACTATATTCTATACACCGAACAATAATTTTTAATCACTACAGCTCTGGAACAAGCACTTCTGTTTGGGGTAGTAAAGTTCAGTCTGTTTGACTGTTTATGTGTTTATGTCCTGCATAGTCAAAACAATTAAATATCTTGTGGGTTAATTACCCATCCCAGTCTCAGAGCAGAGGGAAATGGAGAGTGATATAAATGACAAGGATACATTCTGCTGGATACATTCAGCAGCCCAGTCGAGAACTCAAGAGGTGCTGCAGATTATTTTGCCAACATCCAGATAAAAGCAGTGCAAAAAACCACTCATCAAATATAAACTACGTTCCCTTTCTATTTGTACATCTATTGAAACGTGACTTAAGACGTTTTCTTTTTAAGTATTAAACACCAAGTTTTGCTTCCTCCCCCTCCCCTTCCTAAATATTTTTCAGAAGGGGAAAAAAAGAATCCTTCTGTATGAGCGTCAAAACTCCAACCAGCCTTACTATGGTTCTCAAAAGCTCTTCCCGAATTCCAGCTTCAGCCAAAAGTTTCTGCTGGAAACTTAGCAGAACTTAATACTAACCAGATGAAATTTTGGGTTACCCTGCAGCATTCAGACAGTATTCAGGATGTCAAAGAACATCAGATCTTGGGTCTTCAACGTTTGAGATAACTAAAGAGAAGAGCCTCAGGTTTGCTGTAGACATGTATAACCTCCGTGTGTTTTAAAACACCATTAGTCAGATCGCCATTACCCACGGACTATGTGGCTCAGGGACAAGCTGTATCTGACGCACAAGGAGTTGTTTCTGGCTGACAGGTCCAGCAGCAATAGTAACATCTCTATTTTTCCATTAGTTAAGTATCTAATACTCGTTAAATATGAAAACTGGTTGTATTCAACTTTTGCCTTTCTTATTTTTTACCTTTAGTTACGGTAAAAGGTCAGCTGCATTTAAAATTTACTTAAGAGAGCAAGTCATATTTTTGCCAACTTAACCTAAGTCCACATCAAATCTAAGCTTTTCCACTCTACCTACCAGCAATATTATTTTCTAGCAAATCCACACATAAGAGAATTATCACCACACCCACCCTTGGCACACAGGGACACTGCTAAAGCACGTTTAACTGTCTCAGCTGCGAAATCCAGTTGCTACCTACTGCACAAGGCACGCTGACATACAACGCATATACTAAAGCACGTAAAACCTTTACCTTTTGAAAGAAAAGTAGAATACTTACACTCTGATTTGTCGAATAGGCCCGTACTTCCCAAAAATATCATACATTTCCTCCGCTGTGATTTTATATGGCAGGTTCCTAATATACAGGATCCGATTGACCTCCGGAGGCAGCCGAATCTGATGGAGAAACAACATGCAGTGTGTTAAGCCTAGAGCGCTCACTTCAAACCGTAAAAGCAGCCAGCGTACGTGCTAACTCTTGGGGCTAACATCACAAAAGAGTCCGTGTGCTTCACAACCCTCCACAGCTACAAACTTGAGGTGTTTCTGTCAAACAGGAGGCCTGCCAGCAGGGGGGCGGGCTCCCTTGGCGGGGGACGAGGAAGGAGGGTAGGCCTGCTCTCAGCCGCGGGCCGGGGGACCCCTCCTCACCGCCCCGGAGAGCTGAAGCGCGCCGGGGAGGGGGCAGGGGAGAGCACTCACGTTGGCTCGCTTGGCCGCTTGCATCGCCATGGCGCCGGTCGGAGAGAGGGGGCCGCAGCCTGGGAGAGAAACGGCGGCGGGGAAGCGGCCTCCTCCAGTGCGCGCCGCTCGCCTCAGCGGGGGACCCGGATGCTATCCCAG
>NW_009260286.1:508819-511487 GCF_000687185.1 Egretta garzetta | reverse complement strand
TTTTTTTTTAGGCTCCGGGAAGCGGGCGGGGAAGGAGCTGGGAGCAGAGGCTGGCGGGCTTCTCCTAGGAGCGCTCGCCGGCGTTTTGTCCGCAGGTTCCAGACAGGATGCGAGAGCTGCAGCGTGAACCTTTTTATTAAACGGCTCCTGTCAGGCTTTGCTTTGCCCCTCCGTTTTGGCTTCCCCCCACAATAAACCGTTCCAGGTTTGGAAGCAGAAATGGCAGATTCTCTGCTTGTCAGGCCCCCGCAGCGGTTCTGTCCCTGACACACTGCAGCAGTAGGCCTTTCTTTAAGATGAAGCAGGCATTTCGATGACAATTTTGCCGATATTCTTGTTTTCTTCCATGATCCTGTGTGCCTCTGCAATCTCGTGCAGAGGGTAAACACTGTCAACGAGTGGTTGGAGATGAGGGGAGCTTCCTGCAGAAAAATACGGCAGCACGTTTTCCGTGAAGGCTTTCACCAGCTGTTCCTTATACTGAAGAAAACATCAAAGCATTTTGAAGATTATTTCCAACCATTTCATTCACAGAGTAAGCACAGCATACAAAACGCAATTCTCAGGGTGACTCTGACATTCTTTTAGTGAGACACACGTAAACATCTGACAGGTGTAAATGACAAGAAGGAAACTTTTTCATTAATTATACTGTAATTGAATTAAATTCTCCAAACAAGTGATACAAGCTCAATGCAGAACCATAGATTAATTATATTGTAATTGAATGAAATTATACCAAACAAGTATAAGCTCAGTGCAGAACCATTTAAACTCAAACTGATAAAATTCTGGAGAATAGTATGTATTAGACCAGGGAGAGAATCTATCCTAGGGCTCTGCACTGCTGTCTTTTACTGCAGTATCTGAGAATTTTCCACACAAAGTGATTTTCCTTGCTAATTCCTGGCTATCCAAATGGCCTTGGTCTCTACTCTGAAAAATTATCTAATAGACGTTTTTTCTCTTCCCCCCACCCCTTGACTTGATCAAATTGCCTAATCTCTTGAGTTTTGTTTTTTCTTAGGATAAAGATTTGGATCTTTACATTATGCTACTTGTGAAGAAGGTTAAGAAGTCCTGGGTATCATTCCTCTGATTCCATAGTTGTAAAAGGGAGGCATTTGCTAAAAATAGAAAAGGGAAATGAAAACTTAATTTCACAATGTTTTGCAAAGTATGTAGTAATGGTTCAAGGTGGTGCTTTTTTTGGAATCGATGCGTTAGATTCTGCTTTAACACTGGTATTGAAAGCAAGCTCTCAAAACTATCATCAATTTTCAGATCAAACCATAGGCACTGTTGATAGCCATTACTTGCCTCCTTGTCTCGTGATCGGAATAGACTTGTATGGATGCTCGCTCTTTTGTAAAGCAGCCTTGCAAGCAAATCTCCACGTACTTCACCTCCACTCAGTAGTCCATAAACAATCCACCGGCCGTCAGTACTGTTGCAGCCGGCTTTCTTCCCCTGCCTGTGGCAACAACTCCCGTTCGAGGTGAGACGGCACGAGAGCCACACATCCCCCGCCCTCGGGCCACTGAGACACAGACACCAATATGAGGATATCACAAATGGCGTTTATTAACTCTCTTTCACTGCTTTTATATGCAAACTACTTCGTTCCCGCCTTTGCAGTTACATCATAAGCTCTATCACGGGGGGGTCAGTCCCTGTCCTTTCCGTACATCGCGAGATCTTCCGGTCACCAATCCCTACATTTTCCCCCTCCCCATGACTACTTAAAATTCAGCTGTGCGCATTATGCATTGCTAATAAGCGTTCAGATATCTATCTCTTATCAAGCGAGCTTTAAGCTTTCTAAGATACAGGGCCAAAAACGGGCATTCAAAACACACTATTAAGAAGACAACCATTACTCCCAAAGCAATTAATACCATTTTTTTCCAGTCTAGTCAGTTCAACAGCCGCGACCGTACACCATCTATAAGGTTATCCAACCATTTCCAGCCCTGTTCTTTATATACTACCGTCCGTACTAAGTCATTTCCGATCTAAGCTAAACTAAGCGGCACACAATAGTGAAATGCATCTCTTGCTCTTGCCCAAGCACGCGCGTGAGAGGTAGCATTACTATTTCCATAAGGCACAACATACAGAATACAATCATGATTGTACAAGTTTTTCAAAGAGAATCCTTCCCTCTCAAGCTTCGGTTTCTCAACAGCTCGTCAGGTGATTCTAGCTTCTGGCACTTAAGTTTGCTTTTCTTCGTTCTGCTTTTCTCTTCAGCTTTTCCCAGGAATATCTCCTAGAAGAAAAACTCACAGATATGCATTAGCCTTGAAATTTGGCCGTACCCACCGGGCAGGTACCCATCTGATAGTATTGTCTTTCTTTACTGCAGCATAACCCCTTCCCATTGTGATCAGTCGCCACCCCTCCTCCCACTCTCCCTGTTCTGGGAAATGGACTCTCACCGATGGACCTTCCTCTACGGCTTTCACTAACCAGTGTTTCTGTGTTGGGGTGCTTGTCTCATCTCCTCGAATGTGATGATTCAAGGCATACAATGCTCGAGTTAAAATTGATTGTTGTTCCTGAACGGGTATAGCTTGGTGGTATCCTTCCCCCTCCCCAAGAATCTGAATTTTATGTTTCAGTGTCTGATTAGCACGCTCAACTATAGCTTGTCCCTGGCTATTAT
>NW_009260286.1:499268-505467 GCF_000687185.1 Egretta garzetta | reverse complement strand
CAGAAGTGTACAAATGATTGTGCATTCTTCTGGGTAATTTTTGTCCATGGTGCTGGACTCTTAGCTACTTTTCCCACTTCATCATAGGCTGCTCTTGATGCTTCTGTTGTAGCAGTGATTTCTCTTCCTCTTAAGGCTGTCGCTTGTTGTTGCGGGGTAGTTAAAGCTGGATCTCTACCTGACAATCGCTGAAATGAAGTTCCATGCAGTGGGCTGTTGGGGTTTCCAGCAGCAGCAGCCACTATAGTATGCAACCGGGCTTGCCAAGCGTCCTTCCAAAGGAGGCCATAGGTGGGTGGCAAAATACAACGAGCCAACATTCTCAGATCCCAAGGCAACATACCACCTGCATGCACTACATCCAGTAGTACTTGCGTGGCGGGCGCTGCCAGCCCCTGCTCTTGAACACTCTTTAATAACTGCTGTACGACTTTTGTATCTAGAGGTGACCATTCAACTGTTCCTCCATTCCCGGTTACTCTGACTGGAAATGCTGCTGGTGCCTGAAGCTTCAGACCTGACAACGCACAGTCACTAGCTATTAACTTCCAATCAGTTAAAGGAATTTCCCGGGGTGGGGGGGCACTAGCTCCTCTCTTGTGGTCTAAAATGTCCAGTTGCTCTCTCTGGCGGCCTACATTCTCCGCTATCTCACGGAGTAATCCCATCATTTCCACTAATAACTGTTGTTCCGACCTCTCCGGATGTGTAGGCATCCGTCGCTGGGCACCCCTCACTTCATCACCCCGCATCCGGTTTCGGTTAACCCCTTCAGAGTCTCTCTCTTTATTTGGGCATCGCTTAACTCCCTTTGTGCCCTCCCCTTTCTCTGATCGCCGCGCCCTCCCGCGCCTTTGCGTGAGGCTGTTTACATCTCCCATCGTTGGCGATCGCTCCTCCTCTTCCTCCTGCTTCTTTTCCGGTTTTACCTGCTGTGGCGCAGCATCTTTTAACCCCTTCGGCGCCATATTGTCCTCATCATTTACCCGCCTGCGCATCAACACCCCAGGTATCCAATCAATAGGATCTACACTGGGGGGGTTCTTATGATCAAGGGAATACACACAGCGCTTTCCCCTCCACCTGTTGTAAATATTTCTTATGTGCCGCTGCAAACTCAGGGTCAAGCTCTGACTCGGATTCAATATTTTCTGCTTGGATATTCTGACTCTGACTCTCCTCCACCTGAGTATCCTGATCTTGAGTTTCAAAAAGGGCTTGATGAGCCGCTCGCCACGTCTCGCACTCGTCTTTTGTTCGTTGTAGCAGTTTAAGTATTACCCCCCAAGTCTTTAAATCTTTAGCCGATTTTTTGTTCATTGCAAACTCGGCTAAGGCTTTCATACATTTCCCCCAATTCCCCGGCGACAATATATCCCCCGGAGAACCGACCGCACCTTCCTTCAGAAGCCGGTCCACACACGCCTGGACATCGCTTAACTTCACAGAAGTATCCCACTCGTCTCCCAGAGCGCTTACTACCTTAACAACCGCCTCCATGGTCCGGACCCACACACACTTGACCGCAGTCCGCCGCCTCACAGTATCTCGTCAGGGTCACCACTTGTTGCAGCCAGCTTTCTTCACCTGCCTGTGGCAACAACTCCCGTTCGAGGTGAGATGGCACGAGAGCCTCACATCCCCTGCCCTCGGGCCGCTGAGACACAGACACCAATATGAGGATATCACAAATGGCGTTTATTAACTCTCTTTCACTGCTTTTATATGCAAACTACTTCGTTCCCGCCTTTGCAGTTACATCATAAGCTCTATCACGGGGGGTCAGTCCCTGTCCTTTCCGTACATCACGAGATCTTCCAGTCGCCAATCCCTACACAGTACCCAGGCAGTTGAGATTCTTTTCCCAGTATGAGCCACCAACACAATCTAAAATAATATCTATTCCAGAACCTCAAGTAGAAACAGAAAAGATTTCAGCAATGTAGCTGAGCTGTATTAAAGATAAAATAATTTCAGGCAAAACTAAAACCTTCTTTACAAAAGGTACAGAATCAATCCTGCAATTCTTACTTAAATCCTTCTACTGAAATGAGGAATTGGCACAACGATTTGTAAGGAATTCCAGAATCAAGCACAAAAAAAAAGAATCATTATACATATCCAGATGCAGACTCCATCATAAACCATCCCAAATGCTTAGAAAAGCTAAATTTTTCTAACAGTAAGAGAGTTAAGTTTTGTTCCCGTATTCAAACACTTAGAGAGGCAAATGTGAGCACTGGGTCCCACAGGTGGTTGTGGAGGCTAACAGTAACACAGGGAGGGTATTTATGCCCCAAATGGACACAAAGCCAAAGATATTCCATACGGAAAACAGCACAATTAAACAAAGGAAAGACAGATTCTTGGGCTGAACAGGATGTTAGATTGTACCAACAGGGTCATTACTGGCTGCTCCTTCACTGACTAAGGTAACAGTTGAAGTTGAGTACATGTACGTTAGGAGGTTGGGAGGTACACACTCCTCCTCAACTCCAACAAGTGTCCTTTGCGTAGAGGTTCTTACCTTGGGTGAACGCCAAAACCTTTTCACTAAAATCTTCATTCTTGTAGTTGAACCCTGCAGCTGCTCCGGCGTTTGCTGTTGCTTTCAATTTCTCTTGAGTTCCTGCTGTCACGATGGGAATAGTTTCTGCCAGTCTTACCAGCTGAATGGCTGCCATACCAACACTGCTAGCTCCAGCATGGATCAACACTCTCTCGCCCTTCTGTATTTTACCTGAAGGAGGACATAAGGGAAATGGTTACACTTTTGGCATCACCTTTGGATTAAAACATGATCAGGGTGGAAAATACTGAAGAGGAAGCTGAAAGAGATGCCCTTGAGCGAGCTTTCTTTACAGCTTTGTATCCTTCATAAAAGAAAGAAATCCAGAACTAACATAGCTCGCCGTGTACCGACAGGACTTCGTTTTACCAACTTGGATTGACTTTAGCTTCGCCCTGTCCAGTTCTGGGGACCCATGAGCAGGCTGCTTAGGGGAGGGCAGTCAGCCTTTTTATACCAGGACCGTCCGCTGCCACCAACAGAAAACACACTCAGAGGATGTTAATGCTGAGAAATCAGGCACTCGACAATGGAGAAATACCAGAAGCATTGGGTAACGGTTAAGGACCAGTTTTACCTATCATTTTACCATCTACTAGTTGCCCTAATGCATTCATTTGTGTTCTACTGATTGCTACTGGAAGCGAGGCACCGAGCAGTCCTTGGAGACATGGTCCTAACTGACCACAGACCCCCAGGAAGCAACAGTGCTCAAAGCGAGTCTGCATTTCGGGTAGTGAGGAAAGGTACTTGTTTGTAACTCGTGTTCTTTAGTGGAGCTTTTAGATGCTGCTGCTGAAGAGGATGGAAAAAGGATATTTGTCAACTGAGGAAAACCCTGGCAAGTGCTATTGTTAATGCCTCTGTAGCACATTTTCAAAATTAAGAGTGAATTTATGTCTGTTTTAAATCAGCTCAGAGGGGATTTCACCTGCAGTTAATGTCTCTGAAACAAGGTACAAGAAGATATTGTCTACTGTAGATCCACAGGCAATTAGTGGGAAAGTTCATTACACGGTCATGCTTGCAGTGAAGTCAAATCTTTAGTAGTAGTGTGTGTTTTCAGTTGTTTGAAGAACATGTAAGTTATTTCAGGGTTTAGGCTTAATGGAAATTGTCATTCCAGCTGAGAAATAAAGATAAAAAGAATTAACTGAACATCTTTCCATATCCTTCCTTGTAAATATGCGGCTGGCAGAGTAAGTTGTGACTGAGGAGATGTGGTCAAGATTTCAGGATGTGGATCTGGCATGCTGGATTCTGACCCACATGAATAGAGTGACAGAGAAAAGATTCTTCGAAGCATTCAGATGGAGGCAACAAGCAGAGGATTTCATAACAGAAAGGAAGATGAGCTGTTTTGGTGGGATACATTTGTAAATACGCCTCTTACCTACAAAATGCAGCAGCTGAAAGGCCGTTAGCCAGGCTTCGGGAATGGCTGCAGCCTGAAGAAAAGTCGTATCATCAGGAATTGGCATCAGGTGGCCTTCGGGTACTGCAACGTATTCTGCCTGGCCACCTCCGGAGAGCAGAGCCATCACTGCATCGCCAGTCTTCCACCGGCCCTTGCAGCCAGGTCCAAGCCCAGCCACGCTCCCAGCTGCTTCTAAACCTAAAATATCACTTGCCCCTTTGGGGGGAGGGTACTTCCCTGTCCTCTAAAACAAAACAAAAGAGAGGGCAAGGGAGGAAAAGCCACACCTCAACTGAGTGTAATGACCTGCAAAATTTTACTCACATGCCTCCAACCTAAATTCCGATTTATTTAATCCTGCTTTTGCCCTGTGCAAATGTTCCAGTAATTTAAGGATCTTCCACCCTCTGGCAGCACTTCTTGTTTCCTAAGTATGTTTTATTCTTAAAACTCTGTGTGCAAATTCAATTTATTGTGAGCCCCCTTTGTCCAGACCAGTCCATGCTGGGGATGTGTTATGGTCTCCAGTTGCAGAGTGTGGCTTTCAGCTCAGCTTAAAGCCGCTCAGACTTAACAATTTGAATGTGATTTTCCCACACTGGAATTGAGCCAGCGGAACTTTTCATGTTCATCTCAAATGCCCAGAGAATGGTCTAAGCATCTAGAAAGACCAGAGCTTTGGTTTTATATCTTTTCTTGAAAGGCAGCTGCCTTTCCATGCCGCCCCGGCATTGCAGTGGCTCAGATAAAAACCTTTATCTGCTGAATCAACAGACTTCTCTTCTTTAAACACTATGAACTCTCCCATCAAAATGCTTACCAGGTCCAATCACTTTTTAACTCTTCAGATTTGTCAAGACTTCAGATAGCGTCTTGAAAAATTGGTGTCGTTTTCAGGTGCATAAATCTGCTTAACGTACACATACCTGGAGTAAATCAACCCTATTCAGAGCGCTGGCAGAGACCTTCACAAGAACTTCTCCTTCTCCTGGATGTGGTTTCATCGCTTCTTTCACATAGAGGTTTTCTGGGCCTCCTGGGCAATCAAAATAGGCTGCCAACATTTTCTCTGAAAAAAAACCCCAAAACTCAAACCCAAAAAGCCCAGCATGAATGCAGGCACACTTACATGCAGCTGAAACATCTCAGTAATGAGTAACCACAGCTCCACAGACTCCACTCTGCAGACAGACAATGCAAACCGTGACACAGTTCGAAGGTAGAAGAGGGGAGGGCTGCCAGGGAAAGCTGAGGAGTTACGATCCAATGAAATACATTAGCACTGGGACACAACATATCGTTGCAAAAGCCATTTGACAAACCACGAAGATTTCCTTGCATCAAGTCGTAGGCCTTAAGCCTGCACGGAGCCGCACGTGGATCCAGCAGCACCGACCTCCCACCCACCTTAACTGTAAAAAGTAGCACGCAAATGAAAATAAAATCCTTTGATCTTGACCTCCTGCATGATTGGGGCCCCAGTGCTCAACTGACTGAAGGACATGGGCCCTTAAAATAGTAGACACAAATGGGATTTTAAAAGTCTCAGCAGAAAGAGCCTTTTTTGTTTGACGCATCTAAAATCATGTAAATGCTGCCTTACAATTAAGCCTGTAGATGGCAACTTGAAGATACACAAAGGCACGATGGTGAGTTAGCGTGAATGAAAGATAACAAATGGTTTAAAAAATTCCTATTTATTTCCCTTGCCTCAGCAGGTGATTCCTGTGTGCCTGATGTGCTCTGGTAGAGGGTCCCACTGCTGCTGGAATCTTTCATGTAACTTGTTAGTCACCGTTGCTGGGTTCCTCAGTTTTGGCACCAGCAGTTGTTGAGATGGGCTGAGACATCAAGCCTCCTCCCGCCTGGCAAAATCAAATCTGGAGCAGTCTTCTCTCTGCCCCCGGGTGCTAGGTGGAAGGAAGTGAGAATCATAGAATCATAGAATCACTTTGGTTGGAAGAGACCTTGAGATCATCAAGACCAACCTTTAACCTAACCCTGCCATCCCACCACTAAACCATGTCCCTAAGCACCTCATCTATCCTTCTTATAAATACCTCCAGGGATGAGGACTCCACCACCTCCCTGGGCAGCCCATTCCAGAGCCTGACAACCCTTTCGGTGAAGAAGTTTTTCCTAACGTCCAGCCTAAACCTGCCCTGGTGCAGCTTCAAACCATTCCCCCTCGTCCTATCATCTGTTACCCGGCC
>NW_009260286.1:489184-497956 GCF_000687185.1 Egretta garzetta | reverse complement strand
CTTCCTCCTGGATTATGGGGGGTTTATTCCACTCACTGTCCCCATCTTCCAGCTCGGGAGGCTGGGTACCCTGGGGATAACTCGTTGGGCCATTAAAGACCGAGGCAAAGAAGGCGTTGAGTATCTCTGCCTTTTCCTTGTCTTTAGTGGCAATGTTCCCCCTTGCATCCACTAGAGGATGGAGGTTCTCCCTGGCTCTCTTTTTGCTGTTAATGTATTTATAAAAACTTTTCTTATTATCCCTTACAGCAGTGGCCAGGTTAAATTCCAGCTGGGCTTTTGCCTTTCTGATTTCCTCTCTGCATAACCTGACAAGATCCCTGTACTCTTCTTGGGTTGCCTTTCCCTTCTTCCAGAGCGGGTAAGCTCTCCTTTTTTTCCTTAGCCGCAGTAGTAAAGAAGGGGGAATCACAATGGGAACGCCTGTGTTACTTCCCGAGAGCTGGTACTATACTGAACAGAGTACAGGGCTGCTGCCCAAAGATGTGCGCAGGGGTGGGCTGCAAGCCGGAGCCTCTTCAAGTAAACAGCATTGTGTGACAGACCACCATGCCCTCTGTAAAAATCACTTGCATTATGATATCTGCACAGGAAAAGCTAAGTGCATACTTAATTATTTGTTGTAAGACTGCAAACACGGAATGCTAAACACCTTGAAACCCCAGGAATGTAAATCCCCACGGGGTGGTGCTCTATGGCTATTTCTTGGCAAATAAAGGCTTGCAATTATTTGTATGAAACGTAACTTAAAATGCTTTTCTTTCAGAGGCTGGCAGTCTATCTGTTGTTTTCAGCTAAACCATTTAATCCAGTCCCACAAAATTTGTCTGTATTAGTGCAAAAATTTAATGGGAAGCCCACCAGATACGACCCTGTAACAGATGCTTCTGCCCTCTTAATCTGTCCAAATTTAGTCGATTAAAAATAAGATACAAAAGCAGCTTTTGTTCCTCTTCCAACACAGTCCACTAAACTGCATTTTTATAAATGCTTTTCTTTGTTGCTAGAAGCAGACTTGCAAAAATACATATAAAAAAATACAGTGAGGATCCAATATTGACATTGTTTTCAAATGCACCGCAGGAATTGAAAACCAAGTTTCCAACCCCGTGCAACAACTTCAAATTGTCAGATCTGCCAGCAGTGGCCCAAAACAACAGTTTCAAGAAGTTATGTTGCTCTCAAGCACAATTTGTGACTCACTTTTTTCCTGCAAAGAAGGGAGGGCGTTCTCTGCACCAGGAACGAACTCAGCCGGTCCTCGGGAACGGAGTCTGATCCCAGTTCCTCCTCTCCCAGCTCTGCCCTTGCTATCAGCCATCCCCAGCAAGTCAAGGGGTGGAACAGAATGAGTCTGTGGTTCACTCTGGCGGGAAAGACATGAGCAGAATCAGAAGTATTAGTACATCTCACCATTATTTCTACCCACGGACCTGGTTTATTCCACGGATTGGGGCAGAAATCTACTTTCCCCTCTGGCACTGCGGTTGAGATCCGCCGCTCACCCCCCCGCACACAGGGAGGTTTGGTCTAATGCCTTTGCTGTGCTGATGTGTGCCTATTTGTATGTTCTCAGGCAGAGCACTGAACTGATGGTTTGATTTCTGAACTTGGTATCACAGACCGGATTTACTTAAATTGCATTAAGGGCATGTGAGCTGTGACAGTCCTTATGCTATATATCCACCTGCGGAGGCTTCACTGTGCTCTGTTCCTGTAAGACCACAGTGTTCAAGGTTTACTGGTTCACATCCGTCAACCCGGTGCATTTCTACCTGATGTTTTAGCTGCCTGATTGCACCTCTTCATTGAACTTTACCGTTTCCCTGAGGGAGAAGGATCAGATTGTGCCTTTCTCCGTGTCCTAAGTCACCAGCTCTTGAGTATTTGAGTTGTCAGGGAATAAAATTGACACTTCAGAGTATTTAAAAATGATAAATCATATATGTCTATCTGTGGGATTCTTCTGTGGATTTTTTTCCTATTGATTTTGAGATTTTTGAATTCAGGCTTTTAAATTCTTCTTTGAAACTAAACTAACTTAGTATCAAATATAGCTAAAAATTCCTTTGTTCTCATGTGACTCAAAGAGCTAATAATTTGTTTCTGCAGATGAAAAGATCATGGAGCGTGGTCTTCTTGAGACTGATGTTCTTTGATGTCCTATAGTACACACAGTCTGATTCAAGCCTGGTAGTGACGTTGTCCCTCCTCCCCAAGTCCTCACAGAACTTTGCAGTCCACTACAGTTTAAAATAACTCTATAGCGGTCAGTGACAATGCAAATTGACATGTTAAAAATATGTTTTATTTGTGATATTCAAGGATGTACAGGACAATCTGAAAATCTGTTAATGTAACAATTTCCTTCATCCCTTGGGTCTGTGATGCTACACGTAGCTGTAATGCTATTAGAGAACTCACTTTTCTTAGTGAGATTAATAATTTTCTTATCTGGAAACAGGCTAAAAGACAACATTAGAAAGATGAAACAGAGCATCTTAAACCAAATCTTGAAGACATCACTTTCAATTCAGTTAAGAAACTGAGATTATAGGTGCATAGGCTAGTCCTCTTACGAGCAGTGAGTCCTCAAGTGTTCTTGAAAAAACAGAAGGAAACGCAGCAGTTGGAATGTTGTAAGGCGGCAGTTTCTTGCTTAAACTGGATAAGGCTTCAAACTTCTGTACTTTATTTCCTCATGAGCAGTCCTTCTGAGGTTGATGAAGTTTTCTGCTGATTCAGCTACCTTTCTCTCTAAAGTAGTCTGCTATAATAACAAGGAAATAAATTAAACAAAAATTAAAATCAACAATGATAAAAATCATATACAGAATTGTTGTAATAGTGATGCTTTTTTTCAAGCTCAAATCCACCTCAGACTATGCTGTACTCAAAAGAAGACAGCAGTATTTCTAGCTGAAAATATTTAATACTAATACCTGTATTCGTGAGGTGTTATCTGTTTTAAAGAATAAACACTGAACACTTTAAATAATTTTCAGAAATCTCTTGTAACATGCGACGAAAAGCTACTTTCTTTTCACAAAAAAAATCATCCAGAACAGCAAGTATAAACGCCAAAGAATATACATTGTCAAAACCACTGCAAATCTGGCCCTGGAAACACTTAGACCTTAGACTTTACTCAGGAACAGTGGCCAGTTACGGACAAAGTGACTATTTGCAAGACCAAATAACTTGCGTGGAACTTGTTACCGGATTTTGCTAGTGTTGGCATTTTTGCAATCTCCCAACTTTACACTTTCTGCCTTCCTTTCATGGCAGCAAAGAAGCTAGTATCAACTGTGATATGGCTTCTGAATTTATTACTGAGCCAGCCAGCCAGACCTGGGGCTAAGTAACACAATGGCACCTTTTGGATCTGCTCCATCTCCATTTCTAGTACTGCAGAAAAAGACTAGGGTAGAGCTAGTCTGAAGTTAGCTGAAAATATAAGGCCCAATTCTTAGCTTTAGTTAAGTCTCATTAATGCTGCCCTAGATGGAAACAATCCCTTGAAAACACTTCTTACCTGGAAGGACCACTCTGGTTTGGTAGTACTTCATGCTCATTTTGACCCAGTGATTAAAAACTCCTATTGATGCTCTCAGCAGACTTAACCCAGTGGACGTCCTTGAGGTTACTGCTTGAAGCTGTTTGTCCTTACCTTATGCCAAACGTTTCCAGGATGGGAAATCTTTCTGTTCCTCAGTTCATAGCCCAGCACATAAATGTCCCCCCAAAATTTGTATAATTTGAAGTTAATGTGCTGGCCATACACATCAGTGACAAAGACCTACACTACTTAATTTCTAACAGATCCATCACAGCTGCTAAATATGACAGGGATGAGGCAGAATCATGTCTGAAGCTCAAGAAAATCGAGGCTCTCTAGGCAGTGCAGTGCTGCTACAATGGGTTTGCGCTCAACCTGCGATGAGACACTGACAAAAACAATGGCCAAGAACAATAGAAAGCAGAACACAACATAAAGCAGCCTGAGGTTGCTCTGATAGTTGAGGCTCAAATGAGCATAGGAAAGTTCAATAAAACATGGGCAATCCAATTCCCTTTTCTCCTGGCCTGGCTGCAGTCAAATGCATTGCGGTTAAACAAAGTGCAGGGGCTGTGAAGGGTGAAGAAGTGGAGGCCAGTTTCCGCCAGCCTGGCACCAAGCACAGACCCAGCAGCCGAGAACCAGGCTTCAGAGGGTCCAGCGGGCAAGTTTGTTTTAAAACCTGCATTACAGCCTCTAAAATCCTGTTCTTGATTGTAGCTTTTTGAATTGTAAAAGCCTTTTGAAAAAAGGTCTGATGAAAAATTTGTTGCTGGGTCTTGTATCTCATTCCAGATGAAACAGCTTATGCCCCAAAACACAAATTAATTCCACTTACTTTTAGGCACCTAAATGAGGAACAAAAGCTAGGAGCACAGTGGGCCTACAATTTCATTCCTATTCAGTGAAAGAAGACGGGCATATACATAGATTAAATTGAATCTTACTGCTCTACAAAATATTCCTTAGAAATACCCTTTAAATTCCTTAGAAATTTCTTAGAATTATCCCTATGGTAAAAATCAAGGCTATTCTGGGAATCTGCTCATGAGTATTTTATGCATTTGGATGATGCAATAAAATCATTGTATCCTTGATATAGAGCCAGCTGTATACTACAGCAATACGATGTGTAACCCTGTTATTTATCTCCCTGACCACGGACAATGAAGAGTGGTTAATCCTTGCCAGCACCTCCACAAAAAGGGAAAAACCACAGTTGAGATGCAGTCAGGATTCTGCAGCTGGTCTGTGAAGGGCTGGGTTTTTGCAATGTTCCCGAATGGGGAAGAGTTAGATGTTAACACCAAGTCTTTAAAACACTGAGCGCAAGAGAGAGGAACTTAAGAGGACTCGCACAACGGAAACTCAGAGCAAGAGAGGGAAGGAAATGGGCACTTTTGTTAGAGAAGAAGTGCTTTGTTACTGTGAGACGAGGAAACGCTTCAGCCTGGAGAAGAGAAGGCTGCGGGGACACCTGATTGCGGCCTTTCAGTACCTAAAGGGGGCCTATAGGAAAGATGGGGAAAATCTTTTTAGTAGGGCCAGCTGTGACAGGACAAGGGGTAATGGTTTTAAACTAAACCAGGGTAGGTTTAGACTAGATATAAGGAAGAAATTCTTTACAATGAGGGTGGTGAAACACTGGAAGGGGTTGCCCAGAGAGGTAGTGGAGGCCCCATCCCTGGAAACATTCAAGGCCAGGTTGGATGGTGCTCTGAACAACCTGATCTGGTTAGCAGTGTGCCTGCTCCCTGCAGGAGGGTTGGACTAGATGACCCCTAGGGGTCCCTTCCAACCCAAAACATTCTATGATTCTATGATTCTATGATGTCCCAAGATTCACACATAGGAAAAGAGACTCTAGCTTTCTTCTAGAGACTGGGATTTCTAGAGAAGGTTTGAAGCCCTTAGAGAGCTCATGTGTCACTGAAGAAGTGGACTGCGAAGCAGAGTATCAGAGTTGATGCTCTACAGAAGTGTGCTTAAGACCTCAGCATTAGGCATATGAGGTCAAGAAAAAGTGATTGTCAGGTCCCATTTTGCTGAAGGGTAACTAACAGAAAGCGTGTGCCAGAACAGCCACGGAAAGAGACAGTTCTGCGACCTGCTCATACCCATAGAGGCTTTGGAGCAGGTGTGCTAGCACCTTGGGAGGAGATGTCAGGAGAGGGTTTAGCCATGGAGCAATAACCCATGTCTGTATTCAGTTTCCCAGATTTTCAGGATTTGGTTGTTCATCGGATTAATTTTTGAAGCTGTTTCCAGTGATGGAGCTACTCAGTGAGACACCAGCACGCAGGCACACAGGTACAGGCATTTCTCTTACCTAGTTTTTCCACAGCTTCCACGCACACACTGGGATACATGCCCACTCCGTAAGTAGCAAGCAGGATGAAAGTCTTTGTCTTCACAGCTATCAGGCCTCCATCTGGCTAGATAAGATGGAAAACTGATATAAGGTTACAAGGTTCTAAAAAAATACATATCGCCTTACAATTTGGGCCAGTTACAGGCATTTTCTTTGCCAATCTACCTGTTGTCTTGGGGGGAAAAAAGGCAAATACTGTCAGACAAACAGTGCCAGTGCATGTTCTGAAGACTGCTGACTATTAAAGCAAGTCAGTCAAATGCTTTATTATATTGCCTAGTCTCACTTCCATTGATTAATGTGTTATTGCACAGCATTTTGAAGAAGTGTTATTCTAGTGTTCAATGTCATATACAAAAGCATTGATAAATGCAAATAAAATTATCAAAATTTACATGAAAGCATGCCCAGTGTTTCAGGAACCCTGCCTCCCAAACTCTGCCTCACTCATTTGTAATAAAGAATGGAAAAGGGCATTGCAAAGGACTGCATTTTTCTGAAACAGGATCCAAATTTAAGAGCTGCTCAGCCTGCTCTGTGAGTTGCTTAGCTCATTTCAGGATGGATTTACTGGGGAGGGGAGGAATTAAGAAGACCCCAGCAACAGCCAGTTGGATGTATTTACTTCAGGCTGTGTGACTCGGCAGTAGTACCAAAATTCTGCCATCCAGAGAATGGCTGCATGCCTCCGTGTCCTCTGTTTCTGAATTTCACTGGTGAATTGCTGAGGCTGGAGTCCCACAAGGCAAGGTCCTGCTTGCCCATGACTCTTCTCTCCCCCAACCCAGTTACCTGCTCCTGCTGCCTCATTCTGGCCTGTGGGCTTGCCAGGCCCTCCTGTTACCCGATTAATTCATTAATGTGGCAAAAAAATGAAGTGATAGTTTTTTCCACATTAGGGAGACTAACTGATTCAAAGGAGAACATGACAAGCCCTGCAGCTGGTGTTAGGGAAATGAACGGTGTTACCCGTTAAATTTGTATTATACAGCTGACGCTTTTTTGTATTCTGCACCGGTTTCATTCCACAGCTGCTGGGAAGGTGATATAGAGAGAAAGAAAAAAAGAAAGAAGCATGTGAAGGCTTTCTCCTGGTGTTACGGTCTTCGCGTAACCAGGCAGTGAGGGAGGACGTAGGAAGTTTCCAAATTTCTTAGGATGGCCACAGCTCTTGTCAACGTACATTTTGAAGATAGAGGGAATGCTCATCTGCGCGGACACATTTATAGTACTTGTCCTTGAAGTAGAGTCCTCCCCTTCTGACTTGCAATAAGTTCTTGTAGAAGGCGTGGATAAGGTTTAAAGCATTCTCTGGTGGCACCTGTGTTAGTACAACACAGTGTTAGGGACCAAAAATGCACCTCTTCGCAACGATGAACTGCTTTCCACCCTCCCGCCGTCTTTGATAGTTCACTTAAAATTATGATGTTTCAAAAAAAAAAAAAAATCTGCCTGGCTTTGAAACTAGGCCTAGTTTCTGTACAGTCCACTATGTTTTGAAAATCTCATTTGAAACAAGCTGCTTAGTCTGTGATTACTATCTGTGTAGGCCCATTACTCAGTGACACTACTCTAGGTAGGCAATGTGCCCCGTGGCGACCGGACGGACCCGTCTGTTGAGAGGCAAGATGGGGTACGACGCAGCGTCCCCCTGGCTTGCGCAGAGCTTACCCACAGATGCCGATTTCAAATATTCATAGTCTTCAGCAGGGAAGTGTAACTTTTAGCAAGTCCAGACCAGATCATCACACCTCAAGGGAACAGTCTACACAGGTCACAAGTCTATTCACATCAGTGAGCTCTTGGGCTCAGCGTATGTGTCACTGGGTCACTGGGTTGGGAGATTTATATTCAGCTGGTTGGATGGGGTGATCCAAAGATCCCTTCTGGCCTGAAATTCTTTCAAGTCAGTGGAGCTGGTGATAATTTACACTGGTTGAGGACTTTGCTGTGGACCTCAGCATGTAATCTGCCTTGCTGAAGCGCCAGCAGGCTGGCATCTCTAAAAGCTGAGGTTTATATTCAAGATTATTTACCTATTAAAGACGATGCCACTGTTACCTAGTGGACTGATGACTCTGTCTGCTGAGAATCTGTCCCAGGGATGGGGCTATCTTAACAAGAGCTTCATCTTCAGAACACATTTGTCTGAGCATGCCAAGGGTTGCAATATGTACCCCGGAAAAACTGACTGGAATTATTCAAGAGCTGGTATCATGAGGATTAGGAGAGGGAGGAGGTACCTTCCAACTCCGTAAGGACAACCGTGCTATGGGGAGCATTTCTGAACTCCTAGAAAGTTCGTGGAATGGTCAGGGATGACATATTAGTTTCACTGTTGTATTGGGTCGGGCCAAGATGGAGTTAATTTTCCTCATGGCAACCCTCATAGTGCTGTGCTTTCTATCGGTACATAGAAAGGTGCTGATAAAAACACCGATGTTTTGGCTGCTGCTGAGCAGTGCTCGCACAGCATCAAGGCTGCGTCTCCAGCATTCCCCCCACACACCAGTGGGCTGAGACAGGGCAAGATCTTGGGAGGGGACATAGCCAAGACACCTGACCCAAACTGACCAAAAGGATATTCCATACCATATGACATCAGCTCAGATATAAAAGCTAAGGAAAAAAGGAGGAAGAAAAGGGGGCATTTGTTTTTTACAGTGTTTTGTCTTCCAGAGCAACTGGACAGTGGCTGGACATCACCTGCTGATGGGAATTAGAGAATAAAATCTTGTTTTCCTTTTGCTATTATGCACTGCCTTTGCTTTTGCTTTTATTGAACTGCCTTTATCTTGACCCACAAGGTTTTTTTCTTTTCCATGTCATTTACTCCCTGCCT
>NW_009260286.1:487174-489151 GCF_000687185.1 Egretta garzetta | reverse complement strand
GGGGGGGAGAGGGGGGTTGTGTGCCCCCGCGCGCCCAGCCACGGTCAAACCATCACAGCCATATAGTATGTGACCAGAATTGCTGTTATTCTGCTGTTTATCAGCTGATGGTCAATGAAAACAGTGTAAGCTACCACTATATCAGCAAATTTAAGGTGCTAGGGAGCAGTGCTGAGTACTGTCAGAACAGTCCAGGTGGAGATTTGGCCTGGGCCAGCAAGCCCTTTCCCAAACAGATCCAAGGCACAATTTTCAAAATTAGAAAGGCCCGGGACTGCTCCTTGTAGGCAACCTGGTACAGCCACTGTGTTTTGGGGTTATAGTATGCATGGCATGCTCCATACCAGCAGGTCTGGGCGCCAGAGAATGGACCTAGGTACATCTGCTTTACTGGTGGAATCATTGAGTGCAAAGTGATTAAAAAGAACTCCTTGAAAAATGCTGGTTAAATAGATGGCACCTTTCTTCCAAAAATCAAAGATGTGAAATTAGCAATCAACTTTGCAAGGCAGCCTCCCAACACAGCAGCTAGGCTGTAGCCCTGTAACTCGGGCAGCGCGGTTGAAGGAAGCACGCGTATTTAAGAGCACAGCACTCCCTGCCACTGTCACTGCTTTGCACTCTGGAATCCTGGTTTCCACCTCTGCTGTCACTTCCCAGGATGCTTTTTGATCCCTTACATGAAAGCCAAAGGTTGATGCACAGACTTTTCTTTCCTTTATGTTGATGATAGCTGCGTTTTCCACATGCTTTGTTCTGAGAAGACTGTCATTCAGCAAAGCCTGCAGTTGGTTCATTTTCTTTCTGTTTTGTAAAAAGAAATAGATGTATAAATGTTCATTCCCCTTCCCTTTTCTATTGCAAACCAAATCTTCCTCCATGTGGAATTTGGGGGTTTCAGCAGAAGTAGTGCTAGGCCTCAGATACGCAAAATAACAAAATAAAAATCCTAAAAACAAGCGAGCAGCAGAATAGACCAGTAGGAAGAGGGGTCACCTTTATCAGAAAGGCCATAAAAGTCCAGTTACATTTTTACAGTGTAAGTATTTCTGGGCTCTTTTTTTCCTGGCATTTAATTTTCCTCTCACTGAGGAAATAATCCAGGGTGAAAACACTAATACATTAGATAAACCTTGCTACAATTGGCAGATCAAAGCAGAAATAGGGGGGTTGGGGGTGGTTTCTGGGCCAGGCTTGATCCAAACCAAAAATTATTTTCTTTTTAAATGGCCAGCACTAACATGGTTATTGTTAGACCTCTGGGTCGGTGCGACACTACTTGGGGTGCTGCTTGGGAATAAACCTTGGGAAATGTACTTCTCTCAGTGATGATATCTCTGGTTGTCTGCATGAGTAGCAACAAGAGAAGTGAGATGCTGATTAAATCTTCAGAGAACTTGCCAGCAGGCATCTTGTTTACTTCAGGCCTGGCCAGCTGCTAGGTGCTGGCAAAAACTGCAGACAAACAGTTCTGGTCGCGCCACTGTGCTCAAAACATCATTCATTCGTAGAAAACCAGCGTTTCCTTATCACTAGAGCACAGCCGTATCAAACATCAGATTTAAGTTTCACTTTTTTTCATGAAGTCAGTATTACACGATAACGTGTGAAATCTTAAATAGTAGAATTTAGTAAACTAACTCGGGATAAAGCTTGCAGCTTTATTGCTACGCAATCTAGAGGGGTTTATTTTACATGAGGGTACTGGAAATTACACTGGTATTGCCATTAAATAAAGGAAATTACATTAATATTGCCATCAGATAAAGCTATCGGGCTTACCGGGCAGCGCAGTGGATGTCCTGTCACACAGGCATCGGGCTAGAGCACGTATTACTAAGTCCTGAGCAGTGAGGATGAGTTTGAATTACAAACCAAGAAGGAACGAGAGCCATTCGGGTGAGGGGTTCGTGGCCAGAGGCCCAGCACCCCAAGAAGCCCGGCCGAAGGCGGCGGGGCTCGGAGCGGCGGGGCTGG
>NW_009260286.1:455063-486345 GCF_000687185.1 Egretta garzetta | reverse complement strand
CCTCGGGCCTGCGGGCCTCGCCTCAGGGCTCGGCAGGGTCGGTGGCCCAGCAGGGGCCCAGCCTTTCCCTCTCACCGGCGTTGCCATCGTCGCTGCCTCCGAGGTGGAGAGGCCAGGCCCGTGCCTGTGGGCCCCCTGGACATGTGCATGTTACCTGCTAGCTTAGCATTCACAAACTACTAGGTCCTGTTCATAGAGCCGCCCTGTTTGCCCTCGAGGCTCTTTCTCTCCTCGTGCTCTGTCCCAGCACCTGAGGGAATTGGAGGGGACCAGGCCACCGGTAAAGGCAGCCAGCTGTGCTTGCAAAGGGTGACATCCATGTATGCTGAGGGGACAGCGACATGGGAGCCTACAGGCACGGCCCACATAAAGGCCTTTGTCAGGGGCTTTTGAGCAGACTGAGGCATGTGTGAGAATGCTTACTTTTGGTCACAGAAATTATTAAAATCTCTTTTCAAAGCTGCTCCAAAGACTCATGTTTGGGCTGAGACTGTGGGTGAATTTTAGCAGATGAGTGGGGGAGAACTTTACTGGACTCTAAACAAGAGAAGCCCCTCTTTAAAAACATTACTGGTACAAAGCTATACTGCTGACAGCAAAGTAGGATGTGGGTATATCTAGAAAATTTTAGGCAGGGTTATTTTCAGGGTTGATCATAATAGAACAAATGTCCTAATACAGAACAGCCAACCTGCACACAGGGTTTAGCATTTGTGGACACAACTGTTAAGATTAACTTCAAATTTTGTTTTATCTGTTCAGACTTTGGAAATCCTTTACTGTGTTTCTGTCCCAACACATGATTAAAGTTTTAGTTTTAAGACCTGCAGAACAGCTGGCATCTCATATAAGTGGACCCTGCCTTTGCCAACCATGGAGAGTTGGCATCTCATAGCAAGAGTCCAAACAAAACAGAAAGGATTAAGATGCAGTGGCAGTTTTGGTTATTAAGATTGGGGGGAAAAAATCTTCAGCTGGAGACTTTACCACATGTGATTTCTTTAAAGCAGATTGCTACAGCAGGCAGATTTTCTATGCCTGCTCTGTTTCATTTCTCCTGGGGTCCCAGTCCTCTGTGATGAGAGCAAACACCTCCTTTGCTTTGTGCTCACAGAAAGGCTCAGTCTTTCTTTGTAAGATGGATGGAGTCTTAAAACTAGTTACTGGAAACAGACAGAAGGAGGCTAGTGGGTTTTTGTTGTTGTTTTGTAAGCTTAGAAACCATAAAAATACATATTTTCTTCATCTTAAACTTGTCTAGGGATTTACAGCATCCCTATCTCAGAAGAGCAAAACTGCTTTGAATGGAAGGAAATCTGCAACAGATGTCCTGAAGCAGGAGCCCCTGGCACCTTTGCGGGTAGGTAGGCTATATTGCTCGTAGGAAAGTATGTCGACTTGTTCAGTACCAAGTTTCTAGCACTTTAAGTATCCAGACGTTCTTCAGTCTTCACTGTTTGCCTGTTTATTTTATATCAGAAATTAGTTCAGTGCTGATGAGGGTGTGCTTGCTGTTATTTATCTATGCAGGTAATAGAGTGCACTGCTTCCTTTAATCGGTCATTGCAAGATAAGAATAAACTGTGAGAATCCTTCCCCCCACTTCTCAGAGACCACGAGGCCAGATATGCTTTACAGCATTCCCTGGAGCTTAGTAGACTTGGGCTATCTGGAAAAAGGGGAGATTGTTTTCAGAGCAGGGGGCTTCCCACAGGGAATACCAGCCTCTGTGGCAGGCACAACACTCTGCAGAAGCCATGGGGCACATGTAGGCAAAAACCTCTTCATTTCCAGATGGAGAGAGGCAGGGTGCCTTCTTTCCAAAACATGTAGTTGTGTCCTAATTGTATGCCTCTGTTGTACTCTCTGTGTCTTTTGTGTCCTCTGTACAGAGAGGGCAGGAAATCATGTTGGAGGAAATGCCCTCTAGCCTGCCACAATGCTAAGGCTCATATGTATTTCTGTGTTTGGAAGCTGTCCTACAGCGGCTGAAAAAAATACAGAATTGTGGTAGAGGACTGGGATGTTGTGACCTATTCCACTGAGAATCTTTTAGTTTTCCTTGTGTCTGATGAAAGGAGAGAAAGTTTACGAAGTTATGCAGGAGGGAAGGGAAGTCTGATACCACGTGCATTACATTGGCTTTTTTCCTTCCTTTCGTTTGTCCTGGATTATGTGGCAGAAGTGAGGATTTTTTTATAGAAGCAGTTGGAGTGAAGGACACGAGCTTGCAAATTTGAGAAAGGAAATTTTCCAAACTTGTATGGGCGAGGCCCTGAGCAATCTTGTCTCTGAGGTTAGCTGTTCTTCAGGCAGGCAGTGGCACCAGATGAACTCCCAAGGTCACTTCCAACATATGCTTTCCTGTGGTTTCTGACTCTTACGGTCGGAAGAGAAAGGAAAACATTTCTGTGAGGAGGCAGGAATATCCAGGCAGGTGTGTCTATCAGTGCATAACAGTAGGGAATATGAAATGAAACAAATAAAGATGTAGATTAAAGACTTCACCTTGAGTCAAGGGTAAGAGATTTGAATCTGCAGTCTAGAGAGGTCAGCTGGGAGTCAGATACTATCACTGAAGTGTTGGGTTGGACAGAGTGAACTCTTAAAAGTCGTCTTGTGCAAAAAAATGTTATCTTGTATGAATACCTGATTCAGAGAGTCTTTGTAGATTCTTGTAACTAGATGTTGCCAAAAATAATTCAAGAACAGATTTTTTTTTCCATAGCTGAAAGATCTCGCTGAAGAACGTGGAGGTCAGTATCTCTGCAGAAGTAAGCTTTTCTTTTGATACACTCTTTACCTAAGTAAAGTAAAGAGTAAAATTTTGTGACTACACTGTTTCCTGGAAGCAGTGTTTCTCCAGTGAATCTGAACCAAACAGAGGTTTAAACAGAGGTTTCTGTAAAGGGCATTCTGCCTCTGCGGTTCTGCTGTCTCTCTGTTATAAATTGATCCAAGTATACCGGTGCACGTACGATAAAAGAGATGGAATTTCCTGTTTGGAGCTCACAGTTAGTGCTTCAGCATAAGCCTCATCCGGGAGAACTAACTTTAAAAACCACTAAAATGTAACCATCCCTATCGTGGAATGTAGCGGTTATTTGAAAGTGACTTTTACGTAATTGAAAAAGGTACAAGGGAAAGAAGTAGAAGTCAGGAGGTGGAATTCGGTAACTCTGAAATGTTTTCAAAACTGACAAGCATTCTGAAATAATTTGTGAATTTCTTTGTTCTTTGAAACAAAGTGTACTATCTATTGCATGTGGAGATGAGGACAGTTACTATCAGAGGGGTTATCTGACTATAAACCTGGTACTTCATCTCTCTGTTTAACTTACTGCGATAGGGAAATGCTGCTGGTATCAGCAGTTAGAATTCCTTTAGAGATTTGTTTCATTGTTTGGTGGGAACTGTAAAAAAGCTAGGTTTTTGCTGTTTATACAATAGTCATATATGTTCTTGAATGTTTTCGTGTTTCTCCCAGACTAGTTCAACAATGTGTACTGTGAATAGCTCAGACACTGACTGGCTACTAAGACTTAAGAGTCCAAGACCTGTGAGAGACCGTGATCAGCAAAGGCCTTGGCAGGTGAGTGACTCTCCACATTCCTTCAGCTGTAGATTCTACTGTGAAGAACCAAAGTTCAGGACACATGAAACCAGTAGGTGTAACTGGGATCCCAGGATATTGGGGTGTAACTGAGCTCCTGTCTTGGAACTGGCCACCTAATACCCACTGAAGTTCTGGACAGTGGTCTGGTCTGTCTGTCTGTCTGCTCTCCAGGACTGCTGTCCCTGGCACGTGCCTGAATTCAGTAGTGAGTCCTACTTCACTGGAACGTCTCTGCTTTTGTCCCTCCCTCCTACGCGTGCTCAGAAATGTGTGTTACAGGAAGGTGTGTGTGCTCTGTCCTTCCTGTCACCTTGTAGGTTGAGGCTGTCTAGCATCCAAGCACTGCATGAATCTTCCAGAGGCATCCCAAAAGTTAATGCTGGTCAGCAGTATTAGCACATTCAGAAATGATATCGCAGCCTGTTTCACGTGCGCCTGAGTAGGCTGCTGACTCAGTAAGTGGTGTCTTAAACTCTGAGTGTGTAGAACTGAAGATATTTTTATATACATCTATCTTCAAAGAAACATGCCCCAACCATTAAAATCATGGCTCTAAATTGGGATATCCCAATCTCCATTGTTTCTGTTTCATCTGTGTGAAATGTTCTCCTTCTCCTATCCTCAAATATTCCTGAGAACTGCTACAAGGAATTTTTTTTTGTACTTCCTGCACAGAAATAATGAGGTTTGCAAGGCAGTATGGTGTGAAGATGTTGGGTGAACTTGTTACCTTTCTATCCCAGTTTGTAGCTTGATTGTGGAACCTAGGTGAGAACCTGATCTTTGCAAAGCAGATTGGCTTTTTTGCAGACCTTTTTCTTTTTTTACATTTATCCAGAGGTTCTCCTCAGCATCAGCAAAGAGTGGTGCAGCAAATACTTTTGACTGCAGTAGACGTTTTGGGAAGAAAAATAATACCAAAGATTGGCTAACACAGAAGGACTTCTGTCATGCAAAGGTATGAGTGGAGGAATGAAATGGAATGGAAGGTATGAAGGGAGGAATGAAAAATGGTTATTTGAAAAGACCTGTAAAATCTGAGATGTTTGTCATTAGGAAGGGGAGCAAAGAACTCTGGAAATAGCGATCCAATGGGTTTTATTGAGCCCTTGCATCCTTTAGCTTTGTTGAGTTCCATGCAATTTGGTGTATGGAAAAGTTTCCTGTAAAACCTTAAACAAGCTTGTGACTAGTTAGAATCATACTCATAGAACAGCGCAGGCTGGAAGAGACCTCAAAAGATCATCTGGTCCAAGGGCTTGTGGGAAAGGGACACTAGATGAGATTTATCTAGCACCCTGTCCAGTCGCATCTTGAAAACCTCCGGTGATAGGGACTCCCTGAGGAGGTTGTTCCAGTGAATGATTGTTTTCACTGTAAATAATTTTTTTCTTATATTGAGATGAAGCCTCTTTTGGTGTAACTTGTACCTTTTGCCCCTTGTCTTCTCCATGTGGCTCCTTGTGAAGAGAGGGCCTCTGTCCTCTTTGTGGCTGCCCTTTAGGTGCTGGAATACTGTGTGAGGTCCTCCCTGAGCCATCTCCAGGGAGAAGACACCTAACTCCTTCAGCTGAAGGAGATCTAACTCCTTTGGTTCTGTAAGAATTCTTCAGACACATGTCATCCTGAAGGAAAACCTTTCACCTGTTCACCAATGTGTGTTCTGAGTATGTTCTGCTAGTGGTTCTTAGCTGGAGAGACGGCTGTCTCCCTGGTGCTGTAAGGTACTAGTTTTAGAAAGGCTTTGTGATTAGGTGAAGTAGATCTGCCAGGTGTAACGCAACTTGCTGCTGGTTTCAAATCGTAGGATGAAAGGGCCTTAAAACACACCAGAAATTTAGATTTCCCCTTTTTCATTTGTTTTGTTTCGGGTTTTTTTTTTTTGATACTGCTTGCCAGTTCCTGCTGCCTTCTCCCTGCTTGCTCTGATATATGGTGTCCTGCCCATGTTACCTCAGGATGAGAAGCCTGTTGGAGGATGGAGCTGATTGATAGGGGAAAGGCAGACATGACTGGAAACTACACTGTTTATTGGGATTAAAAATCAATATTAAGCACAGGGAACAGCAGGCTAATTTTCCGTTCTGTGCATCAGATGCATCCCTCGAGTCTTGTGCTGCTCCCTGTGCTTAATGGCACAGGGAGGCTTGTGCAAAAATGTGATGGCTTGTAGCTCAGTTTTTAAATGGCACAAGGTCACAGCAGGGATGACTTTGAATTCATCTATGGAAACCGCAGGAGGAGAGCAGGGATGATTTTGAATTCATCTATGGAAACCACAGGAGGTAGGCAGCAGGTCAAGTAGATGAAATACGAATGTTTCAGCCCTGCCTCTGGCTTAGGTCACTTGAAGGTTAACTTGGTAGAAATATTTAGTATGTAGGTACTGAAACTGATTTAGAACTTTAGTGATACCTAAGCTGGCATTAGCATCTCTGCAACTCTGGTGAAATGCAAACTTGAAAGTGATCACAATCATACGACTCACTAGTTGAGCCTTCCTGGTGGTTTAACCCAGCACCTTATTTCTCAGTCAGGAGAGGCTGTGAGTGTGCCATTTACAGCAAAGCAGCTGATGTGGTCATTTGTTAAGCTGTAGGAACTCAGTTGCATGCCTGTTCTCTTAGGCTAAGCTGGTGCAAGCGAAGCAAGTTCCTACCAGTGTCTAAACTGAGGGTTAGTCCCAGAAAGCAGTACAGATTGTAAATTTGTTTTAGCTTAACTGAGATAGTCTGTCTAAAACAGGTTGTGTTTTAGTTTCCTGTATTGCAACTTACCTCCTGAATTTTTGGCGTAATGATGAAAAGCTCATAATTTCTTTTTATAGCAGATTCTTCAAGATAAGTTTTGCCGTGGAATTAAAATTCTTTGTGAACTTGTTGCTTATAAAAGCTGCTTATTGATGGGGATGAGATACCCCTATTGTGTGTGTCCTCTCATCTTGCCTGGAGGGACTCCATCCCCAAATGACAGACTGACTTGGTCTGTATTGCTTGTGTTCCTTGGCCAGAGAGCAGGAGTTGCAATTAATAAGCCACATGTTACAAGGAATTACCTGCTTAAAACTCCAATTGACAACAGCAGTACATTGCAAGGGCTGTCGTTCTTAAATCACGTTTTAGTGTCCTGATACTTGCAATGCAGGGAACAGTTTCTCGCTATTCTGATCTTCAGAAGGAGTAAGATGAGGATGATGCTAGAGGAGAACTTGGCTGAGGTCACAACAGTAACTGAGATTTAAAGTACAGACAAATTCATGAGCAGAGGCAGCAGTTGAGGCAGTTTTCTGCTTTGGAGGGATTTTTCTCATTATTGTTCCTTTTACACTTCACTATTTTCCTCTATTTTTCCTTTTATACTTCTATGAATTCGTTGACATAAGACCTTGTCACGGTTTTAATTTGTTTGATTGCTGTTTGTGTAGTGTGGCTGTATCTGCATTGAAAATGAAGGTTGCTGCCTTTATCGCGCACTTGTGAACAAAAGTGGCAAGGAACAAGTGGTGGTGCGGTCGCAGTGAGGAGTGGCCAAGGAGGTGTATGATCTGGTCCCACCGAACGTGTACATTCCAGTTCTTCCAACGCTCTTCTGTTGCTACATTTAACCTAAATGTTCAGAGCAGGTCTCTGCTATGTCCTGTGCAACCTGCTCTAGGTGAACCTGCTTTAGCAGGGGCGTTGGACTAGGTGATCTCCCAAGGTCCCTTCCATCCCTTGCCATCCTGTGATTCTGCCAGCTGGGTTATGGTATAATGTGGCTTTAACTGCAACACAAGTAATCATTTTGAATTCAAAGGTAATTCTAACTCCTACTGTAAGTCCTGCTTTTACTTCATATGTTTTTTGATGTTTTGTTAGGCAGCACCTGATGAAAATCGAGACATCATTGCTTCTGCTCAGTGCATCTTGGACAGAGAAAATTATTTTGTGAGGGTAAGAAGTGGTATCTCTTCTCTCATTTGCTGTGTGCTTTCTTGCACATCAATTTTTTTCTCTCCATCAGTGATTCATGATAACGTCAATTTGTATTCTTGGAAAACTAAATTTAGAAGTACAAGTTTCTGCCCTCCTTGGGATAAGACTGAAATGGTAACCCTAAATATGAGCTTAGGAATTGTCTGTCTTTGGTGACTTACCTCCTGTTTACACCTAACTTTTGTTCTGTGGGTGTGATTAGGTGGTGAGGGTGGGCCTGTGAATAAAGGGCAGGAGGGCTGATCTGATCTAGCAGAATGCCAGTGTGGCAGGGAGAAGGTCCTTCTCCTGCTGCCTGTCTTGCACAGTCTGGTGCTCATCAGAGCCTCACTCTGAAGTGATTTTGACTCATGGATTTTCTGCCAATCTTGCACTACACCTTAAAAAAATTAGATTCTGAGTGCCAGAGTCCATGCAAGGGAGAGGTTGGAAACAAGTGGTGGGACGTGGAGCAAGGGAGTAGCAGAAGGAAGGGCTGAAAAACAGGGCTCTTGCAGCAGTGACCAGCCAGATCAGGTCAGCCAAGCCACGTAGCTTCACCCATGGACTCTTTAACATGATTGATCAATAGGTTGCATGGTTTTTGTTTTCCATTTCTTACTTAGGAGGTGGACAGGTATTTGAGGCACAACGATTTCTTAAATCTGAGAAAGAAGGAGATCCTGTACAAGAAATGGCTTGAGGATGTTTTAGAGCCACTGCTGCAGAAAATTGAGGACAAAATGGACAGCCAGTCAAGCGAAGAAATAAGGAAAAGGAAAGAAGAACAACTCTCTCTCTATTTAAACTACTGTAAAAAGAAGGTATCAATGAGAAGTAAATTTCTGTCGTGGAGAGGGTTGCATACAGAGGGCTGTGGACAAGACCAGGGTTTTATCTGTTATTTGCTGTTCAGTTGAGTAGCCCGGAGTTCAGATATGCCTTACCTGTAACTTACTCTTCTCAAGGATTTCTGTAATGGTGGCATACGTCATTACAGCTGTTTGTTTAAGTTCACCATCAGATTTGAACAATAGTATTGTTTGGTGCAATGAGTACGTGCTGCGGTCTGAATGTGGTGAGACACCATATTGTGGTGGGTTTCACTCTGTGAGCTGGACCATTTAGGGGGAAACCTTGGGCTCTGTCAGCTGAAACCAAAGGCTGAGTGCTGTCACCGGGGAGGGGACCACACTCTCATGTTTCAGGGGTTCAGCTGGAGCGCAAGTGAAATGTGGATTCATGAATTCTGTAGTTCTGTGTGTTTCAGTACTCGTAAAAATTGCAGTCACTGTAGGAAATATTTGCTGGTTTTGTTGATTTTGCTGTGACTATCACACCACTGTTGAGTATCAGATCCCATGACTCAACTTTCTGCATCTCAGGAGTGGATATAGAGCAATAAGAGCAGTTACATCATCTGCCACAAATAGGATAGTATGTTGTATAGAGCAGGCTTTTGTTGTCAGTGGAAACCACTGCAGAGTGGAATTATGAGACTGTAAACAAGCTTCCCATCTGGAAATGAAAATGTCATGGGAGCCGTGTTGCTTTAATGAGAGCAAATGATCTCTTTTTCAAAGGTCTGATGTGAAAGACCTATGCATTTAAACTGCACACATCGACAAAGAGCTGAACCAGTCCTACTGCTGAAGTCGTGGGATTTAGGATATGTTGGGTGTACTGTACACATCAGGGTCTGCATCAGGCCATCTTGCAAGCTTCTGTGTCAGGTCAGGACTTCGTTGGGTGTCCTCCAAAAGCAATGGCTGGTGTACTGGGATGTGTCCTTCTCCCTGAATAAGCACAGGACCCGTGATCAGCCTCCACCTTTTCTCCTTGCTTTGTGGTGTCGGCTCTATCAATCATCAGCACATCTGAAAAGCAGGCTGAAGCCCTTCAGAGTAACAGGACAATTAATTCGCATAAGTTTGCAGCATGTGATAAATTTTGCAGAACTTAAGACACTTCTGTGTATTGGTTAATATACTGACTTCTGGCTGTGCTTTCCCCCCCCCCCCTTTTTGTCCATTTTCTCTTGCTCTCTTCCCTGATATTAGGCTTCTCCTTGTCCTGTTCCCCAGATCTCCTCACCTTCTTGTGTCTCTGTCACCGGTCCATTCCCCCTTTCCACATCTATTCTTCTTCCTCTAGTGTCTCTTCTCTCACTCTTTTTCCCTCTCCAGTCAACCCTTTTACTCCATCCCCAAGTCTCTCACTGTTTTGCCCCTCTTTCTTCTGTCAGACTCCCCAGTGCTCTGTCTCCCTCTCCTTGTTGCTTCTGATGATTCCTCAAAGTTCGCCACTGTCCTTTTTGCTTTCCTTCTCCCTCTTTCCTCCATTCTCTCCCCTGTAACACTCTCTCTCCTCACTGTCCTTCCAGGTTCTTCCATCTCAGTCTTTCTGTCAGCTCGTTTTTCTGCCTCTGTCATGCCATGTGAGCCTTCCTCCTTTCCCTCCTTTCCCTGGCTCTATGTTGTTCCAATATCTGCTCATATGTGGGGGGTTTTGCCTTAAATCTGCCTCCTTTTCACTCCCATTCTTACCTCCTCCTTACTCCCAGTCCCAGGGACACAGACTGCAAATGCATGATGAGATGGTTGGTCATAGCAAGCAGATGGCAGCAGCACTACTTTTCTTCTAGCACCGGCAGAAGCGCCACGCTGCATCCTGCAAGGAGGGGGAAGTTTCCCTGGCCTGGGTTGCTGCTGTGTTAGGCACAACTCAGCTTCTGTTAGTCCAGGATAGTATAGGCGTTGTGTGCTGAAATGCTGCAGAGTAAGAGACCCTTCTGACTCATTTTTAAGACCAGGTTATTGCTCTGCTTTCTGCTAAGGGGTGTGTGACTGATAATGTGTCAACTGCATGCAGGGATCAAACACGAGTGTGCTGCATAGCAGCTATCACAACTGACTGAGGTCTCAGCACGTATCGTAATGGGGTGATATGTAATAATAAACCAAGGGGTGGCACTAAAACTCTGCAAATTGAGGCATGTGAGGGCTTAAAGATTTCCAGGCACAGGAAGAGGAGATGGTGAGTGTGGCTGCTGCTTGCTGTCTGGGGAATTGCCAGATCCTGGGGAGCAGAGGCCACTGCAGAAGCAGCAATGTTCACGCTCAGCAGTAGCTCAAGCCCTGTGGAGCTGCCCCTGTGCTTGCTGAGTGTCTGGGAACAGCACAGGCCCTTGGGGCCTGGCTCACTCACTCAAGTGAGCACCTTCAACACAGTGACCTCTTAAACCTGCTGCAGTTTCCCCCTTTTGTGCGTTTGGACTTGTCTTGTAGCACTCCTGAAATGTTCATGTTAAAGTATGGTTTTCCCAGCTCTCAACTTGAAATCACAGCCACAGATTGCCAGAAAGAACTGTGTAGGCCTGAGACCTAGAGGGCCATCGGCTGAATGCTCCCTTTTCTTCCTGGGACTCCTGGAGAATAGTCTGCACAAAAGCTGAAAAACTTCATTTGCAAGGTGTTGCAAGAATGACTGAGAGTAGTAGGGAGAAGTGTTTTATAAGCTTGTCCTGTTCTTACTATTCTTAGGACATCGCTTGCATCGCTTGTGGCCTCTGTTTTTTTTTTTTTTTACTGCTATATTTTGTTTTGTCATCTGTACAGCTCTTATTTGATGCAATTTAGTTAAGTCCTGGCGTATTGGCCGTAAACAGTGCATTATAATTTGGAGACAAATGGTTGGAATTCACCTTTCTCAGCATCAGGCTTGATCAGTGTGTCAACCTCAGTAGCTGTTCAGCTGCTTGATAGCCTGTTCAATCTGGTATTTTTTGGTCTTGGCATCAACAGTGAACGCCAAGTGGTGGTACTTGTTCCCCAGCTAACTCTGGTCACAGGGAACTCAAACTGCAGAACATGAAGTTTGTGGCAGGCAGAGTTCTTGATGGGATGGGACTGTGGTCTGGACCATTAGGTACAGTTCAGGTCTTTACTCCTATATACAGATAGCAGAGCATGCTCGTGACCTAGACTTGGAGCTCACATCTTGCAGACTAGTAACCTGCCTAGGGCTATGGCTGCTAGGGGCTCAGTCACTTCTTTCTTTTTTTAATTTTCTTTCTTATACCTGTTTCCTTCTCTGTCAAAACATTTTCCCGTGAATTAAATACCCATTTTCTTGACTGCCCTAGATGTGATTAGCATTTTAGCCTGTAACTATTTCTGGCTGCTTCATGAAATAATAAATTATGTCTTTATGGCTCTGACAAATTAAAATGGATGGAGGAGTTTTCCTGTTACACTTCACTCACCTTCTTCTGAGGTGCAGTGTGTGACAATTCAGGAGTCCTTTTCTCCACCACCTCTGGTGCTGTGTTCATACCATGCCTGGCTGCATAATACCTAGGCTGGCTGCTCTCTCACTGTTTTATCACCAATAGCTTCTGAGACCTGACCTGCTGCCTGCTTCTCCCGCAGGGCTATGTGGCTTTGGAAGCTTATGATCCATCAGAGTATGATCCGTTCTTCCTGAAGACATGTACAGACTGCTGGAAGGTGTGATGGTTATTTATGCCGTGAGGTTTGGAGGCACCCTTTGACCATCAGGAAGTTACTGGTTAGAGAGGAGGCAGGGCGTGTTACTGACGTGCTGCTACAGGGCTGGTGTAGAACAACACATTCTCATTTTATTAACTGAACAGATATGGGTCCCAGCTCCTGCTGCATTTAAGCCCAAGAGTGTTTGAAAATGGTTTTCACCGGGAATGTGATCTGGATGCATACTAAGCCCAGATTTGGAGGCACAGTAGACAATGGCAAGGGGGAGGTTTGTTTTCCTCCTCTCAAATTCATTGTGGCAGCATGGGAAGTGTCATGTCTAATGAGGGTTGGTGAACTCCCAGACAAGCTGGGTGTGTGCTTTTTAGAAGGAAGGAATCTGACAGTTCAGATGATCTTTACAGAAACTCATGTAAATGCACCAAAGACTCGGGTACCTAATGGAAGAGTTAGGCAGGACTCGGACACAAACCCATGAAGTGCAATTCTCTAAATCCCTTCTGGATGCTGTGAGCCCTTAGCAGCTGCAGGGACTGAGCTGATACTTCATTGCAGTGTGCCATGCAGGGTTCATCAAGATCAACTGCCTCCAGGAGAGCAGATCTCATGTCTACAGTCTAACTTTGCTGCAGAGTTGTTGAATGCATTACGGCCTGCCTTAGGAGCTGAGATGCTCAGCATTTCTCAGGCCACTCAAGTCGGTGCCTCATGATTTTATTAATAAAAAATGAGGTCAATGCTCCTTACCTCCTAATGGTACCTTGACATTCACCTCCGAGTCTTTGAGACTCTTTGACAAAGTGCTTCTGTTGGTGCATAAGCATGAAATAACTGTCTCTGTCACAGGTTTCAATACCAGCCTTGCAGGATCCTCTGTTAAAAGGCATTCAAAGAAAGTTTATTGAGACAGGCATTATCAAGCAGTGTGAGACAGGTATTTTAAATAATTGGTATCCCTGGGAAGTGTTTCATACTGGGGGGCTATCCTTGCTTGTGAGAGTGGATGTTCACACAAAGCACTTGTTACTTTCCTGCCAGGAAGACCATGCTCTACCAGAGAGCTGAAAGAGCTCAGTAAAGCAGAGCTGCCACTGCTTCCTTTGAGCCGGCAACGTATGGATGCAATTGAGTGGCTGAAGATACCACATGGCTACATTGCTAGCGAGGTCCACCAAATGAAGAGGTAAGAGCTCATGTTTACTGAGAAGCAGCACAACAGCTACAGTGGATGAGGCCTCTCCTTGGCTGCATAGCAGAGTATTTGCTAAAACTTAAATTTCATGGTGAATTCTGCTTTATTGTGTATTTCTCCTGAGAATGGAGCATGGGTGAAGGGAAAGCCTTCAGGTATGGAGCAGAGAGCAGGATGTATTTAAGTAGAGCATTGATGGTCAAGCTGAGCCTTGAAATACAGTGGCTTTTGCTGTGGAGTTTCCTGCATTTGCTGCATGCAGCCTGGCAGCCATCCCTACGGGTCAAGCCACAGAATATCTGCTAGGTGCTTTACTGGAAGATCTCAAAGGATTTATTGTTCATACTTGCTTTGGGTTTTCTGTGTTGGGTTTTTTTTGCTATAAGTTTCTAGATTTTGGGAGCAGAGTGAGGTCATACTTGTATCACAAACTGGTTGAGGTTGGAAGGGACCTCTTGAAGTCATCTGGTTCCAACCCCCCTGCTGAAGCAGGGCCACCTGCAGCCACTTGCCCAGCACCATGTCCAGACAGCTTTTGAGTATCTCCAGGGATTGGGACTCCACAACCTCCCTGGGCAGCCTGTGCCAGTGCTCAGTCACCTTCATAGTAGAATAGCATTTCCTGATGTTCAGAGGGCACCTCCTGTGTTTCGGTGTGTGCTCACAGCCTCTGGTCCTGGCTCTGGGCACCACCGAACTCTTTGCACCCTCCCTTCAGGTATTTGTAAGCACTGATGCGATTGCCCCTGAGCCTTCTCTTCTCCAGGCTGAACTGTCCCAGTTCTTTTGGCCTTATCTCATGTTTGCTCAACTGGCGTCCTTCCACTGTTTAGATACACTGCATCCTGGCTTGAGCCATGAGGCCCAGTAAAGATGAACTCCTGTAAAGCAGGGGCCTGTGCTGAGGGAGCTACATGCCACTCCAGAAAGTTGCATCCTATAGCTAAGCTTCGTAACAGGTTTTTTGGTGTACAGGCTGGTTGGACTCAAAACAGTAGAGATCACTAGTGTGAACTGAACTGGAGCAGTGATGCAGCTGCCTAAGCTGAGAACATGAGAGAGCCCCAGCTGGCCTGCCCTGATAGAGAAGCATTTGGGATCAGGGAAGAGTGATTTTTTTTTTTTTAAATTATGTTGTTGGTTTTTTTAAAGTCCCAGTGCTCTGATTTCACCCCTTTGGAAAGCTCTCCAGTTCTGCCATTGCAGTACACAACACTTAAGGAAACTCCTGCTCCCAGTGACAAAAACATCTGGAGTCTGATGTCCTCCTGAACCAGGCTCACTCTCTTTCCCCCCAGCCCCTGCCCTGGAATTTTATGCCTCTTACTGGCTTTACTCCAGCACATTTACAGCAGGTATGGGATAATGGCACATTCTAGAAGGAAAACTGGTCACAAAGACAAACATTTCCGGGAGTGACTCAGTGTGGGAAAGAGCTGGTGCAGGAAGCTGTGCTGGGCTACAGCAGCCTTCGTGTTGCATGGCTGGCAATAGTTTTTACTTCTGTTTAAAGGCAGAAAATCATCAGCCACCACAAAGACAGCAACAGCCAATGATGTCACCTGTCCTCCAGCTGACTGCAGCAGCAAGCACAGCCATCAGAAGGTACCATTTGCAAAAATACGTTACATCTTCTGCCAAAGCAAGTGATAACAGGCCAGGTCTCCTGGCAAAGTGTAATAAACTCATTGTCTTAAACGTGGTTCTGAAGTACTGTTACCCAGCAGCCACAGAAATATTTGCGATGCTGCTCCTGTTATTTCCAGCTCCAGTCCATGCTCTATGGGCCAAATCCTACTATTTTAGGAGGTTTAACTTAGGCTCAGCCCTACAAAGACAGTGCTGATGGTCTCTGGTTTATCGGGTGACGGAGCCTTTATACTGAAGGAGCTGAACTGGTAAGAAAAGTTAAAGTCTGCTATGCCCCTTTTCTACGCAGCGCAGGACCTATGTTATCGCCAGCTCTGGCAACAGCTACAGCTCTGAGTCTGCTGCATTTCATATTACAAGAAGCATGAACGTTAGTAGTGGGCGGAGGGAATGGCAAAGCTTGCAAAATTTTAGCTACAGCTGTTGTGATTTTGCATGAAGCTCAAAGAGGTCACCTTGAGACTTAAGAACAAACCCTCTCTTTGAATGAGGAGGAGGAAGAGGAGGTGTTCCTGGCTATATGCATGGTTAGCAGATGTGTACAGAGGAGTGGCTTAGAAAGCACTGATAAGGAAATCATGATTTGGTTTTGTTTGTTCAGATCTTTAGGAGAACTCCCATAGTGAACGTCTCACAAAATATTATCTGCAAAATAATGTTAGGGTTACTACCAGGGGTTCAAAGGCCTTTCTCCTGGAGGCAGTGCACAAGCAGTAAATCAAACCTGAATGTACACATTATTGCTCCGAGAAGGCAGGAAATAATTAGGGAAAAGGAGAGGGTAAGTGTTCTTGTACAAAATGTCTACCACTTTTCAGAGAGTCAGTGCTGAGCAACAAATGCTGTCAGTGCCCTACAAATTGGTTTCTCTCTTGTTCCAGAGTGGTTCCTGTCTCCCTGCTGCTGTTAATGCACAGCAGCTCTGGTGTCAAAGCCTGAAACCAGAATTTTCTCTATGCTTCTTCAAGAAGCTCCAAACTCCCACTGTACAGACACAATCTCTCAAGAGTTGCCAAGATTTAGTTTTATTTAGGATTAGAAACACTGAACCACAGAAAACTGTTAAAAGTAACAGAGGTTGACTCAGCCATCTAACAGGAGGGTACACAGATGGCAATCGGGTGTGAACTGTCAGGCATCAGGAGGTATCGCTGCACCCGTGGACAACAAGGGCACACGCTGCTCAGAATTGCATGCTGTGCTTTTTCAACAAAGCAGTTTAAGGAGGCAGTAAAATGGTTACAATGTATCAAAACCTTTATAAACAAACTTTTTTTTTTTTGAAACCATCCCTGATTTTGGTGCCAAGAGAAAAGTCTTTTCTTTCAACCAATCTCATTTTACAGATTCGTGTCGGGGTGACAGTTCCCCCACAGCAAACCTTTTAAACTTGTAATAAACTTTTCTTGAATGTAATCCTATAAGTTTTTCCTCATTATTTCACATTCCCCTGTACAATAAAATATCCTTTTAAAAAAATCACTATGCATCAATAAACATCTGTAGACAAATTACATTAATAAACTTATATTTTACTCTCTATATACATGTTGGCAATGTCAAAGCTTCAAGATTCACATGGAGGTCTGCAAGACCAAGGAAATGTACACAAATAACTTACATTTAGGAAAAAAACAAAAGCTGAATAGTATTTTTCCACATTATCGTGGGTCACAGTATTTAAAATATTTTTTTCTAGTTATTCTTCACAACCACATTGTCTCAGCAGAGAATGAGGAATCGATCTGAAGCAGGAAGAAAAATCAAGTAGCAGTTACCGATTTCAGTGCAGAACTAAGTCAAGTAAAGAACTACACTTGATTCTTATACAATATATCTGAGACTTCTCCAGTGCTAAGGCTTCTTCAGCATTTAATCTTTAAAACTATCATCCTGAGACGGGAAGATTCCAGTGGATATCACTTTTCAGATTACAAATGGAATGATTCTAGTGCTGAGCTAAACCATTCCTCAGTCTGTATGTTAGACTAAGTGGTAAAACATACATACTTCTCGATGCCACATTTCTACTTAATACTTTTTATGGCCCTGAAAATGGAAACATTGGCATCCAAACCCAAGCTATTCCAACATAATAAAAAGGCACTGAGCTATAGGACTGTATCTACAGTAACCTTTGTGTTTGCATAGATCAACAACAACTTTGAATGCTGCAAGGAACTACACGCAACCAGTAACTAAGAGGAAATATGGAAGCAGCAGGAACTTTTGCTTAATAACCAGCATGGGGCAAGGAATCTTTTACCAAAAAATGTTCAGGCTGTCAGCTTCAGTTGTCCTTCATAAATTAAAGAAGTGTTCTTAGAGGAGCGTTTTCTGATCAAAGAGCTGCAGGTCAAAACGGACCCAGACTTCACCTGTTGGAACTTCATGCAGCAGTAAGTGTTTAGTCGTGGGGCCTTTGCTTTCTTGTTCTGTTCTGATTTTTGCTACTGGAACTTCAGTGCGACCCAAAAAATCTGTTGGGCAAATGAGTAAGAAATTTCATTAAGCAAAGACGTTGAGCTTAGAAAATCTGAAAGTGTCAGGTTAAGCAGCAATGCTGCAGTGTGTATTCAGTTTCAGAGCAGTGCTTCCAAGCTTCCTCTTCAACGAGCTCTCAGCCCTGTGTAAATCAGCCAGCAGTGACAAAAAAGGGTCTTTTCAGAAGACAAAAATGCTGTGGAATTAGGATAAAAAACATGCCTTTATGTCACAGTTTGATGTACAGGCTTCAAAAATACAGCTCCCTTTCAGAAACACACTTTCAAATGTTCTCCTGTCTTAGGGCTGGAAGGTCAGAGTTAAGTGATGGAACCTGTTTACAAGTCAGCTGTGGTGCAACGAAGTAAAAAAAATGTCAACTATTTTGGCCCAGCTAGATTTTAATTAGGCTTATGTATCATTCTTTTCACAAGAACAATGACCTTGAACAACTACTGCCACTCGTAGGTTTTCCTTTTCAGAAATTATATGCCCTCTTTGTGGCCATTTCATATATAAACGTCTTTGTGTGTGTGCATGCCTTGGAAAGTTTACCATGAACTATAAAAACAAGAGACTCAGCTGTGCCACAGGGAGGAGCAGCCTAGCAAAGTCACGTTACCTCACTTGAGAAAAGACTGAGCTATAGTTACACAAAGGGCAACTCAGGACAAGGCAGTACCTTGCAAATCTGAAATAACTGTGTGTCACAGCCCTGAAAAAGCACTTAACCTTTTAAAGAGTATTAGAAGCCGCCAACTGCCAAAACCGTGTTCAGTTTCCATGCAAAAAAAAAAAAAAAAAAAAAAAAAAAGAAAGCTTATCAAGCTGTTGCTGTGCAAATATAACCTAGCACCTGATTTTTGGGCATCACCTTTAGTGAGAGAGAAAAATTTCTGCTTTCAATTTCTCTGTCTCCCCAGTCTGACAAAATAATAATTCTGTGTCTGATACAAAAGCCAGAGTAGGATGAAATCTGACTGCCCAGAGCTGTTGGCTCTGGAGGGCTCCTGAACATCTCGAGTAAGGAGGCATTGTTTTTACACAACATTTCTCAGGAAGCAATCACACCTTAGAGGCTCCTGGAACTGCTGGTGAGGAACTGAGCACCCCAAGTCACAAAAAAAGCGTTCTTTTTCCTAAACCAAATGTTCGCACTTACCATCGGGTGAGAACTGGTCTCTGTCAAACATGGTGATACACAGGACGTCCTGATAGAGATCCTTAATGAAGAACTGGCAGTTGAAGTTCCACTTGGGGTTCAAGGTGTCCTGCAGGGTCCTCGTAGTGTAGCTCTGAGAGCCCATGCTGATTTCACAATACGGGTTGCTCTTCCCTAAACACAGAACAAGCAGTGAAACACATTTGCAGCGCAGGAACCTCCCTCCCCGCCTGGAGGCTGCTTGGACATACACAGATGCTGCTGTGCAGAAGATGTGTGTCAGGCAATCCCTACACCTAGAGCAGCATGGAGCTGGTTCTCCCCTCGGCCCTCTGAAACTAAATGACGGCTAATTCGTTCAGAAGCTGTAGCTGAATCCACAATGTTCCTCCAATCACCAAACTTCTCTCAGCAAGCCTTTCCAAATGTTGCAGGAATAAAAGCAATTTGACGCTATTTTCTTCACTTACCATTGGGCTTACAGGCCTTTAGCTCTGTTGCTTCAATCACATGCACCATCAAACGTCCTATTCCTGAGGTCTTCTGTGAACGAGCTGGGGACAAAGAAGTCAGAAATAAATGGATTGGTTGCAACCCTGAAAACTGGCAGTAGGTCTGAAGAGGAAGATTATACACAGACACTGTGGCATCCTCCAGAAAAGGCCCTGCCCACGCGTCTGTGTGGATGAGAGGGAAATACAGAAGCCCACAGGTACCTTGATACGCCTTTTCACGTTTCTTCTTCTCAGTTTCGATGTACTGCTCTGATGCTGCTTTGATTTTCTGGACCCAGGCAGTGCTGCAAAGAGCAATCCCTATGGTCAGGGTCATGCCACAGGCGGGAAAATTCCTCAGTATCAGCAACTCTGCCCCAATCTCTTCTGCCATTTTTTCCCACCCACTGGGTTTCAGAGGCATCACCAATCAAGTTAGATCAAGGACTAAAGAGATGGGAGGTTTTGGATTTAATCTTATGTCACATTTCCACATTGGCCTAAATAAATGAAAGCGGAGCTGCTGTTTTATTAAAAGACTACTAGGTGACATTAAAGACTGATAAGGACTGGGGAAGAATCCCATGGGATGCTGGACTTTGCAGCCCTAAACTATTCTACACAACTGTAACATCACGAAGCAGTAGACGAGACTGGATTCCACTGCAAGAGCTGCCACGCAAGCAGAACAAAATCAGAGAAAACTTGTAATTCAAATGAGTCAGATGAGTTTATTTCCTGACCAAGAAACTAAACCCTGTTCTTGAACTTGGGACACCCCCACATCTGCTCACTGGAAACAGCCCACAGCCATGATCAACAAGTTTAAGCTCAGATCTGCATTTTCGCTACTCACCGCTCATTAATGTTGTCCGTTTTAAGCGTGTAAACTCTGTCAATGTGTGATATGTGGAAAACTGGCTCATCACTTGAAGGATCTGTGGGCAATTTCACTAGGACTTCATTAAGGAAAACAGGCTGAAAGAAAAGCAAATGTCACTGTGGAAGCGTCACCCTGACAGTAAAAGGAAACTCTACAAGGATGTTGAAGTACATTGTAAGGAAAATGAAAGTCATAGGACACAGGACGAACAGTCAGATCACCAGATAAAGGACGTGAGAAAGGACCAAGAGAAAAACTACTCTGGTGATAGACCCCTTTCTGTCTTCCTAGATGAAGAGCTTTGTGAAAGGGGCAGGACTGCGTAAGCAGAGCTGCAGTGTGGAGCTTGGAAATCCTGGAAATCTCCCAGGTTACCTGTCAGAAAGCCTATCTCCCCAGCTCCAGAATCCTGAGAACATGAACTGTGTGGACACAGAGACTAACGTTTTGCACCTTGTACTGTTTTCTAAAAAAGGACAAGTGTTCCCTTGTGATGCAGGAACTTGAGCAAACTTAAGTCAAGGCTCCTGCTTCTGAACATCCCACTCAGCTGCTCAGGCGTGATGCTGTTTCTGCCCTTTCACCTCAGTGTGGACAGAAGTGTTTATTAAACCGAGACACAGAAGCCAGTCCTTTTCCAGGGACTCAGCCAACCGGCATTCGCTCATGTTGGCTGCCGGTACGCGCCCGAATGACGGCAAATGATCAGGTGGGGCCAGACAGCGAATCCCAGCAGGGAGAACAGCATTCCTCATTGGAGTCCCACTGCATCGACATGACCACGGGGCACCCTGATTCACTCACCATTTTGTACATTTTGAACTGGGAGTTGGATTTGGGGCTGAACAGTTTATCGGAGCCGGAAGAGACAAACTGTTTAACCATGTAGGTGAGCAGGAGGAAGTCATTGAAAAGGAAGCCGTACAGCTCCTTACTGCTCTTGGCCTTGTACAGCTTGCCACTGTGCAGGAGCTTCCGTGGTCCCAAGCAGTTTGTGAGGGAGTTGAACACCGGTTGCTAGGAGAGACAAAACCCATTAGCAGCAGCAAGTTAATGCAAGTATCAGTTCCTGCTCCTCCTCACAGTGGGGATTGCTCACACTGCTCAAAATGCTCTTCTGGTTTGTTTAATGACTTTTGTTACAAATGAAGAGAAGGGAAACTGTTTTATGATTTGCCCTGGTATCAGCGCTAGTCCCAACTTAAATCTCCCACGTAGATTTAAGCCTTACCAACAACAAGTCACACGGGTCTGACTGGATGAAGGCATTTACCTCAGAGCCACTTGTCTGTTGTCCAGACGCTGTGTTTAAGAAGAGCCTGCAGTCTCTGCAGTCAGGTCACCTCTTATGGGTGCACGGTTAGGTGACGGAACTAGGACAGACCTTCTGGGCCTGTCAAGCCTTGGTTCCTTACGCAGCCAGTGGAGAACTGTCACAACACCTCATTCTGAAGGCTGTCCTGAAAGGTACAGGAGCCTGAGCCCCGCATACCTTTGAGGATCTGGCACTGAGGGCTTCTGTGCCCTTTCTGCCTGAGGGAAAACCCTGGGAAACACACACGAAGTGAAATGCCACATAGTAACACCTGACTTAGCCCAAAGGCAGCACGGGCAGAACTTCAGAGATAAGACTTACTTCTGTTCATTTAACCATTTAAATGGTATCAGTTTTAAGCTGATAAACCAAGATTTCTCCACTGCCAAAATCATGCAGAAACAACGAGGGCTCATCATGGTATGGCTGCAAGCAGAATTTAGTAAAAGCTTCTCTGCCAAGAGCTCAGCAGTGGATTGTGTCCCAATAATGGATATGAGCAAGGACTCCCCCTCTTCCCCTGGGCTTTCTGAAATGACTTGGAAAAGTCTCCACTGTACAGCGTATCAACGTGGGTACCTCAGCAAGGCCTTCGCACTGGACGTGGGACTGAATCCATTCCAGCCTGTCCGAGTTCTCTTTCTCGCGCACCCCTTCGTTAACTTGAGAGCACAGCTCCTCCGCACGCTCCAAGGCAAGCTTGAGGTTACTGTGATCGGGGTGATTTTCTGGAGTGTTCTCTAGAATCTGGTATGGATCAAAAAGGGGAGAAAACAAGATCAAAACAGAAGTAAGCACAGGTGCTACTTCTCTGTGCTCTCGGAGAAATCCCCATAAAGGGACAAGGTTTTTTTTTGCTTTAGCTATTGAGGTCAAACTCAAAAGCATCCACCTACAAACCCTGGCTCAGGGTACTCACACTCTTTATAAGCAGAGGGTAGCGGGTTATTCTTTGCATAGGTTTCAGGAGGAAACTGGAGAGAGGCATTCCTTTGCAGCGAGGGTCCAAGGCGAGTTTCTATGGTACAACCCAGAGATTTAACAGAGACATTGCATTACTCATCAAGAAACAGTTGCCTCACTGCACTGAGAACTGTCTGATCAGATTCATTTTTCCAGGCATTCCAAGAAATTTTGAATTTTTTGACAAGCAAATACTTGTATCTAGAACAAACAGGAAAGGCGGTGCTGTCATTGTACTTGGATGCTTTGCCAGCGCTAGCCATAGGATCACTGTTCATGCAGAATCCTTACATTCAAAACCGTTCCAGCTTTTATTTTGACACTACAGGCTCCACTCAGGTTGGAAAAAACCTCCACAGCAATGAAAGAACCAAACAGCTGATGTCAATAGTTCTGGTGTTTCTCCTTTCATGGCCTTAAAGCCACCGCATCAGCAGCAATTCCTTATTTATTTCTGCAGCGTGCCGGCCCGTGACGCTCAGGGCACACCTCTGGCCCTGGCTGCAACCCCGCCGTTCAGACACACGGCACGCCCCACCGCATTACAACAACAGCCTTTTTATTTCAGCTCCACAGACTCTCACCCCTTCTGACAGCATGAATTTTTGGGAAGGTGCAGACACCAGCACCACAGCTTCGTGGGGTTAGCGTTACACCAAAGTAACGAGCAATGGAATGGGAAGTGGAGTAATAAATTGGCTAGAGAGAAAGACAGGTATATAAATAAAAAGCACACACAGTGTTAACCGTGGTCATCACAGAACTACACTACAGTTCTTAGCTCTTCTGCAAGATTTTACTCTTCTGGGTTATTTTGATCTGTCTGGGCTCCTGTCATTGAGGAAAGGAGAAGACACAAAAGCTACTGAATAAGATACCTTTAAGTAGTCTTTGAAATCAGCATCTTCATCAGTTTTCTGCTGCAGCAACGAAGCTCCATTAAGCTGGCAGCTGCAGAACCGAATGTAGGCCTGCATGTGAGAGAGCTCTGCTGCTAAGATGTCCCCAATCATCTGCACTGGCATTTTTTCTCCTCCTGTTTTCTTACGCACTCGCAAGGCTCTGAAGAGGAAAGAAACCACCATCCAACTCTGCTGCCAAGTTTGCAAGGCCGAAACCAAGATCCTTACAAGTTCCATTGCTGAAAGGACTCAAGCCTGCAAGGTGAATTCCCTTACACAGCACCGGTGCTTCCATGTGGTGCAGGGTCTGGCCTGAACCCTCAGGACGTCACCAGCACAACACACCGAGCTGAACCATCTGCCTGATGGGGTCTGCGGGACCGAGACTCTCCTTTGAGGTTTCTGGGACAATCGGCATCAATCTCTACATTCAACCACCACCCCATTTCAATGAATTATTAGCCCCTTGGTCTCTCCAAAGTTTATTTTTAGAGAACAGAAGGTTGCTTTGCAGAAAACTGGGAAGAACGCCTCCTGTGCACATGCTTTTGTGTGGGCTCTATTTCTAAGGTATTACAGCAAATGCACATCTGTTATTGCTGTTTATTCCTCTCTCTCTCTTAACAGCCCCTTCTTTGTGAGGCAGTCGGAATGCATTTAGCTGTTCCGAATGCACGCATGCACAGGAAATAATCAGGAAGGACAGAAATATTTACTGTAAAACCAGAAAACTTCCTGGGGAAAGCAGCAAGAGAATAAAGATGAAAACATAAAAATGCGGGTAAGTACTCACTTCAGTAACTTTGTATTTGACATGATGAGTTCCTTCCAGTTAACAAAGATCAGCCCCATTTCTCCTTCTGTGAGACAGCCTGAATCAGCCATTGGTTTTTGGAAAACCTGCAGTCAAAAATCAGAATGGTGAGCAATTCTTCAGAAACAAAAGCAGCTCAGCCTCTGGTTTAGCCTAGCAGCAATTCTGCTGTTTTTTGAATGTTCAGTGTCCACTTTCTTAGGAAAAGTTAAAAGCAATTCCTTACTAGTGCTTGTGACAGCTGTCGCTATTTTTCCTAAGCGTGTGACCTCATTCTAACACCAGCATCACCACTTGTGAAGCAGGGACAAGCACGATTTCGGAGTGAACTGCTACACAAATTACACTTACACATCACACCTGTCCCCACACCCAGAGCACTCACAGTCAGCCCGCATGCAGAACGACAGCTTCTTCCAGGGACCCTCAGCACAGTACCTCTGGAGAGCAGAAGACCTGTGTAATTCCATCTATTTAACACCTTTAACGCTTCACCACAGAGCTGTTTTATATCGAGAGATCAAGTCAGATGCCCAAGACCACCAAATGCTGGTCAGGTCCTGCCCTGCCTAGTGAGGTGGCCTTGCTTCCAGAAATAAAATCGGAGACAAAGGCAGACAATAAACTTTCATGGTGCTTGTACAGCTTCGGTCATGAGCCTGTGCAGCTTTGCCAGACAACCCAGCCCAGCCCGTCAGCTGTACACTGAGCCCAAACACCTAAGAACAGGATTTGGAAAATAGGAAGGTCTTTCTAAGACGATGGCTTTCACAATGTGATGTTTTTTCCTGGTGGACAACCACATAACATTCGCTAGAAAGGGAGGTGCTCCCACAACCTCGCTTTCCTCCTCTAGCATTTTGCAATTTGTACGAATCCCATTACTGCTATTATTCAGTCGGACAGAGGTGTTCTTTTCCCAAATGCGTTTTCACATCCAAGACATCTCACCTCTAAGACGAGCTGAAGATCGTCCATGTACCTCTCTTCCGTCTGAATGAGTTCATGAATGTAGCCCTGCCTCTTCCTTTCCATCGGTTGCATAGTGTCAAGGCTCTGGAGATCAGCACACCCTACAAGAAGTAAGCCAGGAGTTTAGATCCCACACGGGCCATCAGATCTGATGAGTTAACAAAATCGCACGAACATACACCAGCCTACGGCTCAGACTGTACACACAGCGGTACAACCCTGTCCACAGCAGCAGCGGGTGTCAAAACAGAGCGATGTAACGATCGACCCCCTCCCCGCTTTACGTCATTTTTTAGTCTGTCACCTTTTCATTTCTTCTAACATCCCTTGTTCTTGTACTGTGATGCAGATTAAGAATTCCTGACTTCCTGCCGCTCCGTTCATCTCATGATTTCTCTCATCTCTTCTCCTTTTCTGCCATACCATTTAGAAACTGAGATTTTCTCTTACCTTATGCATAGTCTTTTGTGAGATGAAGTCATCTAGAATGTGCCTGGTTCTGACTTACGGCACTGCACCTTTAATCTCCACCCCATTTCTGAAGTACTCTCCCCTGGTTATTAATTGGTGATACGAACCACCAGCACAGATTTGTAAAGTTATGATGCATAATGTTACAGCTGCGTAACTTCACAGTTGCACAACTTTTTTTTTTTTTCTCATTTAGAAACAAAATACACCTGCAATATGTTGAATTATTTTTATGCATCAAGTATGAATAATCAAAATCATGCACAGGAACACACAGATATTCAATGACACAAACCCCAAGTTTTCTGTAGTAACATGCGGACCCTACAGCCTCACACGGCTTCATCTCTGCTGTATGCAGGTTAGTAAGGATGGCAACGTTTGAGATGTAGTAACCGAATCAAAAACTGGTAAAAAACAAAGCAGTGAGTACGTTTAGATGGGTAAAGGAGAGCACAGAAAGGCAAACTCCGAGCCCTCTGCCAGCCGTCACGTGCTAGCAGAGTACCGCCAAGTAGCAGGGTGGGGAAAATAAAGAAACACGGAGCGTTTGAGAACATACATCTATCGCTTGATGTGATGGCATCGGATTTGAATGCAACGTGAACTGTGGATTTTGCAGGATAGCAGAAGGGAACATCGCAGGGACTCGCTTAGATCCGTCATTTCTAGAGGAACGACACTTTTTGAAAGTTTACAGGTGTTGTGACAGGTAGCGTGACCGAGAGCACGAGGGGCTGCATCTCCCCTGTCAGCCTAACACGCCTAGGACACTAGAATGTGACTTTATCCTATTCACTGCCAATGTATAGATCTGTTTATGGGAAGGCTGCTTTAGATAATGAAATGAAAATGAGTAATGGATTTTGGGGGGAAAAAACCCAAGAAAGACTAAACGCTTGGCTAAACTTGATGTGACAGTGGCCGAATGGGAACCTACCAGGCTTGTGCGCTTCCTCCTGCTGCAAAAGCAGCAACCTTCAGCAAAAGAGAAACACTTGTCAAATGAAGCTTTACGACACCATTCCAGGTATTTTAACAGGGAAACCCTTTGAAGAACAAGAAGTAGTAACACAATAAAGGCAACAGCTAGATTTAAGATCGGGATGTTTCAGTTCTGTGTTGCACCCCTAAGGACGATCACAGATCTTAAGCTTTTTTTGAAAAAAATGCCACTTTTTATGAAGAGATCTGGGACTGCAGCTCTTTGGATCATGCAGAATGCTGCTTCTGGCCTTAGTTATTCCCCAAAAAGTTACAATCAGGCCAAAATTAGGTGAGAAAAAGGAGTAAAGTTACAGATCAAAGTGATTCCTATGAAGTTTGGCATCTTAATCCATCAAGATGGACTGTGGCCAATGTGCACTACTTCTGGATTCTGGCGTCATTCTTTAGTCTGTACAGGACTGAGTTTAAGCCCACCTGGTTCCTAGGACATGAAATTTTACAATAACCAAGGGCTCGCACAGTAACCAGACTTTATTGTCCAGGTTTGGAAGTTTCAGCTTTGACCACGTGGTTCTCTTTTCTGCTGCACCGTACACTCCTGCCGCAAGAGCAGGGACGGACTGAAGCGCCTCTTGCCGTTTGCTTGGGCCACAGCTGTTGGAACAACCCACACGCTCCGATCTGTGTCTGTCTCATGCTCTCTACTTGAAGTTGAAGCAAGCACTAGAAGGAAAACAGGCCTTTTTTATGCACCTAAGATAGATTTGGTTTTGGTTTATAAGCTCATTATCAGCTACAAAAATGCAGTTAAATTAACTGGCTCCTGCGCTAACCTTGTATATGGACTGTCAGCTTTTGGGATGAATGGGTGAGTGCGGTTTTATATTTAAATAAGCATCAGTGAAAATGCCCCAAATTTTGATGGGGCTGACGATATTGGCACAAAAACGTAGTACGCAATCCACACATCTGATTTTAGAGAGTGAATTCAGGCATTTGGATCTGGAGGGAAGAAAGGCGAACGAGACAGAGAATAAAACCACCTACCCAGTGCATTTGCCAGTGTTTTTCTGAAGTGGCCATAGCAACCCACAGGCTCACCGGTAAGGAAAGGGTGGGCCTGCATCTTTACCCATTCTCCTCCCACATTCCTGTTCCCTCCTTTCCTTGCATCAATTCTGGCACTTATCTGACGCTCAGCTCACACCCTGGCAGCAAATGATTCCTCAAGGGAGAAAAAGAAAACAGCAGTTTTCTGCTAGTTTAGCGGCCAGGAATGTGCGTGGAAGCAGTAAAACTGCCTTTTTTTGGCAGCAGAAAGCTGTTGGTTCGGCTTCTGTCTTGTGAAGCTTCATCCCAAGCTCCCCACACGGCTAACGAAAAGCAGCGAGATTTTTGGGAGTGCCTGGGGAGGGGAACCTCAGCTGCCCACGCTGGGGGCTCACCTCCCTCCAGTGACTCAGCGAGAGGCTTCCATGGCCTCTGGAAAGGTCTGCCTCTTCCACTGAGAGTTCAGAAACCTGGGGCGTGGTCTGCCCAGCTCCACCTGGAGCGCAACACCTAACGGAGCAAGCAGTGGGCACCTGGTACCTTTGACATTTCGGGCACAGGGAGGGAGCGATGCCTACTACAGCTGTGGTACCTCGTGTGATAAATCCTGCTCTCCAGGACGAGTAAGCAGCTGCCTCACAGGGGCAGGGTAAAACAAGCTGGAGAGTTTATAAACAGGAAATCCCAGTCTCTGAAGTTATGGTTAAAATTATACTTCCCTCTCCAAATATACCTGAACAAGAAACACTTTCTTCCTACCAACATAACTCACACCCTGCATGAAAAACTACAGAGTTTCAGAGTCCAAAGATGTTCTTCTCTGCAGGAGACGCAAATGCCTGAAAAACATGGGGGGCTGGGGGAGAAAACCCTTTGCGTTACTGACAAATTTTGGATTTGAGTACGTTCAAGGGCAAGAATGAGACTTTCTGAAGAAAAGAAATCCCCCAATGAAAGAAAGATGAACGAGACCTAGCATCATTTAAAAAAATTTCCATTTTTTTATTTGTTAAAAAGGGGGAGTGAATTAAAAATTCTTCACTTAAAAGCCAATTCCAGAGAATTGAGGTAAAAAGCAGATGGATAAAAGGCTTTCAAAGATCCCCTGATCTGCTTGGGCAGCGAGCGCTTTGTCCCCTTCCCCAAACTCCCCACTCAATGAAAAAAACCCACATTAAGAATGACGCTCTGGAAAGACATCTTAAGCCTCAAACACGAGCTCAGGCACTTGTCCTAAAGGATGTATCGATACCAGAGGCACGGCTGCTTTGGGTGAAGACTGTTTAGGGGTAGAGGTGGCCTATATAAACTGCATTTATAAGGGAATGGTTTGTTTATGGTTGTGTTGGACTTTTTTGGGGGGTGAGGTTGATTGTGGGGTGGGTTTTTTTTGGTTGTTTTTTTTTTTTCTTTTTTTTTTCTCAAGTCAGTTGATACGGCTGGAAAAAGCAGATAAGGATTATAAGGATTGGTGTTTTGGGCCTGTATTCACCTGCCTCTATTTTCCCAGGCTATCACAGAAAGACTACATCTCACCTTAAGTACCATGGGCTGGCATTAAACCAGCCCCGTTAGCACAGCCAGAGAACACACCGATGGTACCGCGGGGCATCACCCACAGCCACTTCACAAGCTCTGCCCGCACACGTGAGGCTAACTCACTTGCAATGCACTCCTGTCGCTGCAGCTCTCAGCAGCTCCTGTGTCTAACGAAACCTGTGAAAGGAACTAATCCAAGAAATCTGCCACCGTGGAAAGGTTGGTTTCCATCAGGCCCTGGGAAACATAATAGAAAACTTTTATCCAATCTCCCCTAATCAGTAAATGCCGTATCCTCTCTCTGGTACAACAGAAGTTGTTTATGATTCAATTTTCAAGAGGTAAAAAGCAAAATCAAGTCGCTCCATCACAAAGCCAGGTAGCACAATGCTCATACCAAGCCATTCAGATGGGAACATATCCTCCCCAGATGGACAAAAAAACCACAACAGACAAACTAGATCCTTTTATGTGTCCCTTTAATAAAATACATTTGCATAGTTATCTTACAACTTTGTTTGAAAACAAAGATGAACAATTGCCTCATGCTAAGCACAGCCTGCATTTGCATGTCTTTTACAATCATCCTCAAACATTAATACTCTAGCTTGAAAAGAACAACAGGAGAGATTTTAAGGCAGCACACACCATTACGTAGCAGTTTTATTCGTTCATTACATCAAAGCAGCGTGACCCTGTAGCAGCTCCCAACACTGCCACAGGCCAAGGTTTGTCGTCATTCCTAGGAGCAGGCTTATTTACAGGTGTTTTCAACCCGACTCAAGAAAAATCACACAGGGATACGATCTGACCAAGCATCAAGAGGGCATAAATGTTCAATGACTGGTAGGAGACATTTCAATTATTAGTGCTCCTTACTGTAACATAATTAACACCGACGTTACGACAGCGCTTTGTATGCTTTCACAGCCCTTCACCATCACCGACTAGTCGCACACCCCAGCCCTGCAACTGGGTCTTGGTGGTGGCACAAGACTTTCCTGCATGGATCTGATGGCTGGATCGGGAACTCAGCTCTCTAAGCTAAGCTTTAGTAAAACTGGGCTTTCATAGGCTGTTAGTCCATTGCGCAAACCAGACAGTTACACAACCAGGAAGCGTTTCAGTACCTGTTCTGGTGCACTTACAGCATTGTTCACGTTCTCATCCTCAATTGCACCATGGCCCCTATTCTCTGCTGGCCCACAGGAAGCAAGATTAAGGAAGTACTACGCTGCAGGCGACATCGTATTTTGCTTTCCTGGTTGGCTTCAGTTTCAACTGTTAACCTCGTGTGGCTCTGAGCAACGTTTAGACTCTCAGCTCCTCACTGGGGACCACCAGTTCAACAAATTTTCCACCTTGTCCTTAGTTCCAAAGCAACCTTTTTCACCCAAATAAGGGATGAACACTTCCAAGCCAGTTCTACTTGGCTGGCTGGGATGACAGCTGAACCCAACCCTGCGGACTTTTATCAACAAGGGAGTGGATTGCACATAACCAGAGAAAAAGTAACATTTTTTTGAAAGAAAAAGTCTGATTTAAACCCAGCTTCCATTAGCTACACCTCTTCAGTGATACAGAACATTATTTTAAAATAATCTTGCCTTAAATGCACCCTTGGCATAGTCTTTCCTATCGATGATCTGCTGTACGTGTACCATTCTTTCCGCACCAGCGTGCGAAGGAGAGCAGAGCTCCCAGGGGATTGTGCTTGAGCTGTGTCAGGCAGACTTTTGCAGTAGAGATAAATACTGAAGGCAGGGCCTACAAGTCTTTCAGTCAGCATTATTAAGGTGTATTATTCTTACGATCATTATTACAGTTAGAGAATTTAGAGCGTACTCGGGTAATACTGAAACATGAAAGGTAACTGTGAAAGCCTCAAATGCTTCATTTCCATACTCATCAGTTCAAACTGAGGGGCAGCTGTTCCAATAATTATCAATATATCTACACACTCAATTATGTCTTTCATACTACTTTTGTGAAACCTTATCGAGTACTACCCTCATTTCCAACTGTATCAGTTAAAAAATAGGTAGAATGCCAGTTGGTTTTGGAAAATGCCATGGAACTACTTCCCAGAACATCCCAGATTGGATGGGGAATTGTTTTTTTTTTTTTCAAAGACAATTAGTAGCAATTTGGCATTCAAGGAAAACCATCACTGAACACTGGGAAGTCGGTTTGGCTTAAACCTCACAGGTTAGCGGTGCCTTTTAGAAGTGGGATAATTTAGAAGATCACCTAATTAGTAGACTACAGTAAGTGACTGCTTGATGCCACTGGTGTAGCGCACCACACTCAGCCTGCATTAAACAGGCTCTCAAAGTGAGAAATTCAGAGAAGGCAATTCAGGG
>NW_009260286.1:438592-454997 GCF_000687185.1 Egretta garzetta | reverse complement strand
TCAGCTAGAACACTTGAGGAATTATCTAGCACATGATTTGCCTACAGTAATGTGATTTCATTCTATAACAACATACTGATTTAGACAAAATACATCCAGAATTAAAATCCATCTGTAGTTTTATGTAGGCACATTGCTGTAGTCCGTATTGCACAAAAGATATCTCTCTGAAGTGAAGGGCACATATACATTATTTGATCAAGCATATTAAATACATAACAACTCACTCTTTCTATAGAAATTTTGGAGAAAGGCTTTTAAATCTCTGCAGCTGGACTAACCTTTTCCTGATAGTACCTTCACAACATTCACATATATATACACACAGAGTAAACAGTGTTTTGTAAACATTTCTGATTGCATAAGTGACCTTTGCTGTTTTGTAACCAAGTTCAGGAAAACAACTAAATTAAATATCGTGTCTACTAGATCTCGCCTGTTGTTACAGGAGCACAGAACTATTTAATCAAGTAGTCTGCTATTAAGTTAATCCTTTTATTTAAAGGGCCACGGGGGTTATAGTCCTGAAGTCCTGGTCCCTCCCTCCCCCCAAACTAGTAAAACGTGGGCACCTTGACTGCGCCGTGCGGCTGACGCGCTGTAACTGCACCTTTAAGGACCACTCTTGAGCTGAGGAGCAGAGTTCCATTTTTAAATGCTCTGCCTTCAGCTCCAGGTGTCTGTTAGTGTTTCTCTTCTGGCAATATCTCTTTATCGAGGTTACCTATGTATTAGGCTGCTAATTTATTTAACAGAGAGAATAGCAGCAGCTTTCAGATAATGCTTTAAGTCACTGCAGACCATAGCCAGATAAAAACACTATTCGGTACCGTTAACTATTTAATGAAGAAAAGGGGCAGGGAAAGGGTCTAGTAGCACAGAGGTTGTGTGAGTACTTACTGCAGTAACTAGTACATGCCTGCTGTCTGCTAAAACTGAAAGCAAATATGTATTACCGGAATAAAGGAGGAGGTTGTTTAGGGATAGGGCATATCGAGCCAAACCAACCTGAACTCCTGCTATAGTACTACTGTGAAGGAAGAAAAAAATGGAAATATCCTCCACTCTCCACTTAATAGTTCTTTCCCCAGTTAAAAAGGGTACTAAAAGGCTGGATGGACTGTATCAGATCTAAATCTTAGATCCTGTAGCATGTTTGTAATCACAGTGACTATCAGCAGCAGAGACAGGTAGGGTTTGTTTTCCGGATGAGCCTTGTAGGCTGCCAATTTTAAAAGCTCAATATGCAAGAGATTAAATCAAGTCCATTAGAACAGTAATCAGTGAACATTTTAATTCTGCAAAGTAGGTACATTACAACATTAAAAGAACACAACTGCCCATTCAAAATAGCTCAGATAAACTGTGCAAATAGTGGGTCTTTGTGTGTCTGCAATCCCACCATGCAAACGATAACTTGATATGCATGCTAATGATCTACCATTACCAATACCAAAGAAAAATACTAAAGGAAACAAGAATGAACAGCAGTGAAAGCCACACAAAGACCCACTATCCTTTCGGCTTTTACAAATCAACTGTAACTGTAGATTATAAGAAAACCCACAAAAACCTAATTTCTCGACTGGATCTAACGTTCAAACGAAGCAAAGGGATTGTGTCAGAGATATGTGAGCAGGGCTGGCCACCCTGCCTCCACGCTACAGTCAAACTTGGATAGTGGGTCTCTGAGGTGCTTTCACACTGGAAGACAACATTGGGTCCTAAAAAAAACAAAAAAAAAAAAAAATGAAGGATAAAATGAACATAAATTTGAAGAGTGAAACATATGAGTTCTATGGACAAAGACAGAACAACACCAAAAAGGTCAGAAAGGAATGGCTAACATTCAGCTTTCTGAAAACAGACATCATGAGCTTCTACTCTTGCAATTTCATATTTATAAACACACACAGTTTTAAGTACTTGCGACCAGCCATCACTGACTCTGGAAAACACTTATAGCTGATTCACTTGAAGAAGAAAGTTTCTTCCAGAGGAAGATTTCTGTTGCACAGACTCAACAACACAAGGTCAAGCCCTAAAGGTTTATTTAAAGGCAATGGCAAAATTCCCTGAGATTTCAACAAAGCCAGGATTTCTCCTGAGAAACTTGTCACGTGACATTTGAAAATCAGATAAAAACTAAACTTGTAAAGAAAAGCCTCATTAGAATTTATTCATATTGACACATAAAAATTAACCTGTTCAACTCTGCTCAAAGCCTGAAAGGAAATGAAACCTTGTCTCTAGTAAAGTGTCCGTGAAGTAGGCAGTATACCACATTGCTCAATACACCCGTCAGAAACTAAGGTTTACACAGTCCAGAAGAGGCGCTGCCAAGCCAGGTTCAAGGCAGATGCATGACGTGGGCTGCGGCTGCACACACCCTGTGGGCAATCCAGAGACTATTCCGGACCCCAGGATTTCAACCTGGAAGTTTTATCAAGCCTGACTGATATTCTCCAAATACTTTTAGAAATAGAAAATGACTATGTCACTATGGACTAAGGGATTGATTTCATATTTGATCCTTAGTAAAAGGGGTAAAATTCTGGAGCTGTTGAGTAAAATCTTAGATTTTTAATCTTCCTGTGTTAAAAAATTAATGTGGACCTGCAACATGCAACACCTCAAAGCCACTGATACCACGAACTCTTACTCTGCAATCATAAAGAGAAGTTACTTGGCAATAAATAGAGAACTTCAAAATGTCTTGTCCATATAGAGACACAGAAATGCACCTGCCATGACCACGTCAGTTCAGAAGTTGTTTTTTCCACTGTGAACACCCTTGAACATGAGTCAGCTTCATTCGTTAGACAGTGGTGGACAGGAAGTATTAATGATCTTTTGTGCATGGAGATAAACTTCTGTAAATACAGATCCTTGTTGTTGGAAGGACAGGACTTGCCTCATGTCTCTAATGTGTCATATCTACAGGTAAGGTTTGGGGAGGAAAAAATTAGGTAGATTCCGTGGTATTACTATGAACAGCGAGTTTGTACCTAAGGAAATTCATGCCGGTCGTCATATGCGCATCATGAAGAGCCTATGGAGAGAGGACCTGTTTCCAGTCTAACCAACTTTTGGCATTGCACTGGCAGAAGGCAGAGCAGGCAGGTTTAATGGGGGAAAGAGGTGCTTATCAGGCTACAGGGACTACCTGGAGCTGACATCTGAGCACCTGAAGGAGTAACTTAGAAGCCTGAGGAACTGCAGAAATGCTGGGCTATGAAACAAAAAGAGAGTGAACAGAAACAGTAACTCTAATGTACATTAGAGTAGAAATAACTGGTACAACATTCAGCTCTGTGGAAGACCAATCTCACAAAGGGAGATGAGATACCTCAGGTAAGATGAACTAGAAGCCTCTGCACACTGAGCATAGGTATGTCCACCTGGCTGAGCTGTCCAGCTCTCAGCAAGAACGTCTCTGAGAGATGAACTCATCTCTAACACTAAAAGACATCCAGCAACCAAGTATGCAGATGTAGCTGGAGCATCTGTCTTGCCTCCATCTGAGGTACCTGAGGGGAGAAAATCTCAACTAAAGAAGATATAACGACAAGGCTCAGATTGGTCTCACGGATAAGGCGACAAACTGAAAAAAGCCATCTTGCTGAAAAACCCAACAAATAAGGAGAGAACAAGTTTGTAAAAGCAACTGTTTAAGGCAGACAAAGACTGGCTGAAACAACAAAATTATCTCTGGACCAGGGCATTGGGAAGAACTGTAAAGCGGTAAGTGGACCATGCCTACCCCACCTTACACACCCCTTGGGAGGAATGGGAAGAAAAGCTGGGAGACATGTCCTAGGCAGGTACGGGCAAGGCAAAAGATCTGACCCTGAGTGGTTGAGCAAGCGCTCAACAAAGAACAGATGATTATGAGATTATGCACATTCCTCTACTTTAAACCCATAGCTATTTATATTTTGAAACATTCTGTGTATCTTATTTATTCTTTATGATGACTTTTGTGCAAACATTAGAATAAGGGCTATTAAAATGCCATTAAAACATAAGTCTAACCATCACCAAGGTCACCGAGAGCACGACACTCAAGTATTTCATGTTCTGCAATCACCAAGACTTGGTTATATTTAAGAGACCTGATGGCAGACCTATGACACCATCGATTTTTTCCCTTGCAGAGACCCTACGCCAGGATCTGCAGCTACACGAACAGGAAAAGTGATCTTGTCAGCACAGCTTATTCTGTTCAGAGAGCTATTTTGGCAACCTAAGAGAAGAAACACCTCGCTGACCTAAGTTCCTTCTTTGCTAGAGAAGTTTGCCATTACAGCTATAACCAGTAAGTCCCAGGAAAGACTCTGGGTACAAAGGTGGTCCAGACAACAGAGTTTAAATTTGAGGCAAAAGCAGAATTCTCCTAAGTAGCAAACCTGTTTGAGTAAACCAAAGCTGCCTGCTCCCTTTCAAACACCATTACATTTGACCGTCTTGGAGAGACAGTGGGAGAAACTGCTATTCTTCAACAGAAACATTAACAATTTTTCAAAATATAACAATGTGTTTCTAAAATTATATTCTGTCATATCTCCAAGCTGGTCCCTAGAGGGCCACATCAATTTCTGTGGGACAATTCCTTAGTGATTTCTCAAGAATACTAGAGATAGTTTCTGCACTATATTTAAATAAGAGCAAAAATTATTTTAAGGAAATCCAAGCAAGCCTGAAAGTTCAATCAGTACATACTTAAACATTTCTTTGGTTGCAGAAGAATGGTACAGCGCTAGCTTGCTGCTAAGACACCTTACTAGCTCAGACTTCACACCAGATGAAAGCAGCCCAGCTGCAATCTGTGCAACAGCATTTGCACAGCGCTGCACTTGAGCTAACAAGCATTGCTAGTTTTGAGCAGGCTCCAGACTTTAAGCAGGATTTTTCCTGAAGTTTCAAAATGCATATGTTTTAGTGTCATAAAAAAAGTGGCAAATCCCAGCACGAAACTGATATACCAACTTATTTGAAATACTCAGAGAATTTCTGTTTTAAAAAATCCAACATCTTCTTCATTCACCAATAGGTGGATTTTGTTACTTAAGCACCGGTAGGTCTGCTTCTTAGCGAAGAGGCTAGCTCTTGGACAGAAGCTTAACAGCGATGGACAGGTGACCTGGTGCACGCCTGCTCATCTGACCGCCCCAGCTGACCTTTGTCAACGTACTTTCAAAGGAAAATTCTGTTCACGCACCCACAGTTTGATGTGGATGGAAATATTTTTTACTCCACAGCACTGAAATCTGAGAAAAAGACAGCCTAATGATGTATCGGCAAACAATGAGAAAAACTTAATCATCACATCACGTGCCTCCAATTACAACTTGATCTTAGCACTGCTTTTGTTGAAAATTAGCGGTATATGTCATCATCTTGCACTTACACACTCAGTTACACAACGCTAAATGGAAACACACCTGGTGTGATAAGCAAATATCTCTAGCATTTTTGAAAATTCAGAAAGTTTTAACTCACAGAATCTTAATTTTTGTAGCCCATCTGGATTTAGTCTATGCTACTTCAAAATTGAGATTTTTGTCTCTATTTAAACAACAACAAAAACTTTGTAAGAATCATTTTAATGATTTAGATATGCCTAACTGAAAGAATGTTAAATTCAATCTAAATGCAGAAGTTTTTGACATAACAGCAATACTAGAGGCATTTTAAAAAATATATAAAAAATAAACGTGTTACCAAAAATGTAAGCACAGACATAATTTAGCTAAAAAAAAAACCTTGAGAGTGGTGCATACTGTAGTTTGCCCAGGTACCATAACAAGGCTACCCAGGATAAATAACTTTCCAGTCCAAGCTGTACTTTCATTACAGACTTTGTGAATTCTTCTGTAAGAACGCAACCATGTTGATCAAATGTTAACTGCAGACTGGTCCTACACACTAGCTATAGGTTATTAGGAGTCTACCTCAGTCAGACTTCTGGATGCACATTTTTATACTGAGAAAACTACAAATGATGCCTAGGGAAAAAATAGTAAGTGAAGCGACAAGGCTTGTTTTGTCAAAGCAGCAACTTTTATGTTAAAATACGCTCCCAAACCCACTGATGTCATGGGTTGATATAAAAGTTGGTTTAATCACAGTGCCCCAGGATGAAAAGCTGAGGGAGTAAAAATAGTGGTAATTTTCTCTGGGTAGAGGAGTCAAAAAACCCATGTGTGTGTGTAGGGGGAGACACCAGAAAGATTTACTGTGTTTACATGCAAAAAAGACAGAAAATTTTCACTGTCAGATAGGTGTATATTCTAGCATTCAGTTTTCAGCCCGCTGCTGATAATTTTCAGCTTAATGTGTGTTTTGATATGTATCTTGCTTCTCAGAATTGTACAAGAGCTCAATTGCTGGGAGCCAGGAGCCAGGTATTTACCATAGGATAGATCACTTGCCAATGCTCGAATCTTCTCCCTATCCTTTCTATGGTTATTTTTACTTAACAGATAACTGGTTTAAATAGAAGTTAAAGATGACTACAGCTGACACGTTTTTGTATTTTATAAAACTCGAGCAAGTTCCGTAATGGAACACAGTATGCCTGCGCTGACTCCCAGTCCGTGTCAGTTATCGAACAGCACCACCTTTAATGGAAGGGGAACACCTACCAAATATAGTATTTTTAGCTCGCCCTAGCACTCTTACTATCACACACTGGCTGGTGGGTAACATGCTGGTTGTTTATAGGTTAAATAGAAAAGTATTTAAAGTACTTAGTGAAGTATTTAAGACTATTTAAAGTACCAGTAAATTCAGCTGACGCCTGGAACTCCAAATTCCAAACACAAAGCAGAAGAGTAGCAATGCGCCTTTGAAATAAAGTAACAAAATTAATAAAAAATAAAAGTTGCTTACACTGCTGACTTGGATCAGAGTCCGTGGTCATCTTCACATAGTTTGAGGGGAAGAGACCTGTCACACCATTGATTTCTCCTTGCCACCAGTCAGCATCATCTTTGCTCAGCACATTAATAAGCTGCCCTTTGGAGAAACTGAGCTCATCTTCATTGTTTGCCATGTAATCATACATCGCTATCACTTGACACACTGCAAGGAAAAAACAAATATAGCAGAACACCGTTACACAAGTATTACGGCTGTTTTTTCGGTGTTTTACATAACCGCAGGAAAGAAAGAACTATTTCATATACACTGTTACATAAGAAAAATGCCACATCTTATCTTGATGTGGAACTGTCCTCCCTTTTCTTTTACCTTTTTTTTTTTTTTTTTAATTGGGCCAAGCAATCTTTATTTCCACTTTATGTACCTACGCACTCCTACAGCAAATGGATTCAGTTACTATAGCATCCATTGACCTTCTAAACATCTTAAAATATAATCAAGTGTGCTTCTATCTCTCTTACTGGCTCGGAGAAGAAAGTGAGTTTGATTATCTCATAGCTGATACTTGTGAGAAAAATGTGGCAAAGGAAGAGGAAATGTGCATTAGCTAATTGTGAGCTGCTGGTTTAGTCAAAGGGATGTTTTGTCCAGTAATACCCAGGAAGCTGTTGTATAAGCAAATCATAGCTACGGAGAACAGCACAATTTAAGCATGCAGAACCAAAAAAGCTCCTTTTCTGTGAAATAATCTCATTTGTACCTGGCCATTCAAATGGAAAAACCTAGGGGAAATTTGCTGCTTAGTCTGCCTCCTTACAAGGAGCAGTGCATGTAATTCCAAGGTGTTTGTCAATGATTGCTAGCTTGCTGTAAGATTTTGGCTAGTATTTGGAAACAGAATTTTCAAGTGAAAGGAGTGTGGCTCTTCAGTGCATTCAGCAAAATGAAAAAGCTCTTGCCATAGAAGATGGACTGCTGATTCTCACAGGTTTCTGGATACAAACGTCTTTGTATGACTGAGACTTTCTGTTGTAAGGTATGTAGAGAATAGCATATGCTTGGGAGGGACCCTGTGAAGAACTGTTTTGATTAAGAAGTTGTGAGATTTTACCTTTCTTGGACAGAGATAAGAGCTGAGAGGCCATGGTTGTCAAAAGACCCAGATTCTGACTAGGACTTCGTCTTCTACCATGACACCACGATCAGATACGGCCATTAAACATTGCACTAGCTACGTAATTCAGACTAGTACATGAAATTTAAAGTCTCTAATTTAAAGTTTTTTTTTTTTTTTTTTTTTTTTCACCTGAGGGAGCAGCAGATGTGGTTCTTTCACTGCTTGGACCCAGTAATTTCACATGGCTGGCAGGGAACCATCCTTTCTGTCTCTTTTTCCCTCTGGCCTGTAAATGTTTAAAATGGTTATTACACAATTAAGAAATAGTCTATAGACTGGAAAAAAATGCAACAAATGTGTCACACGGTTTTGCCAACTAAAGACAAAAAGTCAGGCTTCCAAATACTGAACAGATCTCAAAAGGAAAAAAATCTGGCCGAAGGATAAAATAACCCAATTCAAATAAAGCTGCATCCCAGTACGTTATGGCAAACGTGTTCATACAAAGTTTTCAGATGCAGCTAATGATTTCAGTTCACAATTTAATTGTAGGGCTGAAAATTTGCTCTATGAACATTCCACTTAGGCATCATTTAAGGAGTCTCTAATGAGATACCCAGAACAGAGGTAACAATTACCATAAGCTACTTTTGAAAATCCTGACCTAAGTAGTTGATATCACTTCCTACCTAGTACAGCATGTGCGAGTTTCAAAAGAATTTCCTCATTTTTTAGTCTTTGCAAACACTGAAGAAACAAATATACTTCAGAGTGCACAAAAATGTCAGGATGTAAAAAGCAGCATAGATTTTAGAAAGCAGTAACTGCAGAGTGAGCCTTATTACAACAAAAAAAAAAGAAATTCAAACTAGCAAGAATGGACAATTATGTATCTTAGTTTCCCTTCCCCCACTTTTTTTTTTCTTTAATCTTTGAAGCTTCTTCCTGACCCAGCACTGGGACTACTTTTCTTAAAATACAAACTATTCATTGTTTTCTGTATTTTATTTTTTTTTGCACATACTATGAATAAATTTTCCACTGCTGTTAACTCACAGAAACTCAGTGCAGCAATTTCTCAACTTGCTCACTGTGATCTCTCCTCCTGTATCTGTAGAGCAGGCTGGTTTTAAAACAGATGCTGAATAGTTAGGTCAGCCCTGTTCTAACTGTTGGAGAAGTAAGATCGGTGTTAACAGGAGTATTCACTCAAGACAGAGTGTGTGTGGCTGTAGAATACCATGGGAAAGGCCAATTAAGTGATATTAAGAGGACAGAACCTTCTGTTGTGCTGTTCAATCCCAATATTGGAAATAGCATGCAGTATCAGAAGTAACATGTTTAAATTCAGGCTAACCCTGCAGATTCAGCTAAAGAAAAGGGTAACAAAGAAGACATTGTAAGACTACGATTTAACTTTTTGCATTGGTTGCAAAGATGAAGGCTATTATGGACAAGATCCATGGGGATCCAAAAGTCAAAATATCAACTATGATTTCAAAAGAATGTCACATAACAGTACCCTTAGCCCTTGAGGCCTAGAAATTCATCACTAGGTGGGGAAAGGAGAGAAGTGGGAACAGCAACCTTCAACAATAAACTAGCTTCTGACCTCCCAAGAATGCCTGTTACTTCATTAGAATAATTTTACAATCTAATGTTTTACCAATTAAATCCTAACCAATTTATTACCTTTCAACATCCCTCTTCCCTTTCCCATGCGCACGTTCATTGACAGTTTCACTATTTTCCGTGGCCAAAAAAAAAAACCCAACCCAAAACCCAATAAAAACCAAACAATAACCCCAGCAACCCAAAGTTTAATTAAAAACTTGGTTTTCCTCAAATACGGTTTATACAACATAGAAGTAACTTTCTAGCCAGCTTTTAGAACGTAATACTTAGTCATTTTCTTAAATTAAACCCAAGATCACCTCCTTGCTGTTCATGGTCAGAATTATTTCTCCTTCAGTAATTACCTGCAGCTCTCCTTGCCACCATCCACTAGCATTTTTCTTCAGAATAAGTATTAGCTGTCCTGGAGCAAGACTAAGCTGTTCAGTTCCCGATGCAGCATAGGCAGTAGTAACCTGAGCAATTTCTGAAACAATAATATATTTACTGCATTTGTTATCTTTTCATTACAATAAGAGCTGGATCCACAGAAATATCCCAGTACACACCTTGCAGCTAAGCACATTGGCCACCATTAAAACACTGCTATGAACCTAAATGCTCATAGTCACTTCAGTAACAGTCCTAAATGTTAAAAAGTTATCACACACTTACCAGGTTTCTTATTTATCGTTCCAGTTTTGCCAGCATTAGTAGAAGCCTACAAAGACACAACAATCATCTTTTAATGTGCAATAAAAACAGTAGCAGTTACACCAACTTTAAGCATGTGGACAGAAAAGCATGTGGGGATTTTAATTTTGGGCCCTTATTTAACAAAATACCATGCAGTATGGAGAGAGACAGCTTGACACTGTGGCTGGAACACTGATTTAGCACTCAAGCTACCTAGGCTTTTCTTTTCTGTTAAGCACATAAAACCTCTGCTTAAAAATCACTATCCAAGAGCTAGTTATCAATGCCAGTAATACAATAAAGTTGAGAGAAAGTATCATGTGTTGATTCTCAGAATACAAACTCACTTCTTGATCCTTTGGTCTGACATAATTGGAGGGGAAGATTCCAGTTCTGCCATCAATGCTCCCGGTCCACCATTCCCCTTCCTTCTGGGTCACTAGGATTTCCTCACCTTCCGTGAAAGTCAAGTCACCAGGCTCAGAGCTTGAATACGAATAGAGCGCAACATACTCTGTGCAAACAGCACATATAAAGAAAGATACAGTAGTTTCAGATAGGAGGATAAAAGTACATCAGACGCAAGTAAAGCTATCTTTGATATCAGCGTTTATCAGCGTGTTCTTAACACAGATCATGTCTTCACAAGTTTGTGAATCAACCCACCTACTTGCTTAACTGTGATCATGTCTCACCTCACAACTCTGAATTACAGGTACGCAACTTTGTACAGATGAATTTGGCACAGTGAGAGTTACTACCCTACGATCATCCTGCGGATCAGCAGAGGCCTGTAGACTTGAAAACTCATCTCTTGCATTAAATATTGCACCCTACCTTTGTGTTTCACAGTAAGCTTGTATATTCCACACCTAAGCCTGATTAAAACCATTCTTACCTAATACAGCAAAATGAAAAAACACAAGTGGAATTAAAATATAATTGGGGAAGCATAGAGATACACTAGATTAAAAGGCTTAGAAAGTGCTCCCCACCAATTTTTCTCCAGTAATATTTGTTTTCTGTACTCCCTGATGATTAAAAGTGAATGATCCACATTCAGGAAATGAAAAATCCTTTCTGATGTCTCTACAGTACAGCATAGGACAGTAGAGAACAGCAGGAAGAGAACTTGGCTTACAGGTATGAGACATACTTAAGTTTTCAGAAATAAATTAATGCTCAAGCAAAAGTCTTAAAACCAAACCCAAAACCCAGGCTTACACTCAGCTTGAATTAGTTATAAGCTTTGCTTAAGTTCCCACTTTAAAATTCTCATAACAGTAGCTCAACATTTGCACTGCATCTTTGGGACAAGCATTAAAAGGCCTGCTCAGAAACTCTTCACATATTTAAGCTTATTCACATGATATTGAGCAGAAACAGACTGTATCATTAAGCAGAGTGTTTCATGCTGTCTTACCCTCTCCTGCTGCATAAGACTGTGTGTTAGGCTTTTTGTTTACAGCTGCATAAATAGGTTCTGGTCTGCAGAAAGAAAAAAAGAGTTTGAGTAACTAAAAAGGCTGATCAAGAACAAATCTCTTTATTAGGATACGACTAAGCCCACTTTGGTTATCTCAAAGTTGGTATTGCCTCTGAATTAACTGCAAAGACTTTCCTGACTGTCAAACAGTGACAACTATTACTGATAAAATTTAAGATATGAATGGCATCCAAGAGCACAACGCTTAAAAAAAAAAAAAAAAAAAAAAAAGTAATGTGATGAAAGACGAGAAGATATATTCACAAATTACATTATCCAAAAGAAGTACAAATAGAAGATTTTGTCTAAATTCTCTCACGCTCGAGAATTTCTAAGAACTTTTATCAAAAACACATAAAAAAATAATTCACACACAACAGTACAACCCATCCCAGCAGAAACCAGACTGAGTTATTACCTGAACAGTTGGCCTTGCAACATTAGAACAGACATAACGATCTTTTCAAGTAAAGAAAAATACACTATTTCTGCAAGATACGCCTTACGGGCTTACAATTCTTTGTAGGGCAATTAGAAATTGGCACCTTCGGAGGCAGAAAGCAACTACACTGCAAGAGAGCTGACTCAGTAATGAACGAAAACAAAGTCTGGCACTCGATGAATAATCCCACACTGCTGATTTTTCACAGCACTCAGCCGTGGAAGACCGTCTGTTTACACAGTAGTGAGCCCAACGTTACTGGGCTTGCCAGAATGAAATAATACAAGCCTGAAATGGCACGGTGTAAATTGTAAACAGTATTTATATTCTGCACTTTAAAGCACTGCAAGAACTTTGCACTCTAAACCCACCTTTTTTTGTAAATGGTTGAATAAAACAAAAATAAAAGTCATACTTACTCTTCTTTCTTGATTTCACTCCCAGGTAACAGCTTGACATAAGATTTTGGAAACCAACCCCTTCCTCCGTGTACCTCTCCAAACCACCAGTTTTCCTGCTGCTCCAGGACAGTAATGATATCATTTTTTGAAAAATTCAAGTGGTTATCTTTTTTTGCAGTCCAAGAGCAAAGTGCTTGTGCTTTTAAGTTCTCGACAGGTTGCCCCTGTTATGAGAGAAGTGGAGATGTTGATTGACCACACTACCCCAAATCGGTGCGTTAAAAAAAACCCAACCAACCAACCAACGATGTATCTTTTAATGGCAGTCTAAGCAATTTCATTCCTAAGTGTTGGCTGAATAATTTGTTGTCTGGTCAACAACATTTTGCATCGCTGCATATAACCTGTTCACTCAGGAACAATCTATCAACTCTGTTTCTTATTTGCTAGAAATATCTTGTGTCTAATTACAGGTGAAAATTATTATAGAGTTATGAAAGATACCGCAGGAGTCTTCTTGCTCACCGGTCCATGGAAATGCATGGAATTATGTCAATTCACAATAGTGGAGAATTCAGTCTACTTTCTTTATCCTCTGGACTGTTCAGTGCAGCCAGTATTAGAAAAGCTGTGGTTTCGTCTGGTTTGGGGTTTGTCTGTTTGTTTTTTAAATCAGTTTCATTAACATAAATCTAAAATACAGCAAATTTGCTGTACCTGTCCATGAATGGGCGAAACAGATCCAGGGGACACAGTGCGAGTAAAAGCTGATTTCTGCTGCCATGCTGTGTTAACATTCAGGCTAGAAAAAGGTATGTTTTGGTAATCAGATCCTTCCGCAGCTTTACTTGGTGAAAGTGGTCTGCAAATTGAATACAAGCATATTTAACACACTACAATTTTTATTTCAGAAGTACCTTGAGCAGAATCACTTTTTTTTTTATTTAACATCTATAAAGCAGATATCCTCTACAGTGCAAAGCAGAGTATCAAATACCTAAGATTTCCAAGCTAAGACATTCAGGTACATTATTCTCTTCACTAAGTTTTCTGCATTTATATTTTGAAAACAAACACTGAATGAAACCATATGGCACATTACGTGTTAGCTAAATTTAGAAAAAGCAATTTTAACACAAACATAACAAAAACTCACTCTGAAGTAGCTGAGGTAGTAGATAAAGATACTGTAGGAGGAAGTAAGGCCTTCTTAGGAGATAAAGGTTTTTCTCCTTCTGGTATTTTTTCTACATAATTGCACGGAAACCAACCAAAATGTCCTTGAAAACTCCCATAAAGCCAACCAGGCTCTCCCACGGTTTTTTCATCAACCTACGGACAGGAGGACAAATGCAAAGAAAACACAATTAGCAGTGTGAAACAAACAGCGTATCTGGCACGTCAGCACCCGCTGGCACTCTGAATCGAACAGCGTGAGCGGCACTCACACAAGGACCAGCGTTTTCATTCTCTTCCCTTTCAGAATTGAGCTGATTTTGCCCTGTTCAAGAAACAGGGCGATGATGCAATTGCACTGGCTTTAGACACAGGAAGAGACAGGCCTCAAGGACACTGTATTCCTTCAAACGGGCCCCAAACATGCAAACTGGGGATGTACTATACCTGGAGCCATTCTGGCTTGCCAAAAGTTACGGCACGTTGTGCTGTATTTTGCAGAATGTGGCAGTGGCTGGTGAGCCCAGCAACGCATGAAAAAAACTGCTGCAGTTCTGTTTGCGGATACAATTAATTAACTGTGTCATCTAACTGCATCCAAAACACGTCCAAAAATTCTGTTATCTACTATGTGATTAAGTACAGAATAGAATCCTAGAATAATTAAGGTTGAAAAACACTTTTAAGATCATCAAGTCCAACCACTAGCCTAACCCTGCCATTCCACCACCAAACCATGGCCCTAAGCACTGCATCTACTCGTCTTTTAAATACGTCCAGGGATGAGGGCTCAACCACTTCCCTGGGCAGCCCGTTCCAGTGCTTGACAACCCCTGCTGTGAAGAAATTTGTCCTAACGTCCAATCTAAACCTCCCCTGGTGTAACTTGAGGCTGTTTCCTCTCACCCTATCACTTGTTACTTGCGAAAAGAGACCAGCACCCAGCCAAGAGCATCCTTAAACATTCACAGCAATACCGAAGTTTCCATTATGCTGCAAATTAGCAAATTACTCAAAATTAGCTAAAAATCAGCAGCTCATCAAATACTATCAGCTAGTTAGCCTAGATGAGGTTTGGAGTATAAGAGGAGAAGGAGGAGGAGAAGGTAGCGCCTGTTAGCCTATTTCTAAAATAAGTTATCAGTAGTTGAATGACAGTTAATTACACCTGAGAAGGAAGCCAAAATAAAACCTACTTCTCTTGTTCCCTCTTCCATGCTTCATTTGTATGAAAAGACAAATAAATGATTTAACACTGTCAAACTGAAGGCTAATACTTACGTGTATTAGTATTTTGTACCACATTGCTTTGTAAATTCTCCCTTACCTCCTACCTATATTGCTTAGAATCTGAATGAGGAGGAACCATATAGACTCATATATTAGATACATATATATTAATTTTATTATCACAGTTGTAAATCAGTTTTCACAAGTCCACCTGAATGCACACACTTTCAAAAATGTGTATGCTGACAAGTGATAAAATTACATGAAATAACAGATTTCAACTGAGAAGCCAGAAGACGTTTCCAATCTTACGGTCCTGCTGTAATATTATAGATGGCATATTCAGTTCAACCCAGGAAAGTGCTACCAAGAACGGACACGGAATAAACTACTATAGACATCTGCCTGAGGGAGCATTTATAAAGGACCAGCCAACAAGAGGCAGAAGCCTGCACTAACAACACATTAGAAAACTGTGTTAAGATTCAGAATAGCCTTTCACATCTACTTTTTAAATAACTAGTGTGTTTAATTTGAGTTGAAATGGCATTAATAATTTTGTCATTTTATGTAGCTATTCACGTTTCTATTTTCTACACCCGTATTTCAAGTAGACACTTAAAGGCCAACCTATACATGTATGACTTAACTGCAACAACTACATCATTCCTGATTAAAAACTTTCTGAAATCAGTTAGAGTGCACTATTGTTATTCTAAACAGATTCTCAACACTTCTAGGATGTGTAAGATCCAAAGAAAGATTTTAGCTGAACTAATCCTAATTTCACCTGTTAAAAAACGAACAAAAAACCCAATCAAATTTAAATTTTAGTAAGTCTTAAAATATACCAAAATAATGCTTTGACACTTAAAAGCTTGGTGTATCTCAAGGCTGAGGAAGCGGGGTTGGGTTTTTGCAAGTTAAATGTCAATGGCAAATCTTACCTGAATTATATCCCCGGTATTAAAGCTCATCTCGTCATGATTCCTTGCTTCAAATGGGTATAAAGCTCTGTAATTTACCAAGGCAACTGAATTCCTAGACTCTGAGATGCTAACTGCATTGCCTGAAAGGAGAAGAAAACTAATTACCATTTTGATACAGCTGGAAGACACGTGCTTAGTCGGAGCCCTACCATTCTAAGCAATGGGTATGAATATAAGAAGAGAATTGTTCTTGCCCCAAAGACACTATGCAAGTGTCAAAGGAGATCACTAGCTAGAACCGGCTGATCGGACGCATACAATGCAAGAGTTTAACATGCTAATCATAATAAACATAACACAGGCAATAAAATGCATTGTCTTCTGAAGTGAAAAAATGACATCTTTATATTCTCATCTTTCCTTGTGGAA
>NW_009260286.1:428139-438316 GCF_000687185.1 Egretta garzetta | reverse complement strand
AAGCCAGTGCTTTAATATAGTCCCATTCAACACAATTATAATTTTTCAAGTTGAAAAGATACCACTGCAACAGCATAAGTGTTCAGCAGCAGTTGTGAAGATTTTACTTAGAAACCTAAAATACCATGATTTCTATTTTCTTTGCATCTATGTTCTTCAAGTCTGCGACTGATCTTTCTAACAGTGAATGTTTTATAACATAGAGCTGAGGTGTGCAAATATCTTTCAGCACTGCTCTAATTTGGTTCTTGCTGAACTCAGTGATAAAAGTGGCTAATAAAAACTGACAAGAACTAATGAAGGATGGAACTAATCAAAACTGCCTTTAGCGAAAATACTGTTAAATCAGTATTTTTCAAAGTCCCACAACTAGAGTTAGGTTGACTTCAGTTCTCTGTTTTTTAATGAGGCATTGAGTAATGCAGAAATAAACTAGATTTCAATGTTAATAGATCGCTGAGCATTACCTGCTCATCCACTCCTCACTGAACAAAACTGCTCCATATTAGCATTCTGCTTTAATGGCAGAAAGTGCAGGCTTTAGGAAAAAGCTAAAATATTACTGTTGCCAGCATCTGTGATTTGTTGGCCATGATCACCGGAAGATTTGTCATCAGTCATAGATGCTAAAAACTGACAGAAGTAACCTAAGTTAATAGGATGATTTATAACTAACTAAAGACATGAAACATTGCTGGTTGGGTTTTTTTTGATACTATTTTAGACAATAAGGCTACCATAGTGTCACATTAGTGACAATACATTTAAAGAATGAGACAATCCTCAGGAAAATAAGAACCATTAAAGCAAAAATCTAACAGACTAAGATTACCTTCATTTTTCCAGGGTGGCTTAAGACTTTTACCCTCTGATGGTTTCAACAGATCTGCAAACTTCTCATTTATGTTTAATTTAGAAATGCGTTTCTCCACCTCTTGAGAGTTGGTCTTTTCTTTTATCTTCTTTATTTCTTCGTTCTGCTTACGCCTCTCCTCAGCTTCTTTTGCAATTTGTTCTTGCTTTCTTTTGTCTTCTTCCAGTTGCCTCTGCCTTTGTTGTTCTGTCTCCCTCAAGATAGTGGCTTGCCTATTTTTCTCCTCTTCTGCACGAAGCTGTTTATTTTCCCTTTCTCTCATCAGAGCAGCTGCTTCTTCAGCTTTCAGCTTTTCTTGAGCTTTTTCCTGCATTCGTTCTTCTTCCAGTCGCTTCTTTTTCTCTTCCTCTTCCCTTCGTATATTTTCCTGCCATCGGTTCTCCTTCTCCCGTTTTGCTTTTCTGAAAGAAAAGAATGAGAGAGGAGTGGGAGAACATTCAGATAAAAATGAATGGGATTGTGTTCACAGAGTAATCAACTGCACTTTTAAGTAAAACTGAGTCTATGATACTGACTACTTTTCTCTCTGGGCAGTAAGCTCTTCCACAGGAGACCATGCTTTGTCTTAACATGAGTGCCAGTATATTTCACGTATAAATAACAAATGGAATAAAATTCTTGGTATAGAAACATTGCTGCATGGTTACTTGTCCAGTGCCTCCATAGGCACTTCTGCTCACCTACATCCTGATGAGTAAGAAGTGATCTGTTAATTGAACAAAGGTGGTTTTAAGCTGCCCACCAAAGTAGTATCCAAGTCTCACAACTGGAAACTAAGATTTCCAAATAGATTAATAACAAGATTTCACTCTGGTACGTACATAAAAATAGCCTTTGCATACTGATCTTTGCTGCTTTAATTTTTTGCCTTCAGCAGTTGTAATCTATTCATACGCTTATCCCTGCCAGACTCTTCAGCAGACAGAATCTGGAAATCTGACTGTATTTTCTGAAATTATTCAGATTTTATCCTATGCCTCATCTCTCCAAAGAAGTTATTATCCAATTCAACACCCTTAAAAATTGTTGTATTTTAGCTGTTGAGACCTTTGTTCTGAAAAGAGCAGACCTAACCCTTTGGGCCACCTTCTGAAGAGGTTGTTGAGGAGGGATTGTGCCTAGAGGAGACTGCTTCATCAAATCACTGTGGGAGGTCCACTCATCTGATGGTCATTTTATTGTGTTTTCAAGCACATGACAGGATCTAGTAGGAGCTGTGCAGTAATACTGTTACTCTGTCAGATAGCTATGTTCAACAGAAAAATTAACAGGACATCATTATGTGCGTGGCATACGGTTCTCTTAAAGGGACTGTCACAAATGTTATGAAAATCCATCACACTGGTGTAGAAAAACGCTGTCATGACTTAAGACCATGAATCACACATACTACAAGGTCGCTACCTCTGCTTCATTAAAAACCAGCCAAAGCAAATATGAATCACTGAAAAAGAAAATCTCTCTCAAATTAAAGACAAACCACATCGATTCTCTGAATGAGAAGTCAAAACTAGTACACCAAAGACTAGTACAAACTAGTACAAAACTAGTACAAACTTGCTGCTAAGCGCAAACTAGGGAGCTGATAGCAGAAGGTCTGGAGAGAGGAAAAACAAAGCGGCATCTTAAGACAGCCAGAATCAAACCCTAGAAACTCTGGTTTCTTAATCAGTGAAACAAAAGAACGCAAAACTAGTTGGGAACAAGACCATGAGAAACCAAGAGCTGAGAACAGTAAAACTTTGAGTGCTTGATACAAGGCTGGGCTGAGCAAAACCAGAACCATAAACGTGAAGGGATGATCCTCTCAGACATATATTTGAATTTTCTCATTGTCATCCTAAAAAAAGGAACCAAATTTAAAACACAAAGATTGCTCACTGTCATGGTTTAACCTGGCTGGCAACTAAGCACCACGCAGCCACTCACTCACCCCACCACCCCCTCAGTCGGATGGGGTAGAGAATAGGGGGGAAAAAAAAGGTAAGAGCCATGGGCTGAGATAGAGACAGTTTAATAAGAGAAAAGAAAAACAATAGTACTAATGAGACTGTTAAGAGGATATACAGAATATACAAAACAACCGAGGCACAATGCAATTGCTCACCACCCGCCGACCGATGCCCAGCCCGTCTCAAGCAGCGATCACTCTCCCTACAACCAACCAACTCTCCCCGAGCATGATGTTCTATGGTATGGAATAGCTCTTGGGCCAGTTGGGGTCAGCTGTCCTGGCCGTGCTCCCTCCCAGCTTGTTATGCACCTGGCCGGGCCGGGGAAGCCGAGAAAGTCCTTGACTAGTCTAAGCACTGCTCAGCAACAACTAAGCCATCAGTGAGTTATCAACATTCTTGTAGCACTAAATCCAAAACACAGCACTATGCTAGCTACTATGAAGAAAATTAACTCTATCCCAACCAAAACCAAGACACTCACTCATCCAGCTTCCAAGATTAACATAGGAATTCAGCAGTCAATGCCATTCCTATTGTCTTAAGTATCAATCTCACAACTGCCTGGATATACACGACAAAAAAATAGTACCTACTCAGTCAGAAGTGCTTTTACGGAAGCAGGTCAGATCTTTTGAAGGCCAGCAAAACAAGGCAGAAAATAGAAGGAATTTTAAATGTGTGAGGATTATCTATAAACAAGCTTAAAATCTCATTAGCAGAAGTGACTACCTGCTTTATCTGAATTATAAATTGTTTCTTTTGAAGGGAAGATAAGAAGGGATTGGACAGAGGAAATTCATCTTATATCAGTGGTAGTCCATATAAAATGTTTTCTAAGGCAACTCACTAGAATGCATTTTTACTGGTTAGACCTCCTGCTTATTGCACTCAGTGTCTTGAAAGTCACCACAGCATCACAGCATTCTTTTGCTTTAAAAACTGCAACACTGATACATTCAGACATGGTACCTTGCAGCCTCATCTTCCAGTCGCTTTTTCTGTGCCAGTTCAGCTCTTCTTTTTTCTACCTCTCTTATTTTGTCGTGTTTGATCCTGTGGAGCTGCTCCAAGGCTAACTGCTGTGTACTGTAGCTTTCTCTCAGGTCCTAAGGAGGAAAGACAACGAAGTACATCAAAAGGAATAAAGCCAATCTTTCGCAAAAAGCATCCAGGCATTTTAATGCTTTGTGAACCAAGTTTTAATATTACTTTGTCCATTTGTATTAAGCTATTAATAGTCCTTGGAGGTCACTGTAAAGAAAGCCAGATAAACAGACATATAAAAGTAGCTAAAGGTTTGCAAAGCCTTTGACATAACTTAGGCTTTCAAAGAGCCCCTTCCAGTCATACACCTGCTGGAAATGGCAAATACGACAGAGCAGAAAGGAAGACGTAAAACTGAGTGTTCAAACACAACAGTATCTAAGGACACGGAAGGCAATGAAGCATGTTTTGAATAACTACAAGACACCTTTGCCGAGGAGGCAGACTTCAACTGAAAGCCAACACAATACCATAAACCTGAGAATGCGTCCCTTCAGTAGGGTGTTCACCTTTGCGACGCTGTCTGGATGATCAGTCCCATGTTTAAGTCAGAAAAACTTTATAAAATTACCCAGCAAGCTTACCACTGTGGGAAGCCGTAGCCTAAAGACACCAACTCAGACTGGAGTTTTCCTATATTTGTAGACAATTTTACTCTTTTTCTTTCAAATACATCCTTCTACTCCTATTCCATCTCCCTCCGATAAACTTTTTTCACAGCAGAGAATCATCATGAATCTTTGGGACAATTAAATTTACAGAAGAAAAAAAATCAACAATAGAATTACTTCAGATTGTACTTCACCATGTTACAAAACACCTGTAAGATATTACATTATTTTTTTCTTAGGAATCCTATTGATACGGACTAAGCAATGCAACAGGTATACCCTGACTTTTCATATCTGATCTCATAAATGCAAATAAAGCAGTTAAGAATGATCTATTCCCACTATAATATGCACCTCTACCGATAATCATGTTGCCTAGGAGATACTGTGCAATTTATAGAAAAAGGGCAAGATAACAAGATTTCTGTGTCAGTGAAAGTCTCTGTAGCAACAAACTAAACCAAACAATTGACTCCTGTTTTTCCCCAGACATATTCAGCTGAGAATACTTTTTCTTCTCATTTTGCATAGAAACTGAAGATAACTATGGAAACAAAACTGCATCATAAAAACTCTTGTATCTTTGATTTTAGGACAGAATAACCCTTATGCAAAATGGGAAGGTCAGTTAAGTAATTCTGAGAATAACTGGCGGGGGGTGGGAGGGGTGGGATGACCAAAGTTAGATTTCTGACCCCAGCAGACAAAAGCAGCGTTGAAGAAAAACAGCAAGTAGGTTTTAGTACTGGATTAATCTAGAGGCTTAATAGCACTGCGTTTGCCACGTCATATATCATATTCTGGGTATTGATGCTATCACTAGACTCTTAAACTGAAACAAGAATTCATTCACCTGACTCACAGCTTAAGATGTATGGATACAGGCATAGCGAAACAGGTAGAGAGCGACAGATGGAAAGGTGGGAGAAGACACTGTTTCCATCTGAGACTATTTTTTTGGTTGATGTTACTTTAATTAAAAATAAAAATAGCTGGGTAAAACAACTTAGTGAGCATAGCTTGTTAAGAAATAAAATGCCCATCAGTATTTTGCAGTTTGGCTTTCTCAGCAGGTAAGAAAATTTTAAGTTTTTAAGAGGATGTAAAAGCTAGCAGAAAGAAAAAGAGCCTACTGATTTTATTTTAGGAAAATTTATTTAATAGAAATTGTACATCCAAACAGAAAGGGTAAGCAGAGAAAAATTGCGAAATAATTAAAAACCAAAAGAGCCAAAGATTAGAAAATAACCTTAAGTAAGAGGAAGAGGTTGTTGAGACAGCTTAGCAGAGACAAAAGGCACTGAAGAACAGAATCATCCATATTCTCACACTGTAAGATAAGGCAGATAAAAAGCCAATTAATCTTTGCACTGTATTTTGAAAAACATATTTTAGGGAAGACTAACTGGTGGATTCAGCCACTGAACACAGCAAGCCATGCAATAAACAAGTAACTAAAAATGCATGTTATATGTAGCCATTTTTTAAAAAGAAACAACTCCTTAAATATTTACAAATTTTTCTGTGTGTCCTTTTTATTGGAGAGTGCAGAGTCCTCACGCTGGCCCAGCATAAATCCACTACTTAAGAATAAAGTCCACATCAGTGCCACGAGGAGTAAGCTGATAAATAAAGTTAAGTGGATGCATGACACCCTGCTTGAGAATTGCATGCGTTTGGGGGCAAGTCAAGAGCTGCCTCTAAAATAAAAATGCCTTCAGGGCCAGTGGTCAATATTTCTTAACATCTATACAAATAAGTGGCCTATGCTCACTTTTAGGACAATACCTAAGTCTGCTACCAGATCTTGTGCAAAGCACTATGAAACCCTGTATTTCTTTCAATAAAAATTAAATGTTCAGTCCACAATTCAAAAGTAGTAGCCAATATAATCTCAGTACTGTAAGAACAGAATTTGCAAGGGCCTGAAAAACTTCAATTCTAAATCAAAGTAAATTTGAGAAGGCAAAAGGTGAGAGTGAGCAACAGTTGATTCATGCAAAGCAACAATTAGCAAGAGGTTCACATATTAGTACATTAGCTATTGTTTTAAATGCATTTTTATTGCACTATTTACTCCAAGACTTTTGCTAGTTCTTATTTGACCCTGAAAGTTGGGAAAAGCTTTTTGGGAGCCTGGTAGAAGTGCTACCAATCTTTATGGCTGGATGAAGAAATAAAGATACTGCTTACCAGTGTAAGGCTAAGCATTTAGAGAATAGATGTACCTTAAGCTGACTGTTAAATGCATCCATTTCGGCAAGTTTAGAAGCAGTTTCTTTCTCGAGGGCATCTAGTTGTTCCTTAAGTCTTTGGCATAATTCTTCCTTTTCTAGGGACTTTTTGTGCACTGAACTGATTCCTGTACCTGCATAAGGAAAGACAAGCAACTTTACAAGAATTTGGAAAGACAAGCAATTTTACAAGGATTTCTGTTTTCACTATTTTATTATTTTCCTAATAGACACACAATCCCAACCTCTTTTCCTCACAAAATTTCCTTGATTCACCTTTCTATTCATACACAGCACAAAGTGGGCCCAACACCTGAGATGCACAGACATTACATGTAATATATACAGAATAATTTGCAAGTTTTTTTAATATAGGACCAATTCATAGCAAACTTCTCTAGACAGGGACTTCTGGTGTGATTTGATATAAAGACCAGCGAAAATTTTACATAAATGAACTCTCTTGAGTTTACCAAAGAAAGACAAGGTGTAATAGTATCTGTTGGCTGTACAGTCTGCATAAATAAAGTTTCAAGCAAAATCTGTGCTTTCTCACAAAAATGTGTTTGCCCCTTATTTAGAACACAAAGGAAATAATGAAATGCAGATGTAACAGTGCTAAGATGGCACTAACTGAAAAGTTATAAAAGCGAAGGTGTGATTAACACCTCTGTATCCTTCAGCCTTTTTTACAAGTGATGAAAAGCCAGCAAAGCAAACAGAAGAGGCAGGCAGGCACTTACTTGGAGTGTTTTCAAGTTCAGCATTTTTAATTCTTTCACTTAACAATTGCTTTTCAGGAACTAAGTAAGTTAGTTTATTCTGATACTCCTGTAGATATTGAAGAGAGCAAAACAGATTTTTAGTACTGTTTAGAAATCAGTAAGTAAAAATGAGTGTATTTTCAAACAACTTCAACTCATGTTAATGAAATGTGGATGCAAGTTATCATTACGGGGTATAAGAAAAAAAAATATTTCTATATTCTCAATATAAATACTATTGAAATTGAATGCTTTTTGACCCCAAAAAAATTAACACAGTTTGAAAAAAAAATTATCAGACATGCTAAAAGTGTAAATATTATCATGAGAACATTTAAGTTAACTGCTCCAAGACTAATATAAAACAATAACTTTCTGTGACACACAGGAACGTGAAAAGAAGTTTCCCTGATGTGCAAGAGTGTGACATAAAACTGTAATAGAGGATGATTTATGGTAGTCAACTGATTTGAAATAATTCATGTCTTGCTACTCAAAGAGAGAAAAAAAGAAAAAAGTGCAGCAAGATAATTCAGCCTAAAGATCAACTTGCTCAGCATACAGGAAAGCATCCCTCAAAAATTTGAGTCTGGAGCCATAAAAGAATTCACAATTAAAAAGAAGTCACTATTATTGGTTCACAAAATAGCAGCTGAGGCTTCGAAAACTGTCCTTGTTCAACTATCAGCTTGTTGTAGTACACGTAATTATTGCTTTAACCACACAAATAAAGCTAAAAACCCTGCAATGTTGACAGCCTTGCTTATTTCCTCTCTCCACCATAATCAAACTGATTCACTATTCCTCCATATGGGGATGTATTATCAACAGCATTATGGAAACACAGAATAGGAAGGAAAACTACAAGCTTAACAGAAAGTTACATACCTGAAGCTGTTGTTGCAGTTGCTTAACTTCCATGATTCCTTGGTCATATTTCTTATCTAAAGCCTCCAGCTCAGTTTTTCGAATTTGCTTTTTGCTTCGAATATCTTGCAATCTGCCCGAGATTTGCTGATGTTTGTCCGTCTAGAAAGAAATCAAAGGCATATTATACCATATATAGCAAAAAACACTTCTGCACTGAACCTGTGGGCAGTTTAGTTCATGATCGATTCTTTAAAACAACCCAAAATATCTGCTTTAGATATTCAAAATAGTGTGAAACTCCTAGTGGGTCATTAATGCAGATTCGAAGATATGCAGACTTTAAAATACTGTATTTCAAGATATGTCGTGAAATTTCTGTCTTACCAGGGCTTCTAATTCAAGATTAAGGCTCTTCTTTTTAGAGGTCAACTTGACAATTTCTTCTTGTTCCCTGTTACGTTGATTAAGAAGTTCTTGGCGACGGATTCTCTCCCATTCCAAACGTCGCTGGCGCTCAAGTTCTTGCTTTGCTGCCTGCAGAAAGTTACATTACCTTAAATTACAATGGAGCTGCAGAACTCAGAGACCATGACTGAATATAATATGCTCTATTTCTAAATAGCTTAAGAGCAACACAACATACTGTCTTCTGTAAAGTGCTCTAAAGGATCACTTCTGTTCTTTGATGTCTTAGATACTTCAGCATCAAAGAACAGAAGAAATGATCCTATAACCATGCTCCAAACTCTGGATGAAGAAAAGCTACATTGTTCAGAGAGAAAGTCAATTTAGCTTAGAACACTGCCCATAAGTGAGCACACTGACAGATATTACTCACAACCTCCTTTGAGTATTTCACAGAACTACACAAAATATGCAAGTCTTATGCATGCACTGAGACATCAATAGAAGCACATTTGTCTCAAGTTCAACTGTCAAAATATTATCAACTATGAATTCAGTACAGTCTTGTTTGGTATAGATTTTTGCATAAATCCAAGAAATCTGTCCAAGAAAATCTCATCTGTCCTATGAAGTATCTGAAAATCTTCAATCTATACCAACACTTGATTCATTTGTAACAGACACAATGTTTTCAGACAGAAACCATGTTCTGTCTCCAAGACAACCTGCCAATGGCCATGCAAGGGGACAGAACCAAATTCAAATCCTGAATGCTCTGCCAAGTGGATACTTAATGCATGTACATATTCCTTAAAGCATTAAAAAATAATTTCAAGAAAACAACCTCCCGCCTTTCTATTTCTTTCCTCCTTTCTTCTTCCCTTTGTCTTTCCAATTCTCGTTGTCTCTCCAGCTGCCTTTCCATTTCAAGTTGTTTTTTCCGTTCCTGTTCCTGACGTTCCCTCTCTCTTCGCTCTTGTTCTTCTCTTTCTTTCTGAGCCTTACGTTCAGCCTCTCTCTGCTGCTGCTCCAACAGGACCTGACGGCGTTTTTCCAGCTCCATATTTCCCCTCTCATAGTTGGCTTTCCTTTTGTCCTCAAATGTCACTAAAACAAGGAAAGGTAGTTATTTCTGTCCTGTGCAAAACACTGCTCTCAAACAAGTACCTCGGTTATGCCACTAAAGATAGATCCTTTCTTTTTGGCAAGCTCAGGTTGTTGGGTCAGGGATGATGTAAGCATCTTGCTTTCGTTAAAGTATTATTTTTCTTTCCAAAATACCTTTAGATTTTCCTAAGTCTATTCCAACTACAGAAAAATGTTGTAATTTAAAACTGACCACGAAATGACTTGAATTTTAGAGGAAGCATAAAAGAACAGCTTTTATAAGCTAGGAGAAGATTATCTTCTGTTAAAAGGG
>NW_009260286.1:425321-428108 GCF_000687185.1 Egretta garzetta | reverse complement strand
AAGAGCTCCTGGAGTTAAAACCAACAAAAAAAACCAAAACAGGATCAAGCTCAATTACTGCAGTATAGGATAATAAGAGACACAAAGGAATGGTTTACACTCCCAGGAACCAGAGAGGCAAGTCGTGTCTTGCAGTGTGCGTGTAAGAGACCTTCGCTGGTAGCATCAGGGAGTCAATAGCAGAGTCTACGTTACGTACAAATTGCATCTAGTTTTCAGAGAATTAAACTACATTCGAACCCCTTGTTTTCAGAATGTCCATAACAAAGTAATGCCAGGAACTTTTGACTGAAAAAAAGTTTGCAGTAGCATCGCGGTATTTGGCCATATAGGATTTCTTTTCCAAAATACATTATTAATCAGCACACTTTTCCTTTCCTACAGCTAAAAATAGCTCCTCTCTTTGCCTTCTTAGTTCTATTAGATGTAACAGGCCGACTACATCCACTTAACAACCCTCCTACCATCCAAGTTAAAAGGGCTCTAGCTCCTGAAATGAAGCTCCCCAGGGATTTGATTATGTCTTCCACTTTCTAAAGGTTTCAGTGCCCTTCAAAGACAGCCCTATATATTAAGAACGTGAACTCTGTTTTACCTGGCTGTTTTTTCTGTGGCTCCTCCTCTTGCACAGGCTGGTAAGATGGCAGAGTTCCATTTATATTTTCAGAATATTTTCCACCCCTGGGGGGAAAAAAACCCACCACTGTTAGAGAAATAACATGGTTATTTTCTTTGTATAAAACACTTCCATTGAAAATTTATTGTGTTTCACTGCCATCAGTGACATACCTGAAAGAAGGTGGTACTAGTTCAAGAGGCAGAGTTAGTGGCAGAGGTTGTCCGGCTTTGGCCATATCAGTTAGGTGCATGGCTAACACAAACTCATCAGCTTTCAGCTGTCCATCTCCATCAATATCAGCCAGTGACCTGCACAGTTTTAACAGCAATAATCGTTAGAACCAAACATCACAATCACTCAAAAATGATAACTGAAACAATTTACTGTAAAATAATTTTAAAAATATAGAATTCCTGTGAAATGTTCTGGTAAAACTAATTAAAATTAACAACACAAATAGCTGATGAAAGGAGGTATTATTTTGTTTAGTAATGTACTGCTACTCAGATGTTTTCGTAAAAAACAGTATAGCAAAAGTATAGGAAAGGTCAAGAGACATCTCTTGATTTATTGCATCACCAAGAGAAGAGCTGGGAAAAGAATCCAGGACTGTTTTTAACCAGCTCAAAATGCTAGGAACCACTTTTTCAATTTTTATTTTTTTTTTAAAGCAAAAGAGAACATTATATAAAATCACATCAAATTCTACAACAGGAACCCTTGTGTCTCCTTGACAGTGCGGGGAAGATGTGAGCTGCCCCAGAGTACCTTGCAAAGGGTGGGAAAAGGATCGCCTACCCCCTCCTCTAAAGAGAAGGGAAACCACACAATCCATCACCAAGGGAATGTTGTGGTTGGTGTCTACTACAGGCCGCCCAATCAAGGGGAGCCTGTTGACAAAGCCCTCTTACTCCAGCTACAGGAGGCATCAAGCTTGCAGGCTCTCATCCTGCTGGGGGACTTCAACCACCCCAACATCTGCTGGAAAAGTAGCACAGTGAGCTATGGGCAATCCAGGGGACTCCTGGAATGCACTGAGGATAACTTCTTAAGCCAGTTAATAGGCACCCCTACCACAGGGGATGCGATATTGGACCCGCTGGTCACCAATGCATGTGAGCTAATCAGTGACATCAAGATTGGAGGCACCCTGGGCTGCAGTGGTGATGCACTTCTGAGTTCAAAGTCCTGAGGGATATGGATCAGGCAAAGAGTAAAGTCAGGACCCTGAATTTTAAGAAAGCAAACTTCCAGCTCTTCAAGGAGTTAGTCAATAGGATCCCCTGGGAAACTGCCCTCAGGGACAAGGGAGCAGAACAGAGCTGGCAGGTCTTTAAGGACACTTTCCATGGAGTGCAAGAGCTCTTGATACTCAGGTGTAAGAAATCAGGAAAAGAAGGCAAGAGACTGGCACACATGAGTCAAGACTTGCCGGTCAAACTAAGAGCAAGAAGGAAATGCACAGGCAGTGGAAGCGGGGACAGGTATCCTGGGAAGAGTATAGCAACGCTGCCCAGTTGTGTAGGGATGGGGTCAGGAGGGCCAAGGTGTTGCTGGAGCTGAACTTGGCAAGGGATGCAAAGAATAGTAAGAAGGGCTTCTATGGGTCTGTCAGCCAGAAAAGGGAGGTCAAAGAAAGTGTACCCCCCTGATGAGCAAGACTGGCAAACTGGTAACATCTGACAAGCAGAAGGGCCAGGTACTCAACAACTTTTTTGCCTCAGTCTTCACTGGCAACCTCTCTTCCCACACCTCTCGAGTGGATGAATCGCAAGACAAGGACTGGGGGAGCAAAGTCCCTCCGTCTGTAAGAGACCAGGTTCGTGAATACCTGAGGAACCGGAACATACATAAGTCTATGGGACCTGACAAGATGCATCCCAGAGTCCTGAGGGAATTGGCTAATATATTTTCCAAGACACTCTCCATGATATTTGAAACTCCATGGTAGTCAGGTGAAGCCCCTGGTGACTGGAAAAAGGGGAACATTACACCCATTTTTAAAAAGGCTAGAAAGGAGGACCCTGGGAAGTACCGATCTGTGAGCCTCACCTCTGTGCCTGGGAAGATCACAGAACAAATCGTCCTAGAAGACATGGAGGACAGGGAGGTGATTCAAGACAGCCAGTACAGCTTCACCAAGGACAAGTCCTGCCAGACCGAACCAG
>NW_009260286.1:424095-425053 GCF_000687185.1 Egretta garzetta | reverse complement strand
GGATGCCATCTAGAGGGACCTGGATAAGCTCCAGAAGTGGGCCTGTGTGAACCTCACGAGGTTCAACAAGGCCAACTGCAAGGTCCCATACCTGGGTCAGGGCAATCCCTGGTACCAATACAGGCTGGGGGATGAAAGCATTGAGAGCAGCTCTGTGGAGAAGGGCTTGGAGGTACTGGTGGATGACAATCCGGACATGAGCTGGAAATGTGTGCTTGCAGCCCAGAAGACCAACCATATCCTGGGCCACAAGTCGAGGGAGGGGACTCCGCCCCTCTACTCTGCTTTTGTGAGACCCCACATGGGGTACTGCATCCAGCTCTGGTGTCCTCAGTACAGGAAAGACAAAAACCTGTTGGAGCAGGTCCAGAGGAGGGCCACAAAAATGATCAGGGGGCTGGAGCACCTCTCCTATGAGGAACGGCTGAAAGAGTTGGATTTGTTCATCCTGAAGAGAAGGCTGTGGGCAGACCTTATTGTGGCCTTTCAGTACTTAAAGAGGACCTAAAAGCAAGATGACAACAAACTTTTTAGCAGGGCCTGCCTGTTGCGATAGGACAAGGGGTAATGGTTTTAAAACTGAAAGAGGACAGATTTAGACTAGATATAAGGAAGAAAATTTTTTACAATGAGGGTGGTGAAACACTGGAACAGGTTTCCCAGAGAGGTGGTAGATGACCCATCCCTGGAAACATTTAAGGTCAGGTTGGACAGGACTCTGTGCAACCTGATGTAGTTGAAGATGTCCCGTTTTATTGCAGGGGGGTTGGACTAGATGACCTTTAAAGGTCCCTTCCAACCCAAGCCATTCTACTATTTTATGATCATTAGCCTACAAAATGCTTCCCCCACAACCCAAGGGAAGGGGCTGGGAAACCAATGAAATGTTTCCAAAGATACAGGCAAGAAAGCGAAAACCTTTATAAAAAGAACTATATATGTACATTCAATTGCAGGA
>NW_009260286.1:379929-424077 GCF_000687185.1 Egretta garzetta | reverse complement strand
TCCTTAGACTGCACTTCAGAGAAAGGCTTGATAAAATGACTGTTAAAAAGAAAAAGCAGTTAAAAAAACCCACTAAAACCAAAAAGGAAACAACAAAATAAACAAAAAACCATTGCACACACACCCCGCAGTGAAAAACAAAAGCAGGAGATGATGAAATAAGATTTTTATTATGCTCACAGACCAGCACTATTCACACATAACAGTACCATTATTACAGTAATTACCAGGAATATGGTATCCAAGTAGAAATACTGGTAATTCCTTACTTTGGGCAAAACTGAAACTTAGGCTGCTAATCATCTACATGGGTACACAGACGTACTCACATTGGCTACAAGTATCTTCAGGCTAAGCACCCAGGAGGAACACAGTCACTATATACCTGCTTTATTTCCCCATACTCCAGAACTGAGGAATACAATCTGACAGTCCATTTTTATGGCATGCAACCAAAGAAGCTGAACGAATATAAGGAATATTTCAGCTTGCTGCTGCTAGAGAAAAACAAATGACTGCCCTGGGATAAACGGGAAGAAAGGGAACTCAGAAAGACATGTAAAGTGCCAAGCTATTGTGAATTCTACCTTGACACTACATTTTATGTATAACATCCAAGTTATGCCTGAAGGCATAATCCAAACTACCATATCTAGCAGGGTGAAGGCAGATTATTCAACCCTTCAGACAACTGTAACCATTTCCATCAGCACAGTAAAGGCAAGTCCTAACAAATATGTAATATGCAGATATCTTTATTGGAACCACAGTAAAACTCTAAAAATCTGAAGAGTTACTCCATTTTTAATCTTTCTCCATATTTTAAAACTATCAAGCTTGATTTCAGAATCCTATTTTTAAAATTAATAAACCCTCATCTCAGCTAGACTAGTGCATCACTGAATCGGAAATTGAAGTTATCTGTACTATTATATGAAGTTTAACAAACACACACAAAGAGTGAAAAAAATAATTCTATTGTGTCAAGGTGTCTTTTGAAATGTACTAATGAACAAACTATTTTCAGAAGTGGCTTAGTTTCAGTTTATTATTTTAGATCTACAGTGTCCCGTCAACATTTCGTATTAAATAAAGTATATTTCCTCTCTTAATACCATGAACATATTGAATTCATATTCTAAACTTACCAAATAGTAGCCAACTGAGTCTGTGAAAGATTTGATTGCAGAAGGGCATTCCTTGCTTGAAAACCTTAGTGAAAGTGTAAAAAATGTTAATAAAAATAAATACTTTGAATAAAGACTCACATGTAGAAGAAAATGGGTCATTAACTGGGGCATGTTTATTTTTAATATTAATCTAATCCATTTTCATCAGTGGCTGACAGTTGGCATTACTTCCAGGTTTAACAACAGGCATTACAACCTGAACACAATAAAGATATAAGTATTCTTGTGTACTTTTCACTCAGAGCACCTAACAGAAAAACTGACATGAAAAATGGGTATTTAGGGTAATCCCCACAGCTGTTACAAAAGCACAGCTGTCTACTTAAAGCTTGAGCTAGCATGCTGGAAAGCGGTCAGCTTTCCTTTGATAGCAAAGAACCATATACCTTTCTAGGCAGGTCAATGAAACCTTCAGCCCAAAATCAACTGAAGGAGGTAAAAAGCATTGAGTGCCTTTCCTGAAAGAGAGAACTGTCCTCCTTTTTTGTAGGCTAGGAAACCAAGGCAGAGGCTTGGTAAGGGCTTGTTCAAAATGGGAAATCTAGCAAGCTACAGGCATACACACCGACTTTCTATCTACCAACTGCCTGGCCAGCACTCTACTCGTTGCAGTACAGGGAGTAATCCAGTTTTATAAGAACTTTCATAAAACTCTACTCTTGCATTAAACTTTGCGTGAAGTCTTTCGAAACCACTATAATGCTGTGGCACAGCAAAAACGTCACTGAAAGTCAACAAGGAATGACTCTTCAATTTCTTTTGAAAAATTCCAATCAACAGCTGCAGTACTGGAGTATCTTTCCTGAACTGCTTTCTTTGAAAAGATAAAGCCAAAACATCTAAGCAATTATAATATATATACACATAGAAGCACACGGCACAGAAATGATCGTGAGATATCCCCCGTTTTACAGTCATAGAATCATAGAATGTTTTGGGTTGGAAGGGACCCCTAGAGGTCATCTAGTCCAACCCCCCTGCAGTGAGCAGGGACACTGCTAACTAGATCAGATCTAGATCAGAGTCATAAGAAGAGAGTCTCAGTCCAAAGCGTGATGCTTGAAAAATGACTAACGACTTCATCAAGCTAACTTCTCCAGCCTTACAGTTCTCAGGCTCTTCTAGTTAGATCCCACCACTGCCACTCTTTTCATCCCCTCAACTGCTACTGTAGCTTCCCCAGTCTACCTGGGGAGACTGCTGCCTCCTCAGGCCCCTCCAGGGGAAACACAGAGCCCGAGCCAACAAACTGATACCCATTTCCCTTTCTTGGCTGACTGGAACAACAATTTCAGCTTTTATTTCATATGGAAGTCAAATCCCAAGCCGGGATTCCATTCCTCATCCTGCGACATTCCAGAGGCAGAAAACACTGCTGGTTTTCCCCCTCCGTATCAAATGCCATACTCACCTGATAAATATCCACTCATACTTTTATCAAGACTGTTAAATTTCTGTCTGTATTTTAATCTGGAGGCCTGAGGAACTGCCCAATCTGACGATGCAATCTTTGGTGAATTTCCAGCTAGTGAAGCACTAGAGGAGCAATTTGAACTGTAACAGAATTAAAAAAAAAATAGAGAGAAAGAATTCTAAGTTGCTTGGCTTAATAAATGGGCATTGGAATAGACGATACATAGCATCTTCTGGTAACTTGAAACAACTTCCACAACTCTGCTAACTTGCTATAAATGTTTTCATCACTAATATGATGTGAAGGTAGGGACACACATTTAAAAGGAAACAAATTCGAGATCCCGATCCCTTGGTAGCACAGGCACTTATGCTACATAATTCATTGGTCCACAATTGCAGAATAATATAGGAAACCGTAGGAAAACATCTCAAATTTCACAGGAATGTTTACAATGGCTGTGAAGCATTGGACAGATGTCTAAGTAACTTTAGTATGCAAATGAATAAACATGAGCATAAAAATTTATCTGATAAACTCACAACCAAAAGCAGCTTCTAAAGCTGCTAAAGCCACTATATTCCACCTCTACCTCTTTCTATTAATGACAGTGACAGGCTGAATGGAGTTTCTCCAACTCATTCAGCTTCTGCAGAATAGCACTGAGTGTTTAGTTATACCTATATAACTTCTACCTGCAGCTCCCAGCATTTTCAGTGTCCCATCTTTGAAGATCAGACAAAACCAGGTGCATCCAGCCTGCCTTGTTTAAAGTAATCCCCTACTCTGTCAAGTAAAAAACTATTTGCAGTGCTATCCAAGGCAATAAAGTGAAGAATGCTGTTATAAACAAAACCTTTCGGGCACGATGCTGGATAGACATCCTTTGCATGGAATTAGGTAACATGATGGTGAAAATGCTGTCAACAGTAATACTGAAGAAGACCTACTCTGCATCACTACGCCACCAGCAAAACAAAGCTTTCTGATAAAAAAAACAAACCAAAAAACCAAAAAAAAGATTATTACAGGCACACACCATGCCTGCGATCATCTTATCAAACATCTGCTAGCATCAGATGTCTGCCTGTATGAGGAGCCCAAAGTTAGACATGCGTTCATCCTAGAAGCCTTTATCAGCAGCAAAGAGGTGCAATCACCTTCTGGAACTGAGCTGGGGCTGAGATGCCCTCTGGATTGTCTTTTGGGAGACTGTTCCCTGAATGCCCAGTTGGAAGGATAAGCCTAGTCCCTCGCTTTGTCTGTGGCGAAGCTTTAAAGTCAGTGAAATAGAGCAGCTGATGACAAAGATTCATAATCTTCTATTATTCATAAAACAGACACATAAATATTTATAACAAATACTATCCTTACATGCCTGTTAATTGCATGGTGTCCCCTATAATGAACGAGAACATCAATCCATAAACATTGCTTTTATAACCACTTGTTAAGTTTTACTTCTGTTTACTAATGAGGGGCATTCCCTTCTTTTTGGCACTGTTTTCACTCATTTGAACATCTCACCTACTTCAGATAGTTTTGTCAGATTTACTGAAAATATTATTTATTGTGCATATCAGAACAATCTATTTTCAGACTTGGTAGGTCATACTAGATAGACTAATTTTTAATGAACATACTTTGAAAATAGAAATGCTTCACAAGTTTTGGAAGGCATACTACTCAAGTTTAAGATATAATAATTTTAAACTTAACTTTCATACCTGCTAGATCCTAAATCGATTAGTGACTGTGCCTTCTGCATACTAGTACCACCAAACCCTCCTGCCATGGGACCTAAAGAACCAGTATGAGGCAGCGCTGAAACAAACAAACAAAACAAAACAAAACAAACTGTAAAGCAACTGGGTATAAAGCAATGCTTTGTAGTAAACACTCAAGGCTTTGGTAGAAGTAAGAAAATCGAATCAGTGCCTTGTTAAGATTAACTAGTTGGAAAACATTCGACAAATGTGAACTTTGGAAAAAAAAAAAAATGAAAAAAAAAAAACACACCAGTATATCACATGCAAGTATTAGCATTCCTGGCTGAAATCAGCCATAGAGAAAGTAAGATTCACAATTCTGCAAGTGAGTACTGCACTGTACTATACTTACTTGAAGAGAAAGGTACGGACAAAGGCTGCAGAAGGCTGGATGTTCCATTTGGCAATGAGGAGGTACTGACAGAAGGCACCAGGGGAGCAGAGATAACCAAAGGAGGAATGGAAGTCATGGAGGTCAGAGGCATGGGAGCTAATGGCGTGATCGTAGACATAGACGTTGGCATGGACAGATTTGGCATGCTACCCATTCCTAGAGCAAAAACCAACAATTCATGATTTAATACTGCAGAGGCTCCAGCAAGAAATTGGCTCTATTATGCTAGGCAGAAACTACACAATGCAACCTGCATCCAGAGGTACAATGAGCTAAAATAGATGCTTGTGTATAATACTTACTTTTTCTCTGAAGTTTAGATAAGACAGCTCACAGAGGAAAACATACTGAAGAACACAAATTCTTTTTTTAAAAAAAAGCTTCTTACAAGCAATTAAGTCTCAAGGTAGATTTAGCTAGTATTTCACAAAAGAGTAAGCCCTAGTTTTCTATAACTGCAGCTATAACTAGCTCTTCAACAAGCCTTTCCACATCTGGCCCCTGAGAGAGAATTACAATGCAACTTGAAAGTTGTGACAATCCTCTACAGGAAAAAGCTGATACCATTTCTGAATTAAGTCTCTTCCAAGCCTCAGCCTTGGAAGAACCTATACAGGTGAAAAGACCACACTTAGGGATCCATGCCTAGAAAATGGTTTCTTTAAGGCCGTTGCCTGAAGCGAATAAGGGCACTTGAAATACTGGCAGAATCTTTTGGAATACAACAGTATGCAGATGCTGTGATGGAAGGTTAATAGGAAGTAATCGTATGCCCACCACAGCTATCTATAAATGCAGGAACTTGTATACAAACACACAAGATTTACCAATGGGCTGATATTTTAAATCAAGTATGTAATTAATATGTGCATACATTTAATTTCAGCATAGCAGTATGCACTAATTTTGTAATACAGCTGAAGTCATCAACGTATATTTTGTTCTACAAACCAACAAAGTAACAACAGGCACGCACTGAATCCCAAAACACTGTCAGAAAAGGCAAAAAAGTTAAAATAATGATACTCAATTGATCATATAACCAAAATAGATAATCTGATTGATTTTGAAAAAAATATTTAAAATAAGCGTTCGACCAAAACTTTGACCTTTACTTAGTTTAACTTTAGAAACCTGGAGTATAAATAGGTGAATGAGTAGGAGGGAGACAAAAAAAGGCCTTCACAGTACAAGATGACAGCCTGCAAGTCAGATGGCAAATGAGAATGGCCTTCTTGGACCTCACGTCAAAATTCAGTAGAAGGTTTTTCTTTATTATTAAATATCTTCAAAGAATGAAATTACCAAAAATGTCAAGAAAGGCGACTTTGAGAGTTTCCTAAATCAGAATATCCTTGGGGTTTTTTTACTGATTCACTCAGCTGTTGTGGTCAGATTAATGCTTGTATTTGGCTGCAATTAACCGTGTCGGTTTACCTCTGAACACTAAGTAATTATATATTCATAAGTACCAAAGCGAGCTGACATTAGAGGTGAAAATACTGGGGTTTGTTTCATGACAGGAGGGAGAACTGCAGGCAAGTGCTGTCCTTGCAGTTTCAGCTTGATGAGTTTCATGGCTATAGAGAACTCTTGTTGGTCCATTTTTCCATCCTTGTTCAGGTCTGATAGTGTCCTTAAAAATAAAATAAAACTTAAATTAAAAAAGCCCACAAGGAAGAAACATAAAGTTAACTTTTTCACATAATGAGAAGCTTTTCTATCAAATTTATTTACTGCTTTTGTACAAGAAAACAACAAACTTATTGCAACCATTTGTAGACTTCGGGTTTTTTGTTTGTTTGGGTTTTTTTACAACATTCAAACCCTCGGAAGTTTGCAAATCTTAATTTTTCTAGTTTGCCAACCTACAGACATTGAAGGTCAACCTGGACTTCCAAACATAATGTTCATCTAGCTGTATTAAGTATAATTCATTTGGTAGTCTTCTACAGACTTTAAAGTTGCTGTACATTAAATACTTAACGCCTGAGTAAGTAGGAAGACACTCAGAAAAGCAGTAGTCGCCTGCTCAGTGGATACACGTGTTGCTACAGATATGCCTCTGCTATGCTTCTTTCTATGCTACTAGCCAGATTAATGATTATAAATTAATGTCTGGTAATGTAAGGAATTAATCCAAGAATCTGAAACAGGAGGATGCAGAAACCTGCTAAAGGCACTGTATACCACTATGAAAACTGCATTAATTCACAAATAGTGGCGTTTTTTAATCCAGTGTCAAAGGAAGACACTTTTGCAAATAAACTTGAATACAATGGGAAATATATGCAACAGCACATACATAAACAGACAAAATTGCTGGCTAGACAGAAAATATAAAATCTTATTAATCTAATCTAATTAAAATTTAAACATGTGAGGACCAGACACAGGAATGTAAATAAAATCAGGAGAAAAAGAAAGGTCAGACTTAATATTAAGCTACATTTTTCCTTTCATTCTGTTACTATTTGGTATAAAACCCCAAGGCCCTACACAGAAATTCCCTTACCACTCTTTTCTAGGCACTTTAAGTGTCTGAAGAAGAAACTAACTTTGCATTTAGTGAGTTAGTTTCTTTAATATTCTTTCACAAGTGAATTGTTCTTCATTATTAGGAGCCTCCACTCTGCGCCTTTTAGCATGTGTACATCTTGATAACAACCAAGTACCCCCAAATGAACACAGTATTCCAGTGAAGCCCGAGTTACAGAGAAAACGTCTGTCTCAAGTGTTGTAACCACCCCATCTATGCTGCAAAGAACAGCACTTTTTCCAGTTCCTGTACTACAGCATTAATTCGTATCTTACAGTGTATTATAACTGACCTTCTCCTAACATTTTCTGTGGCTTTAGATTTTTTCCTGTCTTCTACTTTCGGTGTATTTTCCACTCCCAGTTTAGTAGCATGTAATTTTTCCCACACTTAATCTTGTTGTAATTTTTTAGTGGTTATGAATATTTCAAACATAATTCAGTTGGGTATCTCCAGGAATTCATTAACCCATTATTTACCTCTTTTTCTGTATTATTATTCAAAGTGTTATTTTTTACCTCTTTTTCCATACTATTATTTAAAATAAAAAGACAAAGCTTACAAATGACCTTTGTGGCAGTCCAACAGGCACTTCCCTCTATGAAAGCTTTGCAATTTATCATCGCTTTTTGTTTCAAGCACTTACTGTAGTTTAAAAAGACTGTGTTCAATATGGTCCAATTTGAACTCATAACATCATAAGAAAGATTAAAAAGATACTGCTTTTTAATTAAGTGTTGGTATACATATGGGCTCGATCCTTCCTCTATAATAAAATAAGAACAATGATTCAGACAACACTCCTGCTTGGACTGCTGAAAGCCTCTTTGAGACAACACAACATACCAAAGTAGTATTTGAATGCTACACATCTCACACCTTAAAAAAAAAAAAAAAAAAGTAAAGAATACCTTACCATATTTCAGCAAGGATTGAAGCTGGTAGACCTGATTGCAAAAAAAAGGTACGTGCTTGATCACCTATGATAAACAAGACAGACAGACAGACTTTTACACTACAGACATAGACCTTCAGAAGACCTCAGCATTCTGATGTGGGACAGATTTTCAAAAGGAAGCAGCATGCTGGATGCCAAGCTTTCCAGTTTTGCACCACCCAACTCCTTCCCTGGTGACAGTGATTGTCAGATGCCCACGTATTCTGTAATCCTGAATCTTTGCTCTGAGAAATGATTTTGAATAGCTATAAAAAGCTTTAACATGTCACAAATCAACAGCTGCCAACAGTTTAATAGATGCAAGATTTAAAGAAGTAAAAATGACTGAAAATTTAGTCCTGACCCAATTACTTTTACAGGAAGGGATATGCATGCTATTTGTTTCCTTCTCCTTCATCCAATCTAACTTTAGCCAGTGCTACCTCTCTAGAAAAACTGGTAAAATATCGTTTCCGAAATAATATTCTGTTCCATCAGAGAATATCCACTATTTCAGTATTTCAGGAAAGGAATGGGAACTGTGGTGCAATTCCATACTAAGTTCCACATGAACTGGTACTGATTGCACTGTTAAACAAACTCGTAATAAAACACAGACAGCGGCGTTTATGCTTATCTATGAGCAAATTACAGATGCTTAAAGCTAAGACTTCAGGTTATTCTTTCATCTCTTTCTTCCCTTATATTCATACATAGCCTTTCATTTCAAGCACTTGCTGAATAAATAATGAAGCCTGCAGATGTACGTGCAGGTAAGAGCCCAGATGTGGCCTGAAGGTAGTCCCTGGGACTCACATACTTTTCAGCTGGTGGTAAAGTAAACACCAACCTCCCAGAGTTGTTTGGCCAAAGCAGGAGTTACCTATCACTTAGCCAGAAGATGTGCCTGTTGCACACAGACAACTTCCCGCTCTTTCCTCAATCTTTTTTGGACCAAAATGAGAAAAAGCAGTGGCAGTGGAGTCACCAGACAGGGCATTAGCAGGTAGTTAGGAGGGTAGGAATGATCAGGGCTGGTCTTGTGTGCCCACCCACACACAAAGAACAGGATATTCTTCAATTAAGTCATCTTTGCAAGTGAAATCCAGCCTTTTCCTGATGTCACGAGCAGATTCTTAAATTTAAAACCTCCAAGTTCTGAGGTGCACAGCAACACTACCCACTTGTTTCAGAGGAGAAGCAGCTGAATGCAACTGGAACCAACAGCAGGCCATTGCAAAATGCCATTAACTTATCCAGAACTCGCTGGAGGCCCAAGGGTTAATAAATTTCAGGCAGTCATTAACAAGGACAAGCTGTCAGCAACTCTCTCCCTGCCTCCTCCCCCAGAACAAAGATATCTAACAGCACAGTATTCTCTAACACTGATCAGACAGAGGAGAGCCACTTCGGCTGTCTCTGGCGTCACTTGCCACAATAGCAACTCTAAGTGCTCCTTGGCAGCCTCCCATCTAACCACAGATTGCCTGATACTCTCTGGTTTGTGAAATTAGACAGAATGACAGCACAGCACTAGCTGCAGAAGTGACAGGGTTAATAAAAAGAGCATTCCTGTGCCAGGCTTTAACCCAAAGCTTGTAGAAGTTTAGTAATAACCCATGGCTGTTTGCCCAAAGAGTATAGTTATTAGTCACCCAACAAAGAGCTAGAGATAGAATGTAGTTTCAAACTGTTTTACAAAGATACTTGCGTGTACGCAGAAGTTAATGTGTAATGTAGAATCTCAAACCAACCTGTAATGTAGCCTCCCGTGGGTTTAAGACTATCAAACTGCTTGTCATGCTTGGCCCGCTCTTCAGAGGTGATGGCCCATATGTTTGGACCACCTAAAAAAAAATAAATAACAAAACCACTGAACAAACAAACAGGTTGAAGACTTCTAAAAATAAAGCACGTTGCTTGCAAAATAAAAGCTTGGCTTCTCAGGAGACAAAGTTAGATCTAGACACACCCAGCTCCTACCAGTTTGGCAAGGCCCTTATGAAACACAAACCTGCTTCCCAGATGTGCAAAAGCACTAGCTGAGACAATTCCTCCGCTCGATTGCTTTACACTCGGCTTTTCAACGAGCTCTGTCACCCTTCAAAGCTGGTGCAAAGCAGTTTCCTGTGGCTGCTGATTGTTCGCAACCCCGCGCAGGATGCACGTGGCCCGCCAGACCCTGTGTGAACCAAATACTCCTCTGGTTCACCAGAAGTGGGATTCAATGTCACTTAAAGGTTCTCATACCGAGGGCTAACACCCTACAGCTGCCAAAAAGACTCATGCTTCATTTTGCCAACACTCCTGAACTAAAATTGGGACTGCTAACAAAAATATGCTGGGTTTGTCTGACAAAGGAGTAACACTCTGGGTTCTGGGGTTTTTTTTAAACGGCATACAATTTCAACTTACCATTTTTCAATGCTAAAAAAAAAAAAAAAAAAAGCCATAAAATATTAGAGCCTCAAAGTAACAAAGAGAAATTGCAGGGATTACTGATGTTTAGAGAGCTGTGCTGATGTAGCAGGCAGAACCAGAGCGACTTTCAGAAACGCTCCAACCTGCTGCGTAAAGGCCAGGGTGCTGCGTCCTTTGCAGGAAAAGCAGTTTGCCAGAAATAATTTGGGTTGGTTTTGGTTTTTAAGTTGGAGGAAGTTTTAGTCGGAAAGCTCGTGACAAAATTATAATTTTTCAAATCAGTAAACGCAAGAAGTAGCAGAAATTCTGAATGGCAACCCCCAAAACAGCATTAAAAGGTTATTACTTAAGAAATCACCTTTAAAAATGCACTCTACTCAGCATCACCACTTCCAAAGAACTGTTAATCTGTTCTTCCAAGTATTGGTATTGCTCACTAAAAGACAGTCAAGGGAATAAATAATCCTTCTAATAAGATATTAACAAGTTGCTTTAAACACCACAGCACTCAAAGAAGTTGCTATGAAATGCTTCCTATTTTCCTACATAAACCTAATTTCAAAGCTCTGAACCTACAAAATTTCAACAGCTCTTTGAACTGGTTTTTTCCAAAAGTAGTAACAAAGCCAGCAGACTGCAAGCTGACATACATGCCTATACACAGGTATTAGCGATGTTAATCACCTCTTGTCTGTGTTTATCCGTATCTGCAAACACATCTTCCAAAAAGACCTAATGTCTCTTCTTAAGGACGTCCTGTTAAGACCATCGTTCTCCTTTCATATCTACAACTTGAATTCTCTCTACCCCTACTGCTAACAGAGAAATATAAATAGTTAAAAAACCGAAATAAAACAGAAACTCACCGGAGATATGAATGACAAACAAGTTGGGAAGGCATTAGGATACAACCTCTAAGCACCTGAATTCAGAGTTTTGCTTCCCTCTCTTCAGGATCTACTGGTTTTGGGGTTTTTTTTCAGTATGGCCCCAATGAAAGGTTTTCTCGTAGGCTGCATGCAAAACTGCACTTCAAGGACCCCCCTTATTTCTCTCTTCTAATTAAAGGAGGCTAAATAAATCTAGATTAGACATCAAATTTAAATGAATCTAAATCAGATGCCTACAAGTTGATGGACAGTACAAGTATTGGCATGATACACAAATGAGGACAACTTATGCCCAATGGCAGAAATTAGAACGGCACTCAAATATTTTTAAAATGTTATTTTTAATATACAAATGGAAAGTGAATAATGTGGTTAATGCTTATAGAAATTATCTTGACAAGACGAAGAGTGCTCCTAAAACTGTCAGCAGCAACTTCAGAAAACTTGACCAGTTTTTTCATATACGGAGAATAAAATACTAGCAACATCACATTTTCATTATATGAAATACCATGTTTTGATCCCCTTCTGAAGCAGGTAGCTACAACACCAATGGTATCCTGGGATGCATTAAGAGGAGGGTGGCCAGCAGGGCGAGGGAGGTTCTCCTCCCCCTCTACTCTGCCCTGGTGAGACCCCACCTGGAGTACCGTGTCCAGTTCTGCGCTCCCCAGTTCAAGAAGGATGAGCAACTCCTAGAGAGAGTCCAGAGGACAGCAAAAAAGATGATGAGGGGACTGGAGCATCCCCCCTATGAGCAAAGGCTGAGGGAGCTGGGCTTGTTTAGCCAGAAGAAGGGAAGACTGAGAGGGGATCTCATCAACACGTACAAATATCTTAAGGGTGGATGTCACAAGGATGGAGTCAGACTCTTCTCAGTGGTGCCCAGCAACAGGACAAGGGGCAATGGACACAAACTGAAACATAAGAGGTTTCAGTTGAACATGTGGAAGAACTTTGAGGGTGACAGAGCCCTGGAACAGGCTGCCCAGGGGGGTTGTGGAGTCTCCTTCTCTGGAGGTATTCAAAGCCTGCCTGGACGATGTCCTGTGCAACCTGCTCTGGGTGACCCTGCAGGGGGGTTGGAGTGGATGATCTCCTGAGGTCCCTTCCAACCCTTGCCATTCTGTGATTCTGTGAACACTCCTCACCTTTTATAATCAATGACAGAAAGATTAAGACCATCACAACACATTCATGTAGCCAGTGGCTGTGAAGTGTTAAAAACACAGTAAAAATTCCTTGGGTGAAGTTACTGGCACCACCACAGCTTCTCTAAAGAATCCAATTTACATTGTGAGGGAACTTCTGTTGCGTACTGAAATGCATGATTTACTATTTATACGTCACAAAGTAAGCAAGAAGATGGCAATCAACCTTGAAACTCTTCTAATATATTTAGCAAAACATCCCTTTGAATTAAACCCAGTAACGGTGTTTCCTCTCAAACTACGAAATTCAGAGTTCTACATGGCATTGGTTTGAATGCGTTAAAATTCTGCAGTTGAACGAATCACCAGACTCACACCTGCAGCTGTACGATGATTAACATGAACTTCTCATTCAATTAACATTAACACCTCACTCAAGAAGTGTTTCAAGATTAGCATTCCCTCTTCATTCTCATTTTTTACTTCATTAACACACCCCAAGAATCTTGCTGGGTTTTGCACACCGAATATTTTGTGCCCGTTTGCTCAGAGAACTGCGATCACGGATCATTGCACCCCAGCTCCAGCTTTGCTGACTCTTATGACTGTGCACTTCACATCACTGATCATAGCCTAAAAAAAGGAAAAAAAAAAAACCCAAAGCCCCACCAGTGCAGCCATAACAAAAGGCCTTCAGATGCACACTCTACCATTAAAATTACGCTGCTAGCATAGTTCATTCATTCCCAAATTAAACATGCAAAAGCGTTTCTTCAGCAGCCATCTCCATGACAGGTTTCTTGCAAGTAGAAATTTAATTCAAAACAATCTTTGGCTGTAACCAACATTATTATAGCAACAAGTGCTTCTATAGCGCAGTCCTAGTGAGCCACTGCAAGCAGCTACTGTCACAGCAAAGTGATAACTATGAACACACGTGTTATCAAAATGACATCATGTGAGTATTTCAGGAAACTAAATATATATCCTGAGAAGGCCAACCTGCTAATGATTTATTTTCAAAGGTATGAAAGATTTCAGATTTCACCTTACCCTGAGGACAGAGACTGAAAATCTTTTTTCTGGTGGCAAATTCCATAAAGATACACTCTCATCTACTGAGGTTTTTTATACATATTGAAGAAAATAATGTAATAGACCTTAAAACCAAAAGCAGACCTCCTCCCACATAATTTGACTGTTTTGCTTAAAAGTAAATATATAGAAATGTACATATTGTGTAAATATAAATTAAATGAAAACACATTCTGTTCACACAATTTTAGCCACATCTCTCAAGACCTATCAACATTCAACAATACCTTACAATTTAAGATGTTTAAAAGGAGATATCAGAGCACCTTTTAGTTCAGAAGGTTGAATGAAAACATGTACTAAATTCCAACCAGAAATGAGATAAGTGGTGGGGGACAAAAGCAAGGCATCATCCAAACAAAGTCGTGATTCCTTACAAGCTAAGCCTAGAAAGTAATGGGGACTTTTTTTAGCAGGAATCTAGGTAACAGCGTATATCCAAGTGAGCACAGCTCTCCCAGGTTGATAGTGAGATTTTTGTTGCTTGGCTATAACTGAACAAGGTCCTAGAAAACCGAGTTTTAACCTAAAGTTATTTAAGAGAGAGTGCCTGCTGTTTTCAGCAGCCTGAACTAGAACAGGTCACTGTTTTATGAATACAACTGTTGCCCAACCACTGGACAATGAAAATGTTTTTTTTTAAAAAAAAAAAAAAAAAAATTAAAAAACTGCCCAATACTTATGGTAGGGATCTGGAGTGTGGGCATTTAAGCCCCACCCAACACTTGTTATTTAAAGGCTTCACTGTTTTTTCCAACTCCTACCCAAAGATGCAACAGAAACAAAATGAAGAGCACAGCACAAGAGGGAAGGTGAAAGCATTGCAAGTGCTTATTTTCAGCTTACCCAGGTGCTCATGACTCTTTTGATGTTACCATTTGGAGATACAAGTAAGAAAAGAAAAATGTATACACATAAAGTGTCATTAAAATTAAGATCCCTCAAAATACCGAGCAAAAATACCTCATTGGTCTATCTGAAATTAACACTTTGAACATCGGGGATCACAAGGCCTTGGCATTTCCACAAGCCGTGTCACAAAGCCATTCTGCAAAGTAATTGCCATGTTTACTTGTAGCACAACCGAGACTATCACAATAAAGACTTACCACAGACAAAATTAGTTTGAAACTCAATTCTCCTGTGCAATCACCACCAAAACACGCTACAATCCTCATGAATATTATGGTTGTCTCCCAAATCTACCACCAGTAGTAAAACTGGCCACTCGGCATCACTGCTGAGAAAAATTACACTGCCTGGTTTACAAACAACCAAGTTTTGGGCACCTGGAACTGTGACAAAGGGAAGACTAGTCCTCTTCTTGGAAGGACAAAGCTGAAGGAAGAATCAAACAGAAACATCTGCCATCCAAGAAATGTCATCTAAATTTACCTGGCTTAGCTCAATGGCTTTTTGCACTAACAAGCCTTCAATCCCTGGGCTGAGAAACGTCTTGCCCACAAGCCAGATGCAGCCAAAGAGAACACTTTTTGCCCAGAAACGCCACTGTTTTTCTTCCTTCCTCACAGCCCCAGTCCTTACTCATGGCAAGACATACACGAATCACGAAAACAAACTGCAGGCACCTTCTCTTCACAGACCTCTCTGATCACAGGATGGGGCAAGAGGCACACATCTCCTTCATGGAGCAGTGATTGGCACTCCAGAGATCCTGAGCTGGCACCAAGTAGCAGTGAACTACAATACTTTTAAAAATCAGTTTAGCATCAGAAATCAAAAGACAGTTGCCACTACATGTTCTCATGACAGGCTTTGCTGCAGCCAATGAATATTATGTTACTACTTTTCTGACTTAGCTTAAGTTTTCTGGAAATTTTCGTGAGACAAGTTATGTTTTCTCAACTGTAGATGGTATAATCTTGGAGGAAAAAGAAAAATACAATCTCTCTGACAAGAAAACACCTCATGAAATTATTATTCTTCAGAAGAGGTTACTTGGCAATCTCACAACTTGATACCTTAAGCAAGACCCACCTAGATGAAGCTAACCCTATACTTGACTGCACTGCATTTTTAGGAATCAAAACTCAAGAAATGCTGAACTTGGAGATCCCGCTTATAAAGTAAAAACACATTTCTATATTAGACATCTCAGAAAGCTTGGGAGAAACCAACAGAGAAAGCTCCTTTACTTGCCTGTTCCACAGCTCAACAACATGTTCAAGAGTTCAAAGTCACACATGGATTCCACCCACACAGAAAGTCCATGCAGACTGACAAAAGACCCAGACAAAAAACCACGGTGCTACACATCATTACTTTAACGTGCCTTCAAGCCTTCTCTAAAGATGACAAAACACATACCGACCTCAGCTTCATGTAACAGGTATTAATACATAAATCAATGTGGTAGCACTCAATTTGTTAGTGTTGGAATGCTGAGGATTAAACAACATTTTCTGTTCCTTTAAACTGATTTTAAATAAAAGACATCTTTCTACAAGAGAGCACGAGGGTCTGTTTGTGGCAGGATCAGAGCATTTGGTAGGACAGCTCCAGAAATGCCTTTACAACACTGCATCAGACAGATAATCTTCTGAAGAAAATAAAGGACTTGCTTTGATGGGCTGCCAACATGAGAAACAAACACTGTTCTTTCCTTGGAATGGGTAGCTGCAATTGAGAAAGAAGGGAGAAAAGAAAGCACAATCCTAGAAAAAAAGGTAAATAGACCTGAAAATGCTTTGCAAGACCTCAGCCGCTGGTTAGTACTACCCACAGGCAAAAGGTAGTTGTACCTTTAGTTGTCCTGTTAGTGAAAAGGACACAGGCAACTCTTCACTTGTGGAAAATCTTAAGAAATTTCTCACATTCTCCAAAGAACTGTATGTGGTTTTCACTGATAGGCGTTGCTTGTTTTTCTCTAATACAAACTATGCTCCTATAACCTACAAAGTTAATTAACTCCACAATGATAATAAACCTAAATTGAAAGAACATTCTTCATACACAGAAGTCACGAGAATGCATGATTATACCACCACCTTTTTAACCATCCAAAAAACTGGCATTAAGCTTCATAATGACCCTAAATAAATATTTATCCCCACGTTTGAAGACGGGGAAATTTCAACACAGGCATGCAGCAGCGTGCCTCAAGTTGCATAACAAGGGGTTTTCCATAATACAACCAGCAATCGCATTACTGTCTCCCATTAGGAGCCTTGAGAGAGTTGTTTGGTCTAAGACATATTGGGATAAATCTAATAATCCCAGTTTGCTCTTGTCTGTGTTTGCAGATAAGTTTACCACAGAGTTATTTATTACAGATCGGATTTAATGCTCCCAACTGAGATGTTGAATCGCATTTCTAATTTTTCCTCAGCGGTGAGTAAACACTCCAGGAGTCTGAAAATACACAGAACATTTTACCATTAGCCCGAATTTCCAGATTCCTTATCTGTGTTACTGCTATTTTCAATATTTGCTTCTCTCCTTTGTTGTTGATTCTTCATATCAAACATAGGAGAAAAAGTTGACTGATAATAAGCACTTAATCTTATTTGGGTGTGCAAACATGTTATGAACTCCTACAATGGTGGCTTTGGGTCCATCCCAAAGTACCCCCGGCTCGTCCTTGAGGAACGCACCTCCTATTCCCAGCTGCCATGTTCTCGGGCCATGGCAGGAGCTACTTACCACCCCCTTTCATGACGCATGCGTTAATCCCGCTACTACTTGTCCTACTAGAAATGCTTCATGGAGGCTCTCAGCATATTAAGCAACACTGCGGCAACTGTATATCTATGCTTAACAGCAACTTCAGCAGCTTCTTTAACCTGTAGCTAAAGCATGTTAAACAGAGGGAAATGTGTTTCTCCTTCAATTTTGTCTTGTCACCAAAATTACAAGAATTGTGCCCACTGAAGCCAAGAGAATTTTTAAAGATTTTTCAAGTGTCTCTGACGTGCTATCCAAAACTGTTACCTGCAGACAGGCTGTTAAATAGTATCAGGCAAGGGCAGAGATACATAGATTTGGCCAAGAAAAGCTTAGTTGAAGAGCATGCTTACACAAATGTGGACAAAGCAGCAGCAGACACATTCTATTTTAGGGTACAATTCATATTCTCTATATTATGCAAAGGATTTCTAGACATTTTGGGTGTATTGGGAATCCTTACATTCAGCAGTTCACTAAAATCAAATATTGGGCTCATTTAAATTAACCACCTGCTCCTACAAAACAGGAGCACAACTCCACATGATGATACGGTCATTGGCATCCCCCCACTTGGATACACAAAATCTATTTGTAAAGGAAGAACATTAAAATTTCTGTGCCATGCAATGATCTCAATGTAGAAACATAATCCTTGCTTTTAGAATTACTATATCCCTAAACCAATTTAGAGATATGTAATAGTCTAGTCCATGCTAACAGTAAAAATCCACTCACTTTCTGAATTTTACAGGGTTACTTGATGATTGCAAAGCACTTAAACGATCAGTTTAGAGTAGCAGGATAGTATTTCTATCTTTTATAAAAATCACTTTTAGCTCATTATGGCTAGCCATTTTCAGAAGCTCCTTTTTAATTAAATTATTTCCAAGCTGAAATATGAAACAACACACCAAACAAGCAAGATACTAAAAAAAAAAAAAGCAAAACAAAGACATAGCAAATTACAGCCACTTTACTTGAAGATGTGTAAATAAAAAAATCTTTTTTTAAAGTTTTGTTAGAGCTCCACTAATGTAAAAAAATACATTAGGAAACGTATATAAACATGACAGTACTCTCAGCTGCACATCAGCATGCTACCTTTTACATTAGTTTTCTGCAGAATTTGTGACAACTCAATAGTATTTTCTGAAGTTTTAATGAAACAAGTTTTCTATTTCTCATCAAAAAGTGCAATTACCGTAACCTACAATGTTGGTAAACTCATGATTTATTCCTGAAAGCTAATTTAACTTTCCCTATCTAGATTCAATATCAGCAATAAATACAAAAGTATTTTCTGCCTAATTCTGGAAAAAACAATGCCACTGAAATCACCTGTAGCTGTTGAGTTACTAACACTGATGCAGCACATGAAACAAGGCCATTCTTCTCTCCAGTGACATAGCCGTGTCTTTGCCCAGAATCACAGCATCATTTAGGTTGGAATAGACCTTTAAGATCATCAAGTCCAACCATAAACCTAACACTGCCAAGTCCACCACCAGACCATGGCCCTAAGCACCGCATCTACCTGTCTTTTAAATACCTCCAGGGATGGGGACTCAACCACCTCCCTGGGCAGCCCATTCCAATGCTTGACAACCCTTTTGGGGAAGAAATTTTTCCCAATATCCAATTTAAACTTCCCCTAGTGCAACTTGAAACCATTTCCTCTCGTCATATCACTTGTTACCTGGCAGAAGAGACCAACACCCACCTCGTTACAGCCTCCTTTCAGGCAGCTGTAGACAGCGATAAAGTCTCCCCTCAGCCTCCTCTTCTCCAGGCTGAACAACCCCAATTCCCTCAGCTGCCCCCCATCAGCCTTGTGCTCCGGACCCCTCACCAGCATCGTTGCCGCTCCAGCACCTCAATGTCCTTCTCATAGTGAGGGGCCCAAAACTGAACCCAGCATTCGAGGTGTGGCCTCACCAGCACTGAGTACAGGGGGACGATCACGTCCCTTCTCCTGCAATTAATACTTTCGGATGGATTTTAGAGATGGAAAAAAAGAGCGAAGAAACAACTCACACCAAGAAGAATCGTTCCAACAGAAGGTATGAAAAGTTCAAAATAAGCAATATTATCAAGGAATAAAATCAGCATCTTTGCCAAATTCTCCCCTACCATCTGCAAGACCTGCCTCCATTTGTTGTTAAGGTAAGCACACTTCCAGCTGACAGATTCCACAGCCTTCCTTCCCAGCGTGACATAGAAGATGAAGGATATGCTTCCCCTTCATTTTAGGCCAAGTCAGAAGCTTTTTTGAGTAAACTCCTGTCAACCTGTATAGCATCAAAGCCTTCAATGAGAAAAATAAACTTTTTGGTCACCGTGTTTGAGGAAAAAGCCCATCAGAGCTCAGACTAAACTTCTCTAATTCTGCTAATGGATTTTTTACGCTGCTACGGCTCACCAGCATTCACAAAAACACCACTACAACTTAATTAAAAATTTACAAAAGGATAATTTGTTTAATTATTGTCTAGCAAATCTCTGTGGAATGCAGCGAAACTAATAAGATGCAGGTGAGTTTCTATCTGCAGCAGCTAGTAAATCTTTGCGAACAGGGAGAAATGCAGGCAGTAAAAATACCAGGCAAGTGGATGCAAAATGAACCTTGAAATTAGGTGGAGTAAAGGAAATGATTCTCCTACAAAAACATACGCTGCCATAAAATCAGAGCAGAAGGCTGTGCAAGGAATATTAGATCCTTTTCAGTAATTTTTGTAGTTCTCGTCATTGTCTGGCCATTAGAGTAAAAACGACATTTCCGGGTTCTCAGACTTGAGGAGGAAGTCTGGGACCAGGAGGAAGGGTGATGGGCTATATTTACAATGGAGAACTGGGATACAGACTTGAAAGGGAAGAGGAAAAGAGAAGAACCACCAAATTAAAGAAAAAAAAAAAAAGTTACACAGGAAGGGTGGGAGAGAAGGAAAATGAAGAGGCATTTCCCGAATGATCTGTGGAATAAAATTAAATTAGGAGATGATTTAAGAAACAAAACACAGTAACAACCCTGCCAGCTCAGACCAACTACTGACCTGGCTAAGCTCCCGGCACAGAGTGACAGGCTGAGGCAAGCACGTAGTGGTACTTCCCCAAGATGTCTTCTCAGCCCCCAGTGTAGCTACTGAACCAGAGGTGGTACCTCATTAATGGAGGAAAAATCCACCTCTCTCTTAATCGCTTATGGGATCCAAGTAACCCTTTGGCATCCACAGCTTCCTACAGCTTTCACAGAATGGCAAGGGTTGGAAGGGACCTCTGGAGACCATCCACTCCAACCCTCCTGCTAAAGCAGGGTCACCTAGAGCAGGTTGCACAGGACATCATCCAGGCGGGCTTTGAATATCTCCAGAGAAGGAGACTCCACAACCCCCCTGGGCAGCCTGTTCCAGGGCTCTGTCACCCTCAAAGTTCTTCCGCATGTTCAACTGAAACCTCTTATGTTTCATTTTGTGTCCATTGCCCCTTGTCCTGTCGCTGGGCACCACTGAGAAGAGTCTGACTCCATCCTTGTGACATCCACCCTTAAGATATTTGTACGTGTTGATGAGATCCCCTCTCAGTCTTCTCTTCTTCAGGCTGAACAAGGCCAGCTCCCTCAGCCTTTGCTCATAGGGGAGATGCTCCAGTCCCCTCATCATCTTTTTTGCTCTCCTCTGAACTGTCTCTAGGAGTTCCTCATCTTCCTTGAGCTGGGGAGCCCAGAACTGGACACAGTACTCCAGGTACTCACTAGGGCCGAGTAGAGGGGAAGGAGAACCTCCCTCGCCCTGCTGGCCACCCTCCTCTTAATGTGCTCCAGGATGCCATTGGCCTTCTTGCAACAAGGGCACACTGCTGGCTCATGGTCAGCTTGTCATCCACCAGGACTCATAGAATGTTTTGGGTTGGAAGGGACCTTTAGAGGTCATCTAGTCCAACCCCCCTGTAGGGAGCAGGGACACCTTTAACCAGATCAGGTTGCTCAGAGCCCCATCCAACCTGGCCTTGAATGTTTCCAGGGATGGGGCCTCCACTACCTCTCTGGGCAAACCATTCCAGTGTTTCACCACCCTCATTGTAAAGAATTTCTTCCTTATATCTAGTCTAAACCTACCCTGGTTTAGTTTAAAACCATTACCCCTTGTCCTGTCACAGCTGGCCCTACTAAAAAGATGGTCCCCATCTTTCGTATGGGCCCCCTTTAAGTATGGAAAGGCTGCAATAAGGTCTCCCCGCAGCCTTCTCTTCCCCAGTCTGAACAACCTCAACTCACTGTTTCACTTTCACTGTTCAACTTTCACTGTTTATTTGACACTGTGCAAAGTGCTCAGTTTGATATCTGCCAATGGTATTTTCATTCGATACTGGTTAATTCTTGTGTTATCAGAGATTAATTACCATTCCCTTGCCTACAGAATAACAAAAGACCTTGAGAAGGTGACATCTACTGTATCCACCATCCCCACCGTTTGTTTTCAAAGCTAAAATGTCCAAGTCAGTGTAATTATTCCTCATACGGAAGCTGCTCTGTATCTTTGACCATTCTTGTTACCCTCCTCTTTGTAATTTTTAGTCCTGAGAGAAAGAAAACATGGAGGGAAAGCTGGAAGAAGACACAAAAGGTAACAAAAGCAAGAATAAGAGAGTTTGCTTAAACAGTCCTCCTTATAATGTTAAATTACAAATTAGCAGAACCTGCCAACTATCTCCAGTATATATACAAACTACTTTCCCAGCACACTAGAGAGTTTGATTTTAAATATAATAAATTAAAAATTGTCTCACTTACGTTCCTAAGACTTTTGGTATCGGTTTATACCATAGTCCCTAATCCTGCCTCCAAAGTGTCTCATAGGGTCACTTCGGAAGTAGAATTAGGAACAGAGTTCTTCCCCAAGTATTACAGTTTCTCAACAATCAGAAATCAGCAATTTGGCAGAGTTCTTCAGCCACAAAAGCATAAAAGATTAAAAAAAAAAAAAAAAAGCATTTAACAGCCATGGCATAGATCTCTCCTCCCCGAGTTTTGATTCCATGAATTTGGAACTTTTGGTTCCAAAGCATCTTGAGACAGTAAGTCCCAAAAACTGAGTTGTTCATTATGTGAAACCAACAAACAAACCAACCAAGGAACCAACCCATTTTCTTCTGCGTGCCTTAAGCTCAATAATTTCACTAGGTATTGCTTGCCTTTTCAGTCACGAAAAAACAGTGAATGCTCTTCCCTTGTTAGCTTCTTCTGTACTACTATGGCTTTACAGATTTCTATCATGTCCTCAACACAGCTGTCTCTTCTCTAAACTAAAGCAAACCGCTCTAATCCATTTAGTTTCCCGTAACACAGGAGCCACGTTGTCTCTTCGGCCATCTTTTTCCCAGGTATCCTTACTCTGTGTCTAATCCTAGGTTTTTCCAGAGCCTCGAGTGTAACAGAACCTGGCAACAGCAGAGCAGATGATTTCCAGAAAGGTGAGCCTAGCGGATGTGGATTTATCTTCAGGTTAGGTTAAAAAATGCTGACCATGTAGCTCTTAATCTTGTCTGAATATGGAGAATGGAAGAAATAAGAAGAGTAATTCTGCTGGCCTTCCAACCCACATATCTATATCAGAAACAGTTTGTACATTAACTTGCACCTATATTTTTTTCCCCCAAGCTTGAAGATTTCTTGTGAAATAGTGATATGAAAGCCCTATCATTTGTTGCACAGCACATTTTACTTGTAGCTCTTAAGAAAATATAAGTGTATTATTTTCCATACTGTTACACAAGTATCAGAGTTCTTCGATAACAGTGAAACCATGACTGTCAGGAAATACATGCTGCCTAAAGAAACAAAAACTGTACTGCAGAGATCACAGATAAACACAAAATTATGGTTATGAGAAGAAATGCAGAGGAAAATGTTGGTACATGCTTTAAAATATACCAAGTGTTATTTTTTTTTATATATATATATATACTTTTATATATATATATATAACTTTTAAACTAATTACTTTAATAAAGAGCACTAAGACAGCTCTTGATATTCAGTTAATTTTGCCTGTTCTTGAGACTTGTCCACAGAGAACTTTACATCCAATTAAACTACAAATGCTTTAAGTTATTAAAATGTCTTCTCTGAAGGTACCTGGTAAGAACGCTAGTCCCATGAATGCTGACATTCATTCAGCTTTCCAGGGTTTCACCCCTCCCAGCTATCTCAGTTATGATTTAAGGTTACTGTTCCATTGTAGGAAAAACAACAGATGTCCTAAAGAACTGATGCAGTATATTGAAAAGCCTGAATATACAAGATTCCTCATTAAAGTAACACAGCATTATATAAATACATTTGACAGACCACGATGTCTAAAAACATGTTTATTCTTGCCATTATAATTAGTGGACTAAACCTGAACTCATTCTGCCAATACCAATTAATATCATCTATGGCCTGTTCAAAGTGGCTACGATGATCACAGGCAACACAGAGTTTAGATGTTAAGATGGCACCACTTCACACAATGCCCATCAACCCTAAATTGCAACAACCACATGAAGTGGTTTATCAGAGTAATACAATTCCCAAACTTTTGGAGCTAAACCTTCAAGGAAATGAAAATTCTAACAGTGAAAGCCCTTTGAAGCTCAGCCATGTGACAGATTTATGTTTCTGAGTCCCTTCAGCTAAGCCTTCAGTTCTCTGGCTCCATTTTAGGGAAGTATTTGTAGATCTTCTTGTGTTTGTTTGTTTAGGTTTTTATATGCTTTGAAGAAAAACCATCAGGAAGTCTCAATGACATCCAAAACGAATAAAGCAGCTTGCATTATAGTTTTATTATTCCAGATAAAAACCATCCTGTGTTCCTCACTCAGTGTAATCTTACCTTATAAAAGCTAACAAGATACTAACAAAGTAAAATCTTAGCAAGACAAAGCAGCTATAGGCTTAAAGTAAGTTAATGGATGAAGATCTAACACTAATCTTCACTAGGTTATTATCGATTTTTTTTATTTAGCTCACTTTTTACATTTTAGGACCATAGGATTGAAGGGACTTCCAAGGTCACCATGTCCAGACTGCTGCTACTCCAAGAAACTCTAATACATTAATTCCTTCCTAAAATGCAAGCTCTGCCTTAAGGCGATCAAACTTTTTCCTTGACCATGGTCCAGAACACCACTGCTGATGGAACCGTCCCCACTTCCAGACCAACTGCACCAACAGCTGATTCATCTCTATTTAACCTTAAGCTAACGTGGTACTTCAAGTTATTTTCCCTCCTTAATGTTTATCTTCCTAATAAGAAAAAAAAAAAAAGCCAATTTATTTACTGTAAAAGTAAATACAATGAAATAAAAAAGACAGTAAGCTTTTATTTTGGTAGGTTAAAAAAGCCAATCTCTTTAGTCTTTCTCAACACTTAATTAATTTCCCCTGGATAACACTGAAGCTTAACTCTGCATCTATTACATTTCCTGGGGTTTTTTTCCCTCCTAAACAGATAACCCGAATTCTACCCTATAGCCCACAAGGTATCTCACCTTATGCAACAGCACACAGTACTTATTTCACCCACCACATTTTAGGATGCATTTCCTTTCCCTCAAATCACGTAATTATTACGTGATCATCTAATACATCCAGTTGTCTTCCTCCTTAGTCATGGCCAACTGCTGAGTTCCCAGCATACAGCAAAAATTCTTCTAGCCCATAATAGTATGACTAAAAAGCTACTTGAAGACAGCACAACATAAATGTGATGAAATTTAACCAATGATATGCAGTTCATACTGTGTAATTCTGGCTGGAAAATTACTCCTAAATTTGTGTCATCAACCAATTTAACCAGCATACATTTGCTTTTTTACTGATGATGTTGCCATAAGTAATAACAACTAAGATTGGTCTCAAGATAAAAATCCATAAAGAATATCATTATTACAACATCCTAGTTTAAAATTTGCATTTTCTCTCCATTTTAGACAGTTATTTCTCTAATGAAGTCCAAACATGGGATGTTACACTTTGTCTACAAAATTCAGTTACTAAAGAAAGCATAAGGTGCAACCTTCCTTTGTTAAAACCTAGTTCCATTTACCATTTAACATTTACCTCCACGCCTAATTATTTCTTCCTTCCAAAATTTCCTCTTACATCTTCCATCTGAATCATACTATCCTCATAATTAAATATGACTAAGACACTTTGTATCCCACAATCCTATAGCGCTACTTCTGGCTTGTTAGGACTAAAGGAAACATATAACAATATGGCACACACAATTGGAAATAAAATTTTTTGCAGGGTGTGACAGTGGAAGCTATAAGCCCCTCTGACTTGAGCATATGAATTTTGCTCTGTATCAACTGACGCTACTGTCCTCACTGAAAAGTGAAAGGAAAAATTAATTTATAAGTAAGGACACCGAAAATATTTGTCCTTGTCTTAGAATTTCTTTCTTCTTCCTTCTTTTAGATAGGAGAACAAGTTCTGATACTTTCTTTGCAAGGTCTAATTCAGCTTAGTATCTTTATCTACACTTGTTGATATCCAAGTCCCCAGTTTCCGTATCTATGCTGCACACAAGGTTAAGAGTCAGGTTGCATTCAAGTAGTTTTTAATTGCACTGTGATGACCAGGGTTCCGCCTAATTCAAAAAACTTCAGACCACTGATCTTGAGACAGACTAATTTTAGCAGAGAAGATGCAGCAGAACTTAGCACCAGTGACTGTTTTACCCTTGACCTCACTCAACCCATTCATGTCTACCCTAGTCTCCACCACACCTAAGTGCAGGGACACAAAACTTAATTCTATTCACAGCAGCATAAAGTCCAGTTTGACTTACGAAGGTTGAGAAGCATGCGAAATGAGTTATGAGTATTACTTTTTACACCTCAGTTTATCAGAGGTATTTTCCTGCTGGACCACAAAAAATTATATCAAAAGGAAACAGGTGGTAGGAGGGAAAAGGAAGGACAAATAAAAACATAAACAAAAAAAGCACAGTCCCAAAATTCCAATGGTACTTAAAGAAACAATGTGAAAGATACTGATCAGCAAATACTGTTTTCCTTGTTCCGGCTGGACCGTCAAGATTAAATCTCTCCAAGCCAAGATCCAGCATCAGCATAGATATTAAACCCTGAAAAAAATCTAGCCTACGGAAGGGGAGTGAGGAGAACAGCAATATCTTGCAAGCTGTAAAGAAGGCATCCCGTGGCAGAGAAGGCTACTTCTTCCTGCTCTGCGATAGAGACAGCAATCACAGGGATAAATTAAGTGGAAGCGCATTTTAACCTATTAAAGCCTTTATCCTTTTAACTGTCATTTGTGGTTAGTATCTTAACTGCTTCTTTAGAAATACAACTGTTGAAGGTACTTGTTATTTAGTGTCACTAAATGCCATTTCCAAAATGTTTTGCGAGACTTGGGATGAATTCCTAAGAAAGCTTTGTCCAGATAGAGAACGGTATGTAAGGAGAATAAATTACCAGAATCTGCGCTTGTTTTATCATTTTCACAGAGATAATGATCAATATTCAGACAGTTACAGGATAAAACTAAATCCTCAGTAGGGAATCCTTGATCTCATTTGTGGACTGGGGAGATGGATAAGCCTGGAGTGGCTCTTTGATAGAACTGGACTCCACAGAGATAAGTATCTGTTACCCATCTGGTGCTGTATGTATAGTTTGTAATTGGCAGCCTTTCTACATACGAAGAAACACGTTACTCAGCCTTGACTGTTCATGCAAAATGTCATCACAACCTTTACATTTTGCATGGGAGATAAATTCGTAAAAACTGGCAGATCTGCCCTGAGTTCCAGAAAAATCAAGATGCACTTTTTCAGTCCTGCTTTTCCTCTTTGAATTACCAGCCTGTCAGTAAGGCATCCACAAAGGTCACCTTGGACAGAAATGGAGAGTCAAAGGGAACTCCTTTCTGCTCACTGCGTCCTTTCATGACTTTAGAGAAGAAAGGCAAGCAGTCTAGCAAGAGCATGTGCCCCTGAGTACACAACGCCTCAACAAGCTGAAGTTTACACGTGGCCACATAATTAAAAAAGAGTATGCCAGTTCTCAGTATAACATGCAGTTTGACCATCAGCCACATGCTGAGGCTGGACAGTCTTGGGAGCCTGCTCCCGTGGAGGTATATTCTGAGTAACAGCTCAAGGTGCCCTCAAAGAAGTGGAGTCTCTCAACTGGAACTCAAGCACACGACTCAGTTACCCTTTCTTCTTAAGGTCCTGCGTAGACTTCCCTTTCTCTGCTTACATTGGTAAATAAAGTGTTGTAGCATCTTCTGCTTGCATTTGTCTGAGACTATCCGAGTATCGTGCTTTGTCATTTGGGCGCTGCAGTTCTTAGACTCGTTGTCACCCTGTGTCATATAATCACGCACTTGTACACACTCACTATCTACTCACTTTTCTGTAATGCTGAATGCCAAAAATAATCCTGAAACAGAAACTACTTCATGCCTTACACTACTAATGAACCAAAAGCTAAGTATATTGTACCTTCATAAGAATAAGAGGTTTTTTCCCCCCAGAAGAAAAACACCATTCTGCCCTAGTAGGATACAAAAGGCAAGGGTCAACGCTCTGCTAATACAAAGGTGTGACAGGTGGCCACTGCTCTCAGGCTGCAGCAATGCCTAAAGGTTTAGTTGTCTCATGCATAACCTCATTCTTCATCCCATACTTGAAGTCACTACCAAGGTCTAACAACATAATTAGAGGTTTCCACTGAGCAACGAGTGGTAAACGCAGGGTGATCTACTTTGAATGCAAACAACAGCAGTAGTAAGTAGCAGGGAATAGGAACACAGATTAGAGAACAATTTCAACAGCAAAGGTTGCTCAGTATTTATCCAGAAATCACATTAAAACTACTCTTTTTTTTTTCCCCACCTGTTTGAAATTTAATAAATTCTGACAAGAAATATGACTGCAAAACTACACACAATATTCCGTGAGAAGCAATAGTTTAATTATTGCCTGGTATCTCTCTTACTTGCGTTCTTTTACTATGTTTTTCGATACATAGTAAAATTCTGCGAGGGGAAAGGCTGCATCTTGTGGCATTGTTCCTTTTGAGAGTGGCAGACAGTACTGCCCAAGGGATTTCAGATCAAGGAAAGGACCGCTCTCCCAAACCAGGACTTCTGAGATCAAGTCATGCACATGCTCAATGCTGTCAATATACCTTGCAATCCTCCAACAGAACCAAGGAGTAAAAGGCCAAACCAAAAAGACACCAAATAGTTTATGCATAAATCAACCAAGGAGACAGCCCAGATCATAAATCTGTATTCTCCCTGAAGAGAGCTTCTGTTTGTTTATTTTAAACTGAGGAGCAAAAAGCATGTGGGAATTAAAAAAAAAAAAATATGCCTTTCTGCTTTGTCCCAGAAAGTGGAAAAAAATCTAGTGTTTAGGTTTTTCCCTATTATATATAATATATTGATTCCTTTTACTTCTCTTGTATTGTTAAGCCTGCGAAACAAAGTCTGGAACAAACTGCAGCTGACTGTATAAAAAAAAAAAAAGAAGTGTTGATCACATCCATTATTTTTTCACACAATGTTTCAGGCACATGTGAAACAGATGTGTAAAACAGAGCTTCAATTTGAAATCTGGATGTTCTTCTGCAAAAAAACACTTCCCTTTACTCACCCAATTTATCTCAGCAGTGATGATTTTCTAAATCAGTTAAAGAAAGACCTCCCAGTCCTGCAATACAATAACCTTCACAGATAAATGAGATAAGAAATACTTTTTCTTCTGCCTGTTTCCCTATTTTTATCTGGAGGAATACTCCATATCTGGGATATCTCAAGTGCAAAGCATTGTTCCTATAGTTGTCTTTTTATTTTGGCCAGCTCTGTAAACAACATGTAAACATCAAATTTCTCAGCAGGTATTTGCAAATTGTGTCTTCACAAATAAGCTTGCTCTAGAAATAATACATACATACATGCACAAACAATTTTAAGGTTTCAACTCTCATATGCCTTTGAAAGGAAATCACCAAGAAACAAATCTAAAAGTTTCTACAGTAGATGGGGCACAGAATCCAGAGGAGAATTCTTAACATTTTTTTTGAGAAAGACTGATTATATTCGTCAGTGTAGCAAACTGCCTAACACATTTGAATATTTTGGTTTAAAATAAATAGCATAATATATTGTAACGAAATGCATTTTGTGCCGAATTATGTAACAGAAAAGGTATGCAAGTTTAATCAACTATTACTTAGCATATTCCCCACTTGAAGTCAGACAGTATTCACGCTACAAGTCTCACATTCCTCAACCCTTTAAATGATCTGAGATTACTAGATGCTCCAGGCGTATCTGTACTCCAGATTACACTGCAGTAATGCCTCTACAGAATTTCTCCCCGTCTTACAGTACAAGTTAGGCTACAGGAAGCAATCTGCAGCAAACTGACCATAACGCTGCTGCAGGTACTAAAAATCAGCATTTACAAAAAAAAGCAATAATAAAATAATAAAGACAAATGCTTCCACCCCTACCTAAACAAACCGACCGGAGCTACTCACCATTCATGGTTGTGGGAAACTGAGCCATCATGGTCTTGAATATGCCTTGCTAGCTCTTAGCCATCTGCAACATAAAAACATTGTGCCATTAATAATGCAACAAGGGCAAAACGCAGCTCTGCGCTCCCGCTGAGCAGGGGGAATGTCTGTCCCTTTAGCTCACACTTCCGATAGCAAACAATGCCGGGCTTCAGGCTGCTGCTGAACAAGCTGCATTTACATTTGGCAGGGGGTGGGGGAATTTTTTTTTTTTTCCTTTTTTTATAGGGTATGCAGTGCAGTCCTGAACCTAGTGGCACATTCTTAAAGGAAAACAGTACCAACTGTTTAGCAACTGCTGCATAATGTACACAAACAGTTGACAACATGTCAGAACATATGGCGTGGAGAACAGCCCTCTCCTGGCAGGAGGACAGATTCAGGGTCCTAGCAGATCTTTTCCAGCTCTCCCTGGTAAATATTTATACGTATCGTAAAAAAACTTCAATGCACAGTTCCGTAACTGAATGCTTCTGCTGAGAAAAGTGGAAGAACAATTATTATTCAAATTCATCCATTCCACTACTCCACGCACCATTTACAAAGAAAATGCTCTCACATGATGTATTCCAAAGAAATGACTTGTTCTAATAAAAAATTTGTAGTCAGTTTTCTGTAACCAACACAGTGAAGTTATTCCTTCTCTTGAGGTACTGCATAAAGACTCAAAAGCAGCATTTAAAGGGGTCTCAGAACAATTTACTCTCATAATAAATATCAGAGTACTAAGATTTTTGTTTTTCTACTATGTATCCTTTCAAGAGTATCTGTATTAATGTTATTAATTCTTTAGAACTGCAAAATATTCACTGATACTTATCTGAGAGATAAGCACAAACACTGCTTTACAAACGTTGAACTAAAACAATGCAGCGAGCTTTTGCTTTGGAAGAGATTATTTTAGTTCAAGACTGAAATGTATACATCATTATCCTGAGCTCTGCACAGAGAAACTATCGTTCAGGATGGAGCTACAAAAATGAAATTTTTATTTTCAATTTAAAAATAAAAAAATAATTTCTTAGATCCCTCTGTCACTCCCCAGATTTTTATATTAATTTTTAATATTAAGTACAGAAATATCACAACCTCCACACGCCCTCCCCCTGCAAGGAAACTCCTGCACATCCCATCACAAAAATCACACAACTGGAAAGCGCTCTGGTTTCGCGTGTGGACAGGAGAGCATTTTTTAGATCTATTGCACATTTCTGTGATAAAAATAAAAATGTTTGGGACCAGTTGTTAGCAATCGTCTCTCTATATATTTTACATCATTATTATTATTATATTTGCATATTTATTTAGATGCTTATATATTATTTGTATTATTATTTATATATCCTATAAGTAACATGTGAAATCACGCTCTTGTAAGAGGCCACAAATCATTCATTCTCACTGCAAACCTCGTAGCCACGTGCACAGCTGGCCCTCCCCAAACAGATGAAGACCAGGATTTTACCTGAAGTTATTTTGCTCTGTGTTGCTTATATAACTGCCCAGTGACGAATGAACAATTATCTTTTTTTTTGATCTTGACACATTACAGACCGGTGTCATTAAGACACTTGACATTCCAGGGGTTTTTATATACATTATCCATACATACATTTGTGTATACACACGCATATATACATATATACATAGATATATAAAAAGTAAATGGAAAGATTGTCGAGTCCAAATGATCTCTCAGGGTGACATTAGGTATCAGCTGCAGAAAGATAAAAAAAGGAAGCATGGATCTATTCCAAGACATGAATTCTAAAACAAATTGGAGTATTTTTAGGTTCCTTGGCTGCTTCCAGCATCCCTTCCTAGGCCTTACCAGCAACCTACCAAGAGACACTTGAAATCTATATATAGCCTTCCCGAAAAACGCTTCCAATGTTGTTAAACATTTCTACAGCATGTTTCTCTGCAAAAGCTGTTCTGTCAAGGAGGTCTAAAAGAGAACCTGAAACCACGACACAGAAGCAGGATACTGGAGAACATCCCCAGAATCAACAATCTCAGTAGAGCTCTGCATTGACAGAGATTTCCACCTGCACGTGACTCATTCTAGATTTACATTTCATCTTTTCTCCAGTATAGTTTATTATCTTCTTTTCACATCACTTTTAGGGTTTTTTAAATGAGTAATTACAGTAGAATTGCAGAACCAAAGAATATCCCATGTTGGAAGGGACCCATGAGGATCATCGAGTGCAACTTCAGACTCCACACAGGACAACCTAAAGGTTAAACCAGATATCTAAGAGCATCGTCCAAACACTTGAGGAACCAACCGGCTTGGGGCCATGACCGCTTCCCTGGGGAGCTTGTTCCAGGGCACGACCACCCTCTCAGTGGAGAATTTTTCCTAATAGCCAATCCTAACCTCCCCTGACACAGCTTTAATCCATCACCTCACCTCCTATCAGCAGAGAGAAAAAGACACCAGCACCTCCCTCGCCGCTCCCCCTCGTGATGACGCTGCGGGCAGCAATGAGGTCACCTCCTGTCACTTCTCTAAGCTGAACAAACCAACTATGGACATGGTTAGTGGTGGGATGACAGGGTTTGGTTAACGGTTGGACTTGATGATCTTAAAGGTCTTTTCCAACCTAAACGATTCTGTGAGTATCCTCAGCTGCTCCTCTTAAGTCTTGCCCTTTATCCTTTCACCACTTCTGCTGCCTCCTTTGGACACATTCCGGTATTCTATATCCTTCTCACATTGTGGAGCCCAAAACAGCACACAGTACTGGAGGTGAGGCCTCATAATACAACTCAGATAATTATCTGGCAATCCAAGTCTGATAATAAACTGATTAATTCTTAAAGCCCCAAATCTTAAGATGTATTTTTTAAAATACTTTATACAACTTACAACTATGGAGAAAGTCAGACTTTGCCTTCTTTGGTTTGGCTGAAATGGCTCGTGTAGATTGAGCTTTCTAAACTCCCAAACACTGACCACGTGAATGGGAGAAGTAAGCCAGGCAGCTTCATCCACACAAAATGTGTAAACCCCCTCTCCCTCATTCTGATGTCCCTAGAATCTCAACTATACCTATTTTAAAATCAATTTCACCTGAAAAATTTTGAGGTCAAAGCCCTCGCGTTAGCTTCATAAGAGTCCTTCCTATTTATGAAAGCTCTGCATCTACAGAGCACACGTGTTCCTGGTTCATTTTCATCAGCCGGGGTAACTTCAGCCCACTGTTATCGACAGCTATGTATACAGGCAACTACCTTTCACTTATCTGCAAGACAACGGATCTCTATCCTGCCTGCATCCAAAGCAGCATGGCCAGCAGCTTGAGGGAGGGGATTCTGCCCCCCTGCTCTGCTCTGGTGAGTCCTGTGTCCAGCTCTGGGGTTCTCAGCATGGGAAAGACACAGACCTGTGGCAGTGGGTCCAGAAGAGGGGCACAAAAATGATCAGAGGGCTGGAGCACCTTTCCTATGAAGAAAGGCTGAGAGAGCTGGGGTTGTTCATTCTGGAGAAGAAAAGGCTCTGGGGAGACCTTACTACAGTACTTGAAGAGGGCTTACAAGAAAGGTGGAGAGAGAATTTTTCCCAGGCCCTATAGTGACAGAACAAGGGGCAACAGTTTTAAACTGAAAGAGGATAGATTTAGATTGGATACAAGGAGAAAACTCTTTACAAATAGGGTGGTGAGACACTGGAATGATTTGCCCAGAGGTGTGGATACCTCATCACTGGAAGTGTTCAAGGTCAGGTTGGACAGGGCTCTGAGCAACCTGATCTAGTGAAAATGTCCCTGCCCACGGCAGGGGAGTTGGACTAGATGATCTTTGAAGGTCCCTTCCAACCCAAACCATTCTGTGATTCTGTGATAACAAGTTTCATAGCTCATGTCAAGCAGAATTAGAAACCGTAGTCAGACACCGAATACAGCTCACCCAACTTATCATCCATACCACTATGTGTCCTCCCAAAAGGAATCCAAGATCAGATGGTTCTAATACCACACCATTTAATACTCTGTTCCACTGCAGCACTCTCAAAAATAGCGACCAGACCAGCCCAAATTATCGACACAGGTTTTTTCAGCACACCTGAAAATTCCCCAGGTTTCCCGAGCCTGGGCTGACCCAGCCTGTTAAGCCTGCACCAGGCATTGCCATGCAGATGCACCAATCTTACGTCCAAAAACAAGAGGGAACTGCCCAACAGACGTGTACTATCAGTACATTACACCAATTTGATGCAATTAAATCATGGTTTAGCTCTGTCGTCTCACTATTATGCATATAGGCAGATCTCATCATATTTTAAAATACTAGACATGAAGAGCACCAAAAACCTCCCATGTTAACCCCCACAAATAATACTGAAAACTATGACCTTACAGAAGCAACAAGGAATCATAAATGGGGTTTTTATAGGATTTCAGATCACACCAGCACTGAGACCCCATTCTATCCCTTTACACAGATCTGTTTCATTCGGACACCAGAGTTACACCAAGCACACAAGCTTCTCTGGTGACAGATTCTGAAGTTATACCAAGAGGTAAAAAAAGGAAAAATAAAAGTATCGCTGCAACATAATTTCCCGTCATTCAGTTTTTTAGGGAAGGAGGAAACAGCCCATTAAACTCAAAGTCTATGCACATTTTTCAAAGGTCCATGGAAACAATCCTTCCCAAAGAATGGAGCTTGCCCTCAACTAGTATTTTGTCTTCTGCGTTTCCACAGCACGCCCCAAAGGCTTGGATATTATGCATATATCAAAGTTAAGAGCAGCTTATTCTCATAAAGTTGCTCTAGTTGCCATCTGTAAAAGACCTTGCACCTTTAGGACACAGGAGTGCACCATTTATTTACCAAGGGAGATCACAACGAAATATTCTCACTTCAGGCCAAACTTACTTTTTTTAGAATGGCTCTGACAACTTTTAATCATTAATCAAGGTGAAAGCTGTAAATTTCCAAAGAACCTTATTATACAATACCACAGAGAAACCCAATGCCATATAAAAACATTTACTGAAGAAAAAAAAAAAAAAAAAAATCAAGAAAAGACTATAACCAGTATCCCAAACAGATACAGATGAAAAAATGGCCATCACGACCAGAATATCTCATAGAAAATTACTTGTTTCTGCAAAATGTTCTAGGAGAGGTGCTTGATGAACTCAGTTAACAGTCTGTAAGAAACAGTGGCAGCCACAGCATGAAATCCATGTTGTAACAAAACAGGATCAAACACCCCTGTGAACACTGTAGACTACATTAAGCCCTGCTTCCATTTAGGGTGAAAACAGGAAAACTTGGATGTTACATTTAAATAGCAGAACGGCAAGTTCTTGTAAACAAACCATCTGACTAGTCCCAATGTTTAAAGCCCTAATTGTTTTCACAAACTGACCTGCCAAACCACAACTTCTGCTCCATCTCTCAGTGTTCATTATTGTTGATACAGGTTGAGAAAGAAACGAGATTGCAAGAAGCAGGGGGGACCTTACACCCATGCTGAAAGCATCAGAAAACATTAGAGCTGGGAAGACTGCAGGAGAAAAGGAAAAGAAAAAGCTTCTTTCCCATCATAGGTGTATCGCCACTTTATGAAGAACAGCCTCACCACAATCTTTGTTAATATTTATACTTGAATCAATTTTTTTTCCAAGTATTTCTCAGAAAAACCACAGCCACATAAGTTTTAGTTTGGAATGAAGGTCTGGTGCATCGGGCTCTGTCTCACCAGTTTTAACTGGAAGAAATCAAATACCGTAGAAGCAGCATGTGTGGACACACTACTGCTCTTTTGCTTTTCTCAAGGACAGAAAGAAGATATATTGCTGTAAGAACCAATTAGCAAGGGCAGAGACTGCAGTGCTAGCTGACCAATTTAGTCTTTGCAACACCTGTAGATCTGGACAGCATGAACTACTCATGAGCATCTGCAAAGCAAACAGTGGCAGTGTAATAGCCTGTGTAGTTGTTCTGTGCTTTTTTTTTGGATTATCCTCCCGAAAAATCAGAGAATAATAAGCATTAGTAAGGCATTATAAACCATGACAGTCTAGAATTTCTCTTTGTTCAAGACATATTGGTAGAAATATTTGCCAACTAAAAGAAAAAGAAAAGAACACCACCACAACATCTTTGCAGGCCAAGAATTTATCTCCTTTATACAGTGGAGTTATACATAGCGACATGGCCTTTTCAAAATGTACTGTGGCCAGCTTCACAAAGTCCACCCACTCTGATAACGACTGAATGACATCAGTAACAAAACGAAATCGTCGATCCTGGGTAGCTAGCAGATTGCTAGCTCTCCTGCTCCCCTCTGTTACTGTGGATAACAGTACTGCAAGCCTTAGTTAATATTTTGACATTTCAAGGGGGAGGAGGGAGAGGAGGGAAGTGCTAAATATTTTACTTCTTAACCCTTGCTCACTGTTATAATGCAACTTGCTTCCAAACAGTGATTAAGACAGAACACAAAAAATATTTTTTTCTGACAAATATCCTTCTGCCCGTCTTGCCTGCCTAACAGGCTTTCTGAATATACTGACCATGCAAAATGGATGCCACGCAAAATCCAAGAATGTCTGTCTCTGTTTAAAAAAACATAACGGTGTGGTCAGTATGGATGGGTTTACTCCCTTTCTCACACAGCTGCTCAGCTGTGAAAGCACCTATTCAAAATATCAAGACCCAGATCAACTCTCCCCCATGTCTCTGCAGATTGAAACCAATCTTTCCTCCCTCCTAGGAGCACACTTTCCCGCATTTTATTGCACAGCTGTTTAAGGAAACCCATGCGCAGTGTTTGGAATAGTAACATCACCTCAGGATTTCGACCTCCTACGTGAAATTCTCTACCCTTAAGCCAGAGAGCCACAGGTCCCTCTCTGTCCGTACCCCTCCAGCTTTGATCCTTCTTTGCAAAGAAGGAGAAATTCTGAAGGAGGGAATGAGAACCCTACTTGAGGAAGCTCACTATTTAAATCCCTGGCACTCCTCCCAGGAGACACGTACATGAACTTCCTCAGGAAAAGATGGGAATTGAACCCAGCTCTGTCACGCCCTGGAGGAATGCATTCACTAACCCAGACATGGACAGACATCACCACCTCTGCTTGCTTTGCTTAAAAGGGGAAAGAAAAAAAAAAAGAAAAAAGCAGAAGGTCGATTATTTATAAGTTTTGTTTTGTTTTTTTAAAGGCTCTGAGCTTCCACCTTCCAGAAGGCACTCCAGGTTGCCCATCATAACCCTTCCAGAGAGCAGCGTGAGACATGCCTGCTCCTGAACGGGTGGTAACTTAAAATACACTCTTGCCTTTTTTTCTTCCTACTTTCTAATTTACATGACTCCCCACTCCATATGCTGTTTTTTCTAGATCCTGTTTTGAGACACATCAATTCTCACATCTAATTATTTGCAAGCATTGTACAAGAGCCCCAAGATGCTGTTTGGTGAGGTCCATACACGTTGAAACCTGCAGTTCTCCACTTCCACACTGCGACTCCTAATTTATGTCAATGTGGACTTCGGCAAAACATAAATTGTTGAGTTTTCTCTTCATTTCATTATTTTCTTATTTCAGCCATGACTGGACACATTCAGAGCATATTACTTAAGCACTTACCCATGTGAAGCCTTGCGGTCTTTGAGCAAATTTTTTAGCCCCCTCATGAACTTCCATCAGAAGCACAAGCGAAATCTGCCTGCTAACAGAGCAAAAAATACCAGCAGAAGAATTCTTACCATTATCTTCTCCTTATGATACAAGAGCTGCTACTTAACTTGTTGCTTGGCTTTCAGTCTCAGACAACAGTGCAAAACGTACAGAACATCTAATGGACTGCTATAGCAAAGCATAAACCAAAATAAACAGAATATGCAGGCAGTCTTCTATGCTCAGCAGAGAACAATCTTTCACTATTTGTAAAACTAATCAAGGTAAAATATTTAGCAAGACTTGGATTTACCTTTTAGGTATCTTCTTTCAATTGGGCAGGTGCACAAAACCATTGCAGGCTTAACCTCTCAAAATTGAATGAGACAACAAGCAGAGAGGGGAGAGGCTACAAGAGGCCTTTAAAGTAAAAAAAGTTTATCTTTGATGAAACAAAAACTGGGGAAACCTCATGGGGAAAAAAAGCAAAAATCAGCATAAGGCAGTGAAAACAAGAAAAAAACTAGGCAGCATTATTTCGGATGAGCAACGGATGGGTAAAAATGCATTCCCCAAATCGACACAGAAGAGCATGGGTGTAATGGAGGTCCAAGAGATCCTGCCCAGCACGGGAGTCCCAGGTGGCACGCTGGTCCCAAGCTGGACCCAGGACCCCCGCAGAGGGCCACACCTCTTACCCGACCCAGCTGAAGCCTCTTGCTTCAGACCCCTCTCTCAGCCAAAGTCCCATCCACGCTATGTTACCAAGAACAGTCCTTCAAAGCGTCCAGTTGAAATCTGGTCTCTTAACCTTTAACACTGGGCTCTACAGCATACCCTAATAATGTTTTGACCACTACAAATGAACTGTATGAACTTGGGGAATCAATTATCACCTGGGCTAGACACACATCTCAACATCAAGTAAAGTCCCTATGAGAAAAAAAAGTGTATCTCAGTTAGACATTTGTCCTACCTAAAGAAACTCAAAATATGACTACACTAAGAGTGTAGCAGAAAAGGTGAGAAAGTTTTAGATCTTCATTAGTAGAATTCTTGACCTTTGAAAGATGAAACTAAAAGTATTATTTAAATCAGCTCTGATTTTTAATACATTTATTAGTATAGCCATAATAGGTCATTATTTTTTTGCATTCCAATTGTAATATTTTTAGAAACAAAGAGTAACTCCCATTTCCTGTTCTTCCCTTACTTCATGTATATGCCGTTGAATCAGCAACTGAAGATACCACTCATGAGCGATGCCACAATGTTTCACAAGCTCCACTTGCATCAGCCTTGAAAATTTTCCCTAGAAGAGCCAGCTCAGAATTATTACCTGCTACTTCTGAAGCTGAAGCAACAACATCCTGTATCAAAAAGTCTCAAGTCAAACTGGCTGCTCTCAGCATCGCAGTTCCAAAGGAGCTATGACTTATCTGGATCAACCATGTTTTTTCAGCTACCTTAAAAATAGTTCTCAGGTAATTGTCCTCTCTTAGGTAATTCCAATGCGTTGTGCTGCTACTGTCATTGTGTTACATCATTTGAATTTCATGTGGCGTTCTGAAAATAAGAGTTACACAACACTGTACTCATCTACACATTAATGTTCAATCCATTACCTTTAACTCTAGAACACAAGTAACCAACCTGGCCAGGCTGCATTCCTATATTGACAGTCTTAAACATTCTGAATTTGAAGAAAAAATTTCATCAGCTTCACTTTTACTTTATGATTTTTACATGACCTAATGCTCACCTTTTGAGCATTTGGTGCTAATGGCGCAACAGTACCAGAAAAACAAGTTACTACAGTCTCTATATAATCTTGCAATAGGCAATAAAACAAAGTATGTGTGGATGTAAGAAGAATCAAAGATTTCTCATGAAATAAAATCACCTACCTTGTTTTCTAGAGAAAGACTTACCCTTAAACCCAACCTGATAGACAAGTTAAACCATGAAAGGAATAACGTGCTAGTAACCAAGTAACCAGCATGCCTAAATTCTTAGCCTGGCTTTCTAAGGGTATGAGACACACGTAGTTAGTATGTACTTTGATGAATCCCATCATCCAGCATAAACCAAACTAAACAGAAGGGTGGACTTTGCAAAGATCTTAAACTGCCTACAAGATTCAGGAAAACAGGCAACCAGGTAGAGAAGACACAACCAAATTTAGTATCCCCATCAATGAGAAAGACCGTTCTATATTTGCATACCAATATTGGACACCAGAGGATCCACGTGGCTGAAAGCGGGTCTGAAGATACTGACCACAAGAAAAACTTCAACAAAAGCTTACACCTGTTTAGATTCAGAAAGCCAACGCCGCAGAAAGCAAGGCTTCACCCATGGCACTGCTCACAGCTGGCTTAAAATTTCAGCTTACGTTGGTCCCTCACTGGAAGGGGCTTGAACTTACATGAAGAGATAAGCCTCCCAGTTCTGTACTGATCGGGATCCAAAACCAGATTTCCAGGGGCAATTTAGGCATCTGCAACATTTGCAACTAAGCATCTGAAGATTTCGAGATCACTTAAACCAGCTCCTTAGCACTTCCAAAAATCCAACCAGACACTCTAACAAGAGCGCTCCCCCCCCCCAAAACAGTCCGTTGCATCATCTACCACCAACCAGGGTACAAAAGAAAATGCAATTTTAAAAGGTAAAGTTATTTTAAAGCTAAAAAGAATACAGTAACTACCCTATTTCACCCCATACCTAGGGTCAACCTCTGAACCTCCAAGTATACTTTGTGTTGTTTTACTGACAAGTGATAGTGCTTGGAATAGGTCAGAGTCAGTTATAAAAAGAGAGAATTCTCTAATTAGCTCTACTTTATCTTTGTTATCTTTATAATCACCAATCATCACCTAAGAGGAGAAAGGTAAAGAAAGGTCACTGACTTTCCCACATCATTCAGCCACATTAAATGAGCCCTCCAATCTAAAAGCAACACCACAAATTCACAAAGTCAACAACCTACCGCTCTCACAATTTGCACAAAAGGACTGTGTTTATGTCAAGCTTCCCCCCAAAACAGGATCCATCATCTAATTACCTTGTCAAGAGATGTGCATTATACTGAACTGAAACCAACTTTCGGAAGTCAAAATAAAGTAACTTGAAAACAAGGAAGTACAGCAGTTGCATGTATACGTATACACGGAAGAATCACAGCACCAGTGCTGCCAGGAACACTGGCTGATGTCATTGCAAAACCAAGCTGTATGATTTTTGGAAGGTCTTGGTGACTGGTCAAGGATCCTGATGACTGGAAAAAGGCAAACATCACAACCATCTTCTAGGCAAGAGGGACCGTCCAACAATACAGAAGGCTGGGAAGTCTGACTTCAGTCCCTGGAGGGATTACGGAGCAAATCCTCCTGGGAGCCACCTACAAATTGCCTGAAGAACAAAATGGTGATGGGAAACTGCCAACGCACATCTATCCAGGACAAACCACACCTGACACATCTCATAGCTTTCCTGTTGAGATGACTGGCTCCGCAGATGAGGGCAGAGCAGCTTGTTTGGACCTTATGAAAGCTTTCAACAAGGTCTCCCACAGTATCCTGAGAGCCAAACTGGTGAAATGTAGTTTGAATAGGCTGACTGTACACTGGGTGGAAAACAAGCTTGACCACTAGCTCAAAGGGTTGTGATCAGTAGTCCAAAATCCATCTGGTTGGAACTAATGCTGTTCCCCAGGGGCTGATACCACGGCCAGTAACGTTTAATGTCTTCATTGACAATCGGGGCAATGGGATGGGATGCACTCTGAGCAAGTGCGGATACCAAACTGGAGAGGGCTGCCCAGTGAGTTTGTGGGATCTCCGCCCTTGGAGATAGTCCAAACACAACCAGGCATGACTCTGAGCAACCTCATCTAAGTTGGCCTTGCTTTTAGTGAGGGTTGGGCCAGATGATCTCCAGAAGCCCCTTCAAAATTATATTATGACTACATTTTAGGTAAATAAAAGCAAATGGAAGCAATTAAAAGCTGTTTTTAAAACTGAGATATTGGAGATATTTCCTCACAAGTGAAAATAAGCCAGAAATTAACATTAAAAGTAAAGATGTCCAACTTTTGAACCAGTTTTTAAAAGGCACAGCTCCAGACTTTAAAAGAAAACCTCATGAAATTTTACATGCTGTTCAAGCTAAATCTTTTGAGTTAAGAGCAGAGACTTTATTTGTAAACTGTTAATTAACAAGCAGAGACCTCAGTCCCAATTCGCAACTGGAACTAGTCATCTGGATGACACTGATCTTCAGGAACTAATCACAGGGTCTTTTCCCGACAGACACCTGTGTTCAGGGAGCGTGAGGCTTTTTGATAATGCCCCAAGCAAAGCACATACGTCACCTTTCAGTCTTCAAATCACAGAATGGCAAGGGTTGGAAGGGACCTCCAGAGATCATCCAGTCCAACCCCCCTGCTCAAGCAGGCTCACCCAGAGCAGGTTGCACAGGACATCATCCAGGCGGGCTTTGAATATCTCCAGAGAAGAAGACTCCACAACCCCCCTGGGCAGCCTGTTCCAGGCCTCTGTCACCCTCAGAGTAATCCTGTCCCGTTTTCCCCACCAGCTCCAGATGAATATCTCAGTGAAGAACTGCTATTACCTACGGAACTTAGCTTCGTTTTTCACAACTGCTACTTTGGTATGGCATGAAATTAATTAACTTTTCGATATTAAAGACTACAACAGAAATATTTGTTAAAAAACCCTACCGTTAAGAACTGCTGTGGTCCCAATCACTGTAATACCTGAATCTCAATAAATAAAGCCTTCTCCACAACACAGTCCAAAATCATCCACAGGTCACTTCTGTCCACAAGAAGAATGGTGAGAAAAATAAGCAGCCATAAAGCTCTGATAACAGAACAGTATCTATGGTAGATAACCCCATATGGTGATTAGGACAGAGCCGTAGATGCTGCATTTTTGCTACTGTTAGTGCTATGGGAACATACTCTTTGTTCATATTACAGTGGCAGCTAACAACTCAGTCAGGGACACATCCCATACCCTAGATCTAGTATAGACAGAGGAGAAAAAAATAAATGCAATTCCCTCATGACAGTAATTAAAAGAAGCAGCATATTCCCTTGATCTAGTTTAGGCATCTGAGTTAGGCTAATCTGACCAAAATTTCTGTGTAACAGAGAGCGGGGAGCAGCCTAAATCCATGTTGCAGGGATGTGTGAAATTCTCTTAATATCATAGGGAGCCTAGAGTCTGAACTTCAGGTTTCTCCAGAGGTACAGTGGTGTGAAAGCACCTCCCAGCTTAGTCAGAATAAAAAAATACAGACAAACCGAACAGGGAAGGTAGAATAGAAAGAAACAAACAAAAATGAACAAAGTTTAGTTTGAATGAAGCCCAGCTAGCTGTTTATCCAACTAGTTCCTAATGCCCGTTATTTCTAAACATCACTGCCGCATCAGTGGATACAGATGTCTGTTACAGCTATAGTCTTTGAATTTCAACCAAATTTCAGATGAACAATTTAAAATTATTGAAAGCAAGCTGCATTTTATGCACCACCGACGTTATCCCCACCGCGGCAAAGCCGTACTGCTTCACACGCTTCCTATGTTTTCCTGTGTACATACAAGCGTGGGAGCTGCTGCCACCACAGGCCAGCACGAACAAAAACAAGTTTAAAAAACATTAAGTTCCCAAACGAGAGATGCATACAGCGGGGCAGCCTGAATGCAGGGGCAAGCAGCCGGTAACTTCTCATTCCAGTGCTTTAGATGGGGAATTTCCAACTGATGTTTAAAAGAACCGCTATGAGCTTGGGTTAAAGATCACAGGTACTATCTAAAGCACAATTGACTTTCAAGTTCTGCTATGTGACAGATGTCAAAGCGTCAACTGCTATGAAAACCATTTAATGTACTCAAAATAGTATCTTAATGTTCAGGGAACCGAATCATGTATCTCAGCCTTGGTTTATTTTCTGAATTACTACATGCCGCGGTGTCAAGTCAAGACCAAGGAAAGCCAGCCTTTTTACAGGCAAAAACACTTCACAAACTTTAACTGCAGACACCAGCTCAATTCCTCCAAACTCTAGGTTTTCACAGCAACTACAAGAAAGAAAATCACCATCACCACAGCAAACCGGGGTCTCTTAACACGTCCGAGTTACTTCACCTGGCCAGGGCGCTCCCTTGGGTGGGCAGCGAGCGGTTTGGGCACCGACACCCGGTGTTTCTTCCCCTTGCAGAGCAGTAGCAAAGCAAAGCCGAGCAGCAAGAGCCACCGTCGCTACCGGCAGCTCTGCCCGGGTCGCCGCCTCCCCCGCCCCGCAGACAAGCAGCGGAGCTCTCCCACCGCCCAAATTTCACGGCCCGGCGACGGGGCCGGCTCCCGGTTAGGGCAGTTCCCATAGAAAC
>NW_009260286.1:370893-378834 GCF_000687185.1 Egretta garzetta | reverse complement strand
CCGGCCTGCCCTCCCCGGCGCCGCAGCGGGGATCCCGGCGGCGAGCCGAGCCGCCGTCCTTCGCTCTGCTGGGTGATGTCTGCGAAGTCATCAGCTGCCGATTAAAGACCTTCACTGACAGAGAATTCACCACGTCCTCACTGAAATTTTTCTCACTGCTGAGTCCAACCGCTGCCCCCCCCACCTGCCCTGTAAATTACTTTTTCTTTAGTCCTCTAGCTGTATATTTAGGAAAAAAAAAAAAAAAGGGGATAAATTCTAAAATAATCTCAATCCTACCTCGGCTGTTAGTTTCTTGTGGAAGCTGAAAACCTGTTGCCCCCGGTTTGATCATTCGGCACAGGCAGGGCTCCCAGATTAAGCTAATTTTTCCTCGCTCTGCACCCCTGGGAGAGGGATGAGGGCACCCTTGGGAGCTCCTGGTGCTGCTCCTCAGGGGGAGTGTGTCTCACTGGGGCTGGCACCAGGAGCTAAATCCAGTGCCAGGCTCTGTTCAGCGTACTGAAATACACAGGGTTTTGGGGATGTATCTCTTCAAAAATTAAAGAAACCTATAGAAAGGAGACTCATGGAAAACACCATCATTTTTAACCATTTTCCTTCTTCAGCAAGCGGGTCTTGCTATGCGCAGAAGATGACAGCACCTTTCTGCTATGTTTTTGCTGTGTAGATAATTACCCATCACCTTTGGACAGAGCAGATTTTTCCAGTGGCTCGTTCTCCTGGGTTCTTAGTGAGCCCTTCCCGTTTGTTACACCTTTTCATCATTCACCGTGATTCCAGAGTAGTCACGTTACTGTGCCATGTCATGGTCGTAGCCACGTAGTAGCACATGCTTCAGTATTTTTGCTTAAACCTCTAACGTTTGCATTTGCTGTTACAGCTGCCACATTGCACTGGCAGCTCGCATTCATGCATTTATCCCTCGTGATCTCCTCAGCCCTCATCTGATTTAATGCTTTGGAAGGTCTTATCCTTCCTTACCACCAGCCCAAAAGCATGCTTTTAAATTTTTTTTTCCTATGCACAACCAGCAGCCTCATCTTTGATCCGTTGGCCATGGAGGTGGATTAAAACACATGTTGTTCAAGGGGCACTTGCTGACTTTGTGGTTTAAATCAGTCAGTGGCCACCAGGGCCACATCAGCCTTCGACTGTTTTGAAGTGACCTGCAGATTTCACGAGCTGTGCTTCATTTAATTCCAAATAATTGGCTGAACTAACAGAGCAGCCCTGGGTCAAGATCAGGCTCCTCTGGAGCCCAGTTAAAAAGTCTCTTATCTGACATTTTTCATTTGAATTACTTTCTAATGTCTCTTAAAGCGCAGCCTTTAGTCCGTTTAATAGATACTATAGCGATACAGAACAGTTCTGAACGTGACTTTGTTGTGTAGGCAACACCTACAGCCTACTTTGGATTGAAGATAAGTGCTTGCATCAGACCAAACAGTCTACAGGTTCCTAAAGGCTATTGTGGAGAGGATTAAGATAACAATAAACCTGATAAATACGTTTCTTCTCACAGGAAGAAAAAGATCAGTTACTGATTACAGTAGTTAAGTATTGCAAAGGGCGGTGGAAAAATCTATCAGCAAAAGTCTCCAAGAATAGGAGATACCTGTGAGGAGTGCGGTAAATACAGTTGACCCTGCCTTGAACATTGAACTAGGTGTCTTCTCAAGGAACCTGACGGCTCTTTTCTTCTATAATTAATGTTATCACCAGGTCCCGCCGAGTGAACAGAGTTGGGCCATGCAGCGTGTGACATTTGTCCCCCTGGATGAAAGGCCAGGCAGAAAACTGGACGGGAGTGGGGGGGGAATTGGGAAGCTGTGCTGGGGGCTGGCCATGTGGTAGGGCGTGCGTTTCGTGCGTGCGTTTCATGCACATGACCAAAGGGAAGATGAATCATACAGGGGGGAAGTTTTAAGGTATATTTAGCTGATTTTCATTTTATATACAGTTCTGAAACTGCTTAAGCCTGTGACTAGGCTAGAATATGACCTTTAGAGAGCGACTGTCATTACCTGCTTTGCTGCCTCCACTGCCTCTGTTGCAAACCTCAGCAGAAACAGGGGGGGTACCTGGAAGCTGTAACATCTTAGCTTTGAATACCACCTTAGAGCACTACGTGCAAATTTGGTACCCTAACAACGTTTACAACTATTAAATACATATTTTGATAATTTGTGTTCTTACTGTTAAACATTCCTCTCTCCCCACACTAGATAATTTGCATGCTAAATAAAGGCAATAGAGGCTTTTTTTTTTAATATGCAGATTTGCCGATCTGTGCATATGAAAGAAGATATATACGGCTTCTTCACTACTGCAAATGAGACTCGTTATATGGTATTGAAAAAAATCCCAAATTGCTTCTCTACTGCTGTCTGAAAACATGCTGCCATCTGAAGGTAAGTTATTAAACTCATTTAAAAAAAAAAGATGACCAAACATGGTGCTTTCCCTTTGAGGTGACAAAGTGCACAAAGCAGGAAGTGCATAAAGGACATCGGGATACATGATTCTGTAAATAAGACAGATGAGGAAGGACCCATCTGTGTTATTGATGTCATGCGAGATCCCTATAGAAAAGCAGCAATGTAGCTCATTTGGAGATAACTACAGATGTTGCCTAATACCTCCTCTGATACAAACCCTAGAGAGAAAACCTTGTGTAAGTAATCAGCATATCAAAGCTTTATGTCTTCTTATTCTAGACAAGCTGAATGCTATTTCATCTGCATTACCACAAACAATCAGAGCTAATCAGAGGTATTAGAAGAATACATATCTGTAAGGTAAATTAATTAGCGGGAAGAGGAGCAGGACTCTGCTGTGAAGACACGTCTGAATGCAGCAGCCCCTCACTCACTCTTCCTTGTAATTGGAGCATGTAAACATCCAAAGTGTAGTGTGAGCTATAAAAAATGCATCCTTAAAGTGAAGCTGAACTCTTACCTAACCTGAGAAGATTGGGTAACCAATCTCTTACAGAGATGGTTTTTAGTGATGTCTGAGGCACAAACTAGTATTACATCTACTTTTGTCTAAATTTCTTGTTTTGTTTTCATTAGTAACTGCATTACCATTTCTCTAAAATTAAGAATTTTGTCCTCTGGTTAGCTAGAATGAAATTTGTTTCCATTCAGAATTTGACTATTGCTTAAAGTATGTCCAGAGGAAAAGCGCTCTACTTTTATGAAGGCACAGTTTGTAACGGCACCGTTGCAGATGCTGCCTTTGGACATCTTGGGGGTTGGGAAGAGTGCTTTTTGCAAGCTCCAACATGTGGTTTTGGGGGCTGATGTTAAGTACTAGGTGAAATATAAGTCCCTTCTAGTGGTAGTTAGTACCCTTCTAGCAAGGAGCAGACAGTGGCAAAGCAACTTACAACTGCAGGAGTGAATTTGTTTGTGTCAGGAAGCCACTAAGGTAAGGGAAATTACTTAATAATAACTGATGAGGAGTAGTAATGTAGCTGAAAGGAGAAGAAACCGATGGTATGATAGCATAAAGGCTTGTTCCAGACATAGGGGCAAGGTTGCAGCACAGCAGCTACCCAGAAGAGACCAGTTAAGATGAAATGCGTGGGAGAAGCAGAAGTAGGATTTACTATAAGCAATGTCTCGTCCTCTAGAATTACTATGTTATCGTTTACTATCCTGCAAATCCTTGTCATATCTGAGGCAAAACCAACATACAACAGCAAAAGCTAACAAGATATAACAAAGATGGAGAAGCTAGAAATATTAAAAGCAACTCAGTTTTCACATTAAGGTTTTACTTTTTAATCATTATCTGTCCTCTGCCTTCAATTTCCTGTTACAGGCAATTTTGCTATCTTCAGAGTAATAAGGGAAGATCTCCACTGATAGCAAAAGAATAAAGTTCCTTAGCCTGAACTGAGCGGCAGTAGGTAATGTGACTTCTTCCCTGCGCTCAGTTTACTCCATAATATTGCTTATTTTCCCTGCTGTGCTGCAGGAAAACACACCAAAAGGGAACTCTTCTCCCTGTCCGAGCCCTCTGCCCAGGCAGTGTCTAAGCTTGTTGCCAGACATGTTTCTGCAAGCGTGTGTTTAAAACATATGAAGTTAAGCAAGAGCATAAATGAACATCAGAAATCAGTTATTGCCAGCAATAAGCCACTTTTTGTGGACAGTTACTGATCAGGGATGAAGGAATGTAAAGCCACAACTATTTCTCAGTGGTCAAAAAGCAGTAATTGCAGCAGTGATCTGCACAGGTTCCTCGTGTGCTGTCCTGTTTAATTTTGCTTGCTGATGAGAGGCATTTCCTCATCTGGAGAGCCCATCTTCTTGTCCCAGCTATACAGAACTACTTAGAGACAGCCACACCTACCTGATGAGTGACAGCTCTGACCCCTGTCTTAGATCCAGCTCTATTATTCATGCTAGATTTTCTTTTGCACCTCCTCTTTTTCCCTTCAGCTAACACAGAAGCAGTGAACCCTCATTTAATGCTGTGGCCAGGTTTCATTTTTACATCAGGATACCAACTGTGTTCTTCCTTTTGAGCAAAGGCTAGATACTGCCTTTAGCTTAGGTCTTTATTTAAACATGGAGGCACAAATCACAATGGGATAAACAAAAGGACAAGTTAATATTTATTTTCCACACCTCACACAACAGGGATGGTGCATTTCTGGTGTTGATTCTGAGTAATAATTTATCAAAAAGGTGTAGAAGGCACAAAGCACACACTGCATCAAAAATAGTACTTCTAGAGATGCTGGTTTGGATTCTGAACCAGAAACCCACTCGGTTCTTAAAACAACAAATGGTACACGCTGCTGTATTCATTTGCAGGATTTTCTGCTACTTAATAGCTGTAAAAATAAAATATTCTTGTCCCAGCTTTGTTCCCTGCCAAGCACAGGTACTATTTTGTAGAGGATGGAGAGCTGGACTCTATTTGTTTGAAGAGTGGCAAAGGTTTCTTTGGCCAACCACACTGAAATTATTCTGAGATTTATAGAAGATCTATGAAACCATAGAGAAAGTAGATTTCCAGCCAGGCTGGCATGTGTTGTGAAGGAAGGCAGCACTGACTCATGCAGACTGAATTATGACAAATACAATTTGCCAACTGCTGAGCAGACAGAGTTTTACTTGCAAAACTCGGCTGCAGCACAGGCATTCAGAAACATTCAAGTACACATGAATTTCACAAGTTTCAAGTGCTGGCAATAACACATTAGTGGCGTTAAGCAAGGTTATTTGTTGCAATTTGCAATCCTTATGTTGTAATTAGTAAATAATACCTTGCTAAACCAGAGCTGCAAGTTCATTTCAGATGCATTTGTTTCTCCACACTCATGTTTTAATGCAAGCCAAGAAGCCAGCCTAATCCCAGTAGGCTGCTAACCCTACTGCATTTCCTAGAAATGCACTTTTTCCCAAAGCTTTCAGTTTTAGGTGCTAGAAAGATGACATTGGATACATATTGTTAGGTTACTCATGTGTGCATGCCCACAGGGAGGCAATGGTGAGGAAGATCAAGTAATACCCAGCCCAACTACTCATCACAGGGGCCCATCTGGGCTGCAAATAACATCGTGCAGTATCTCCTGTCAGTGGCTTAAAGTTGTTGCATTGAGAGGGTTGGATATAGTTTTGCAGTCTTTTGCCAAAGCTGAGCTGGCCTTTTAGATTTAGGGTTTTTCTGTGCTTGAAAGTAGTTTTTGAAGTAAGTCTTTCAGGGCAAGTCACTTTATAACTTACATTGACATTAAAGTTTAACAGAGTTCAAGCCAGAGCTGAAATCAATGGAGCGTGAAAAGAGACCGTAGCATCAGCCACCAATGCTTCACTTGAATTTTCATGCAAGATTTGTCTCGCTTTCATTCTGCTTCGTGCTTTGGTAAGTGAAACCTATAACGATTTGCTGATCTACTTCACTTATCTTCTCAGAGCCATTCTTAAAATTCATTTGCCTGAAGAATGTTACACTGGTTAGATTGCAGAGTCACTAAACCAGCATCAGTTATCTAATAACTAATGATTCTAATATTTCTGACCAGTAATGCTTACCTGTCTATCTGTTACCGTTAACCTTCAACTCTAAATAGTTTAAGGCAAAATTATCTTTTTGTCCTATGTCAGCAGTGTCAGGAAAAGGGCTTTTACTGCCTAATAAAATAAATTAACTGGCACTTGGCACTGGCAGTCCTTCCAAAGAGATACTATGCCGCATTGCTGCAGTTGAATTTGCTTTTCCTCTCCTGCACTGGGATCATCTTGATGGGATGCCACTGCCCGGATTAATATGTTGGCACTTAGTGATCACATTAACTGGAGTGAGAACTGCAAACACAGCAGTTTCAACTTGCTAGAAATATCAAGCGTACAATAGTTGTGTCCTGTGTTTCTGCCACCCTGAAGTCCTGGACCATATTGTCTTACAAGGAGCCAGCTCAGCTCTGTCTAAGTAGCACTCACTAGACTGAGAGGATTTAAAATCAGATGCAATAGAAGAAACTCTTTAATACAGAGTCACAGCAAAGGAGCTTTGTCAGTGTTACAAGGACATGAGAATACAATAGGTTCCTTGTAAAACTCACAAGATCTTTGTTCAGCATCATGAAGTCTTCATCAGTCCTGGAGCGGTAAACAAGAAACGAGTAACTTCGTTGGCATTATTCCAGGTCAATCTACATCAGGAAACTCTGCATTGTCCAGATTACAATGGAGAAACTTGATCAATACACCTGTGTGTCCCCAGACTATCCTTAACTTCACCCCTCACTCAGAGAAACCATACAGGGAAAGCACATATCCATTCTGCAGCTGTAAGGCAGCTTTGAATAATCAGAGTTCACAATAAGTCCATTTTAGGCACAAATCCATAGCAAAGTTTCGTTCCAGTGCTTGCAGAACTGCTTTATTTTTTCACCAGACCCCCAACCTGTTTTAGTGCAGAAGATGGATGATGCTTGCAAGATGAATGGTGCTTACTGAATGGTTACTTTAAAGTTTTTATAATCCTCATTATTCATTGTATAGCCCTGGGCTTTATTTAATATATGCCATTAAGAACCAGTGCTGAGTAAAAATGTATTTTAGTTATTTTTTTTTCTTGGGTTTTTATGTTGTTCTTACTGTAATGGGTGTTTCACAAATGCAGCTTTTTCTTCACAAGACTCCTGAGGCAAGTTAATATCAGTATCTTCATCTTAGAGATGAAGGACAGAAAGCAAGAACATTTCAAAGATCCGTTATTTTGGGATACTTCTCTTGAGACACAAAGGCCTTGCTTGAAGGACTTGCTCTGTGCAGCTGTCATGATTTCATTTGAAGCTGGATGTGCTTTCTTTCCACACAGCCCATCGCGCGTAGCTCAAGCCAGCGCTGCAGAAGCGAAAGGCTGGCACAAGCTACGACACAACGCTTCACCCTGCAAAGCAATTTTAAGTCATCGCTTGCCACAATCCCACCTTCCTTCTGTTCCCAGCCATATGTTCCCCTCCTCTCGCGCCAGTGCTGGCACCTGCCTGGCTCCTTCAGTGAGCTAAACCTAGAGGAAGGAATAAAAATGTGCGATTAGTTTTTGGTAGGGGATAAGCTTCGTATTTATAGTAATGTATTATTATAACTTATGGTAAGAATGTATTATTATGAAGTATTTTTATTATTATACTAATTCTCAAATTTTTATTACTATACTAATTCTCAATTTTTATTGTTATACTAATTCTCAAATAGCAATTATGGAGAATTGTGCATTAGTAATTATATATTAATTTACATAATGCAATTCTAACCCACTTTATTTCTGAATAGTCATTATTAATTGTAAAGTAATTATTTATTGGCGTTATTTATAATTTATTTTAACTTATTCATAAATTATTGTACGTTACATATAAAGCACCTGCACCCCCGCGGGGATGGAGCCCGTGGGGGGGGGGGGGGGGGG
>NW_009260286.1:357969-370135 GCF_000687185.1 Egretta garzetta | reverse complement strand
GAACGGGGGGCGGGGGGCGCTGCTGCCTGACCGGGCCCCGGGCCGGTGACCCGGGCAGCCGTAGGGACACTGGGTTCCGGACGGGGCTGCAGAGAGGGTTTGTAAGAGAAGTGCGTGTAAAAGCACTTCGAAGGGGACAAGTGGCCGCGTGCGGGTGGCTGGGGAGCTTTTGAAAGCTTCCTAGAACTGGAGAAAACCAGAGGAAACGAGATTAGGAAAAATTTCTTCACAGAAAGGGCTGTCAGGCTCTGGAATGGGCTGCCCAGGGAAGGGGTCGAGTCCCCATCCCTGGGGGTGTTTAAAAGCCGGGCAGACAAGGTGCTTAGGGACAGGGTTTAGTGGTGGGATGGCAGGGGTAGGTTAACGGTGAGACTTGATGATCCTAAAGGTCTTTTCCAACCTAAACGATTCTGTGATCTATGAGATAGCATGTGATTCCATGACTAGCATAGTTAATGATGAGCAAACTTAAATAACTGAAACTGAAATGTTTAAATGATTCTTCTGGGCTGTTGCTTTTGTGGCTGATGGCACAAGGTGGGTCAGGGCAGCTTACGGGTGCCGCCCTATGATGGACACAGACCGCAGAGAAACCATGTGTTTCCACAGTGCAGCATTGCTGTATTGAGGAGGTTGAGCTGTGCAGGTTTAAGTCAAGATGTGATGGTTCTTGAGTGATAAAGCCATAAAACTAGTTAGACTTAATGCATCCAGAACTTAAAAAAATATACTGTGCACACACAGAGATTACAAATAATTTTTTTATATATATATATGTGTATGCACAGATACTGCTCTCTTTGCTAACGTTACTCAGAATCATTTTGTTTTATCTGGATAGGTGATGAACAATTTTTTAAAATTAAAAAACCATCCTTCAATGAAGTAACCTTTAGAATTCGAAAGAAAGAAAGCCTACTGCCTGCGCAGACAGAAATTGAAGAAAGCAAAAGTAAGTACTTTTTTCAGTTAAATATTTGATAGAATACTTGTGTGGAAATATATTACAAAATAAGTAAGTGAAGAGGGATGTACAAATACTGCTGTTAGATATGTTTTTTTCTTGTTAATTGAACCCAGGATTATACTTACAATGTTACTTCACAGGTTTATAATTTTAATCTATTTGTGCTGAAATTATTTTCCATATGACCTGGGTAAAACAGTATCAGAACTTGGAGGCTGTTCTTGAGAAGACCTGGTTGTGCAGAACCCCTGTAGTACGTCAGAGTTAATCAACTTCTGACAAATTTGTACCTCGGCATTTTATCTTTCAAACTGTGTGGCAACTGCCCGCTGCTTATTGCTGTCAAGTTGCAGTTTGAGTATTTGCATCGAGAGAAAATGTGAGCTTAGTAGGAATTCGTTTGATAAAAATTAATGTAAACTTTAAACTTTGTGTTACTAAACTGTTACAACATTTGAATATTTTAAATGAATACAGTTATAGCCTTGATTGTTCTGGTAGTATTCCTAAGTCTTGTTGAACTGTAGTACTGAAGTTTCTGATTGGGATATTTGGGGTTTGTGTGTTCTCCAAACAAGTGTGTCTAAAAGTTCTCTTTCCCTTTCCTTTTGACACCTCTGTAAGTTCACAGATATACCCTAACTGCTGCTGTGAGATGAAAATAAATTAGATTGAGAAATAATTCCCTTTGAGATTGCGATTTAGATGAGATGGTAAATTTTCCTAGCAACTTCTTATAAAAGTATACCTCATTCTGTTGTTCAGTAATCTGATGATTTACTGAAGAAATAGTGGTAGATTAAGAGAACTCAATGTTTTTAAAGAATTCAAAGATAACGAGACAAGACAGACATACGCAAACCTCTGTAGTTTAAATAAGGTCTCCATTGTTAATGCTGGGGGAAAAAAAAAAGCACTTTCTAAATACAGTTTATAAAGTCAAGGGAGATGAATACAAATGTGCTGTGAGCTATCAGGATGTCAATCAGTTGTCATCTGGGAGCTGATATCATTGCTTTTGTGCATGTAAATTTGCTCTGTGTCTCAGAAGGACGTAATAGTTTAGGACTATCACAGATGCTTTGATTCCAGACAAGAACTGGCTTCAAATTACTGTCTTGGAGTGTTGGAAGATTTGGTGTGTTTTGATGAGGACAGGTGGAGACAGATGAGTGGCCAGTCTTTGTTGCAGCAAGGTGTAAAAAGTTACTGGTAACCAGTTATGGCGCATCAGCTTCAAGCAGCTGAAACTGAAATTGTGAATCTTACTTTTTTTTTTCGCCCCAAACCAGAAATCTGTCAGTTGGAGCCTAGAACTGGTTATACCAAAGGCACTCACAAAACGGAGGAGGAGAAGGAGGATGAAAGTTACTCTTCACTAAGTGAGGACTACAGCAGCTCAGACTCTGAAAATGAATCCAGCTCTCCACAGAGGAGGAAAGATTCATCACCAGGTTAGTTTTCTGGATTTCTTTCTTAAAGGAAGTTATTTTACAACATTCTTTATCTGAAGTATGTGACAAGATAGGGGAGATGAATCCCACTCAGCTGAAATAGTATAAGGGGTAGGCATCTTGTTCGTGCTGAGTTGGGGCCACACTTCTGAAAGAATAGTGACAGTTGCCCAGTATTTTTCATTGCAGATGCTTGTTGTATTTCTGTGTTAAGTTTGGAAATGGATCAGAAATTATGACTCTGGGTTTTGAAAGAAAAAAAAATCCTGTTTAATGATGCATAATTGCTTTCGGGAGATTAAAATTTAAGCTCATTTGTGCTGTCTGATTTGTAAACTTTGGATTCCTTTGTAAACGCAATATTTAATAACGCATATCTTTTGGGGAGATGGAAAAAAGGAGGACAGGCAAATGGCAATTTATTTAAAAGAAAAAAAGTCTGAACTTTGTTTTCAGACTGAGAAGTCGCTTTTTAAGGATGCTTTTCCATCTCCTTGTATTCAACATGGTAAGCTTAATAGAATAATTATCTTGTCCTATATTCAGAATTGTACAGTGATCCTGAACGGTGGTGATTATTGACATTAAGAGCAACGGAGAGTGTTGCTTTTAGTCTTTTGCTTAGATTTTCTTTCTCTTCAATGCAGGTTATATCCCCAGTGCAGCTTGTATTGATGCTGCTCGGAGGAAACGTCACTTAGCCAGGACACGGGCTGATTATCTTCCGCTGGATGTTTCAAACAGTCATCGGGTCTCTCGGAGAAGAGAAAGCAGTGATTTAGAGAGTGAAGATGAGTCTGATATGAAGAATCTCAATTTTGTTCCTAAAATGAGAACTCTTAGGCAGAGGATGACTGAACACATGGGTGAGTTTGTGGCATTTCTCCCAGTGGTTGTGGCTTTGTTTTACTGATGTCTGGAAGAATGTGGGACTTGCCGAGTGAAGAGCGAGTGCAGCACAAGGCTTTGCTACTGAGGGGTCTTGGTAAAGGGCTGTACAGCTTGTACTTGATGTTTATATATGGGATGTTAATCTGGTTTAGGACTCGCTAACATGGTGGTGCAGGATGCTTTAAGAAACATTTAAAAAATGTTTCTTGTTGACTGCAAAAAATTGCCTTGCACAGGTGCAGCACTTAATGTGAATGAAGGTGCTGTGGTGTAAGACAAACTGTCCTGCTGTCCTGCCTCCTGCTTCTGGTGTGGTCTTCCCAGTGCTCTCCCTGCGTTGATATTATGGCTGTTCTAGACAAGGGAAAATAAGACCCAGCCACCCAGCCCTTCAGAAGTAAACAAACCTATTGCACGCACATATGCACGTGGCTTTTCCATTGCTTTTCTTCCTCTTACAGCTGCTTACAGTTTTGTTTATGAAGCACTGGTTTACCAGAGTTGTAGACTGGTTGTCTTTATTATTTGAATAAGGGTTATAAGGAATGTGTAACTGTGAGCTGATTCTGAAATTCTAACCGATGCTAAAGAGATATTTTTGTATCTATAGTCGAGCATAGGTTTTAGAGTATTCAAGGATTTGCTGTGTGTAATGCCACTGTGTTACAGTCTAACTGTACTTATACTCTTATTGATGTGTATTCTACACAGCTTTGCTTTAAGACATAAAAATGAGATGTTTGTGCTCCTTGTACTGTGGTAGTAGTTGTCTGAGAAACAGTATGTTGGGGAAGTAGAAGTTGGTGTGAATTCTACAGATTCCACTAGCCATTTCCAAGTCTTCCTTGCCTTTCAGTTTGGAAGTCCTCCATCTACAGCTTTTTAATCTGGTTTTTGTGTGTATCGCTTCCCAGTAATGGGTGGGAGAACTATTATTGCTTTAGAGGGAGGAGAACATGGTAGGGGAAAAGTAGATAAAGGATGTAATTACATCTAATAATGATTGTTTTCACTTCCAGTGTCTGTGAGTGATGAATCAAGTGAAGATGAAGCACAAATTAAGTGGGAAGAACAGCAAATAAAGAAAGCTGTTAAACTCTCTCAGGTGACACATGCTTTCCTAACCATTGGAAGATGCTTTTTGCTCATTGGCAAGGGAGCGTGTTCTGGAGTACTGTCATATCTCCTACCTGTCCTCTCATTAGGGAGGTTTTTAGGAAGTTACACTCTTAATTCTTCAGAGAAAAGGCAATTAGAAATAGGGGAAGATAATAATGAAAACTTGTAATGTCTGTCTAGCTGTTCAGAAGCAGGATATTGTTGTCTGCCTGTGTGTGTTAGAAGACTGTGAAAAGTAGACAATAAAATTCTGAACCCTGACTTTTTTTTGCTGCTGTGCAGGGGATGTTGAAAGCAGGAGTATGCAAATACTACAAATGTCAGAAAGTCACAAAGCAAAAATTATCCTTTTATTATGCTAAATTTGCTAACTTTCTGTTGGGTGGCAATCTGAGAGCTCTTCTCACAGTTCACAAGAATTCTGTCTCTTTCTGGTAAATAATTGGCAAAAATAAACTGTGACTTCTGATGAGCTGGAAGTTTTTGTTTCTGGCTTGAATCACCTACTCTGGATCAGACCAGGAAGATCTGAATAACCAGTTCTTTATTTCAGAATAGACAATTGTTGAAATTTCTGCCTGCTGAGTGGAAGTAGTTAGAGGACTGGGACAAAGTTACATCCTTCTGCTGCTGAATTTCAAATCCAGCATGATTGGTGTTCTTAGGTCCTCCTACTCATTTCTGGCAAACTCTTTTAAATTCTCCTGTTTAGGAAACTGGAACAATTTTTAGTAGCAAACCTTGTTAATCATGGACTTGATTGTTTCAACTGATTGTGTTTTGGCTAGATTTTAATATACACAATTCTACTGTTTTAGAATGCAACGTGTCTTAATTTATAAGCTAAAATTCAGTGGAATTTTTTTAAGTTATAATTACAGTTAAGCTGAGTTGTCAGAATGAAAAAAATCTCTTTTGGCCACTGGCTTTGTCAGAAGGTAGCATTTATATTATAGCGGGGGAGGAAATTGGAAAGTTTACTATGAGAAAATAGCATATTAAGTGACTAATAGATGGCAAATATTTATGATTAATATATTGAAATACTGTTAAAAAGCAAGGTATGAGTAAAATCAGGTACTATCATCACTGCTTGGATGTAGTTTATTTCTACATTTTATATTTAGAATCTTAATACTAGCAAAGTCTCAGCTGTCAGTACAGAAGCATTATGCGTTATTGAAAGCTATTTTTATTTTCAGACCAAGACAGCAACTTAAGTGTACCCTAAATTATGGATTACTTTGTGCTGTTTATGTTTATGCACTATATGTTTTTATACAACATATAGATGCAGTTTTTATAATTTATTTCCCTTTTGTGTTGTACTTTTCTGTACTTAATTTGATGAACGAAATATATATATCTATGCCTTGTGTATTCAAGTGATACGTTAATCTGTAGAGCTGCAGAGGGAAAACTTGTGTAAATGGTTTATTTTATATATAATTAACACTTAGAATTCTTGTAGGAAACTTATGATGATGCTTCCCTGCATAAATCTCAACCAACTAAACCAAAGTTTGATCCCTCTGTTTCTCTACCACCTGTGAACTTAGAAATTGTGAAGAAGCGACTGACTGAAAGGTAAATCCTGCTCTTATTAACTTTTGAGTTGTCTGAGTTTTTGTCACAGAATGAGAGATGACAGCTTTGAAGGCTTACTCTTTTTCTGTAGTACTGGAGGATTTTTGGGTGGTTATTTCATGTGTAATAGGCCTGTTATGATGTCCATAGAATCATTTAGCTTGGAAAAGACCTTCAAGATCATAAAGTCCAACCGTTAACCTAGCACTGCCAAGTCCACCACTAAACCATGTCCCTGAACACCACGTCTACACGCCCTTTAAATACCTCCAGGGGTGGGGACTCGACCACTTCCCTGGGCAGCCTGTTCCAATGCTTGACAACCCTTTCTGGTAGGACAAAAAAAACCTTCCTAATACTCAGTCTTAACCTTCCCCTCACCCTGTCACTTTTTACTTGGGAAAAGAGACCAACACCCACCTCGCTACACCTTCCTTTCGGGCAGTTGTAGATGCCAATGAGGTCTCCCCTCAGCCTCCTCCAGGCTAAACAACCCCAGTTCCCTCAGCTGCTCCTCATAGGACTTGTGCTCCAGACCCTTCAGCAGCTTCGTTACCCTTCTCTGGATGCGCTCCAGCACCTCAATGTCCTTCTTGTAGTGAGGGGCCCAAAACTGAACACAGTATTCAAGGCGTGGCCTCACCAATGCTGAGTACAAGGGCACTATCACTTCCCTGGTCCTGCTGGCCACTCTATTCCTGATACAAGCCATGATGCCATTGGCCTTCTTGGCTACCTGGGGACACAGCCAGCTCATATTCAGGTGGCTGTCAACCAATGCCCCCAGGTCTTTTTCTGCCATGCAGCTTTCCAGCCACTCTTCCCCAAGCCTGTAGCGTTGCATGGGGTTGTTGTGACCCAAGTGCAGACCCAGCACTTGGCCTTGTTGAACCTCACAGTTGGCCTCAGCCCATTGATCCAGCCTGTCCACATCCCTCTGTAGAGCCTTCCTACCCTCAAGCAGATCAACACTCCCACCCAGCTTGGTGTCATCTGCAAACTTGCTGAGGGTGCACTCGATCCCCTCATCCAGATCATTGATAAAGTTATTAAACAGAACTGGCCCCAATACTGACCACTTGTGGCCAGCCGCCAACTGAATTTAATGCCATCCACCTCTTTGGGCCTGGCCATCCAGACAGTGTTTTACTTAGCTGTCTTATGGTGGTTCTTATACCAGCTGCAAGAGTAGCTCAGTATTTCCTAAAGCAGCAGTTAATTCTTTACAGCCTGTTTGGGCGAACTAGAACCTGCCTTGATTTTTTTCTTCAGTCATGTGCCAGGCTGTGACTTTTCTGTAGCAGTTCAGCTGCTGTATGGGCAGCTGAAGTGTCCTGGGATGGAGGTGGGAACCTCCAAGAGGGTGTGTGAGGACAGCTGGGGTCTGGCATCCTAAGGTAAGCCATCTCCTGTCATCTCTCAGAGCACTGGGAAGCAGCTGTTCAGATAAGTTTAGACAAGTAACATTATACAGCTGAAATATAAATCTGTGCTGCAGCCTTGCACCAAGCTCTCTCTGTATATGCTTTGCTTTGTACAGACCATCATTCACCTGCTTGTTTAAAGAATTGCAACTAAATTGGACTAAATATTTTTATGGAATTGTACGCTTTCTTTGCCATAATCACCTGCAAGGAAAGAGTTAAATTAAGTAGGAATGTAGGTACAGGATCAAATAAGAAAAATGAGAATAAGGCTATTAAGAGTGGGAAACCTCTTCATAAAATAGGAAGAAGGGGAGGGGGAGCCTGTTTGACGTAAACTTTATAGAAGTGTTAACATGATAAATTCCGAAATAGCTTTTTTTTTTTAACTTCTAGCACAGTAGACAATGATAGCTTGATTCAATTATTTTCAATTTCAAAAATTTCAATTAAGTGTTCCCTGCTTCAGGGAATGGAATAAGTCGTGGTCTGTTTCTTGGTTCTGTTACAGGTGTGCTCAATCACTTGGGATATGTAAGGAGGGAAGGGGCGGGGGGGGGGGAAAAGAAGAGGAAGCAGAGATGTAACACACATAAAAGTTCCTGTGCTACCTATCTAATAGTGACAGCTGTAGACGTAGGTTCCTGGGTCTTATCACCTACTAGCTAGCAGCAAGAGTCGCCAGTTGGTTTGTATTTAGTAGTTGAGCACATGGTGAATACTTATAGGTACTGCTATCCATGCAACTTACACTAAACCAGTATGGACATGCTGACATGAGCTGTAGTTTTGCCCAGATTATGTTGGGTAGAATCCATTTAATGTGATATCACAAAATCTGGCACATCATGTTTTTTAGAAAGCGTGGTATATTGAGTAATCTAGTAAAATGTCAGCTGTGCTTTCAAAACTAGCACCACGTAAGTGACATTTGAGTCTCCAGAGCACAATGCTTGTCTGCACCCCATGCTTCTGCAAATGTTGGCGTGGATAAATCTTTCAATGCTTCTTAGCTCAAAGGCAAGTACTATTATTAGCACAGGCAAAGATTTTTGTATGGGATTATAATGGCAAAAAAGTGTTTTGGAATGTATCAACTGTTAACTTGGCAATAGTTTTAGTTGTCTGGGTTGTTTTTTTTTTTTTAGGATAACATCATTACAGGATGTGCACCGTGCCCACCAGAGGGAGTATGAAAAATATATGGAGGACATTGAAAGTTCAAAGATGACTGTCCAGGAGTTGGAGAAGTCTTCAGATGCAGCTGTGAATTACAAATTCTACAGGGCCATGAAAACATATGTAGAAAACTTGGTAAACTGTTTGAATGAAAAAGTATGTTTATTTTCCTCTTTGTGTGGCGTTTTTTTAGTGTTAAAGGTGCACTATGTTAATGAAAGAGAAGGGGGGTTTGTTTGGAAACGATGAGGGATAACACTCAGTTAAAAATCAGTTCTGTCAGAAATTTTAATGTAACGGGAAACAATACAGGGAAATCAAATCGACCCTCATCTGAAGTGATGATCAAGATAGAATAGATACACTGGCTTGAGCTGTGTGATCTTGCCTAGCTTCTGTTGGATGAAAACAAAATGTATTGGAGGGAGTTTTCTGCAGGTCTAGTAAACAGGGTGCACTGAAGTTGAATGAGAGGTGGTGCTTAAATTAATTTTCGGGATCTCTTGAAATGTGTTTACTCAGGGTTACGTAACAAAGGTAGTAAGGATTTCATGTTAGGTTGGAGTTGGGATTGAGTTAGCAGAGCTGTGTGAGAATTTGTCTACATTATCAGCTGCATCTGTTTCCTGAACTGCAAACCTGTGTATTTAAATATATAAAGGTTGGAAGAAGGGGAGAAGCCGCCTGAAGTTTGGCCTCAGTGAAAGTAAACTGCTGTTATCCTCTATAGATAGTGCTGTCAAATCTAATTTATGTCACTTAATTGCATTACAATTGTGAGTTTCTTTATGTAACTTTAAAGACAACAAATGTTAGTTAACGAATGAATTTTCTTTAATGGCTAGTGACTCAAAAGCAAACTGAAAGCAAATTGAATGCACCAACAGTGTCTTGTTGAACCTTTATGTGTGAAGTCTTAGGTAGTGTTCTGATGAGCAACTGGTATTTAGTTTGTGTTTTTTCAGCCTTACAAAAAAGCCTGAAATACTCAAATTGGGAACTTGCTTTTGAATCTATGATGCTTTGGGTCTAATTTCATAGCTATACTGAAAACCCATGAAAACTGGTTTTTGTTCATTCTTTTGGGATTTAAATTAATTGAAAACTTGATTCCTCTATTTCAGCTGAAATACATTAATGATGTAGAATTGGCTGTACATCTACTTCTTCAGCAACGAGCCATGAGAGTCTTGAAACGAAGGCAAGATGAGCTGAAAAACGAATCTGCTTATGTTCAGCATCTGACAAGTTAGTATGAAGTTAGAAGTTATTTTCTTATTTTTTGAGCAGAAATATACAGTTCCTTTTTGGATGAAGTTTTTAATATTCACCTTGATCTCCTTTCCCCTTCTCACTGTCAGTAGGTGCGCTCTACCTCAGTTGAAATCCTTACCCCAGCAAGGCCCATGATACTATTCTTCTCTGGTTTAATAGTGAATGTAATATGACAAAAGTTTGTCATTCTTTTTTTTTTTTTTGTCATTTGTCAATTTTTAGTTATTCAATTCAGCAATTCTTCATGGATATTTAATAAGACAAACTGAGTCAGTTTTCTAGTAGGTCTTAAGTTGGAGAAAGCTCGCTTATTATGCAATTCTGTGAATATATGGAAAAGCAGTGTGTTTACTTGACAGCATCACTTTTACATGAGAGTGTCTTTAAGGCTATGTGTCTGCTCAAAATGGAGATTTCAAACTAGGAGGTGACACTCATGTGAAGGGAAGGATGTGAAGAAAGAAGCCATTTTGTGTAAGGGTATTATCTAAAAGAAAAGTGCTTTTTCAGTCACTATAGGAAAAAATTATTACGATTTTTCTCATCTCATATTTTCTTTCCACACGGATGTATTGTTTATATGCCGTGTGAATCTTTAGCTGCTGCTGTTTAAAAAAACCAACCCAAACCTCCAGAACCAAAGCCTTTAAAACTGCTCAGGCAAAACTGAGAACAATATGCTTGGAGCTGCTGGGAACAGATGGAGGCCAGATGCACCAGTTTCTGGTAACTACTAATCATATGGGTTCAGTCTTCTCACTGCAGAGGATAAAGTGCTGATTAGGGAAAGCTAGCAGCCTGTATGATTTTGTAAAATAAAATGGTGTAGTAGACTGACAGCAGGTGTTAAGAAGAAAAAGGTAGTGCCATAGTAGTTGCCATTAAAATGATTTTACTTGTAGCTCATTACAAATGAGACTGTACTTGGGTATTTAACAGCGCTTTTAATTGCTTTTTATATTCTTAGTTGTATTTAATATAGCAGAGAGGCTGTTTTTTCTTCTATGATTACTTCGGTAGTAGTACACTTTTTTTTCTTCTTGGCATGTTGTGCATGTGTCAGTCAGCTAGTAGTGATACAAATGAATGGCCTGAGTAGATAGTGTTCCTTATTTCTACTTCTGTAGAAGTTGGACTCAAGAATCAGAGTAGGTGTGATTGGGGTCACACAGTCAGTGACCACTCGGATAACAGGAGACAACGGGGAGCTGACTAGTCTTGAAATCTAAATGCAATGATTTTGAATAGTGTAAATCAGGGTTTTTAACTTCTGTTACAATGTTGGAACTGAACCTCAAAATTTATTCTAATTTATTACATGGTTTCATTTTTGACATAGAGGACAAAGGTAGGTTCCTGTGCTTGCCTTTCACACTGCTGAGGACCTGCTGTGGAAGCCACTAACTTCCTTTTCCAGGATTGGGAAGCAATGACCATTCACTGGAATACCATCAAACTCAACTTTTCATGAACTGCTGTAAGGGAGCAACCACATCTGACTATATGTGGTTAACAAGTAATATTTACTCTGTGTTACTCTGGAGACTGTTAAGAGTTTTGATTAGGAAGTCTGATTTTTCTTCGGCTTTCCAAATGAAGAACAACAGAAGGAGAATCTGTGATTCCTCTTTGAGAAAATAGGAACTTTAAAATCAACCACTTTATTTTTCACTGTTTCTGTCTTCTGCTAGGTGGAAATGACAAAGCAACTAATGGCAAATTGGAGGGTGATGAGAAGACACAGCTTCTGGAAATGTGTGAACATCGAAGGTGGGTATTAGGTATATGTATGCTTAACTCTGATAAATGTACAGTGGCTTTCTGTCACTTACGCAGTGATGAATGTAAACCTGTAGGATTACTAAATGAGATTATACAAAAAAAAGTGTTTGCTTTCCCAAACTCAAAGTACTTGAAAAACATCTTTTTGTTAATGTTACTCTCTTTGTCTTGATTTGAAACTGAATGCTAATAGGTCTTGTTTTAAATTAACAAGGCTTAAGTGAGGCTATTTACAAAACTATAGGACAGAAGCTTTTTCTGTCCTTTTGTAACAAATAAAATTATGACCTTATACAGAAATATATTTTTGTACTATTGTATAGTTAGCAAAAAAAAGTCAGGCAGTATCGTTGCTACTGGGGGGGTGGTGGCGGCAAGTGAAGCAAAGCTATATCTAGCCTCTCCCCTGATATCAGTGTAGGAGTATAGGCCAGATACTGCATTTTGGATATTATAGCATTCAGAAACTGCTTCCGATTTCCCCCCCC
>NW_009260286.1:357052-357932 GCF_000687185.1 Egretta garzetta | reverse complement strand
TGGGAGCTTTGAAAGTTTTTCAGTTGTATTGGTCCCTCAACTCAGAACTGTACTTTGAAGTGGCAAGAACTTCAGCATTTTAGCAGATGAAAAATGATACAATAAGAAATTCCTCTTGAAGCAGCTAACCTTTGTGCTAGTTGATGTAAATAACTGTATGAAATTATTTATACATACCTGTTGGCGTGGAAGTCACGGACACTGCACACGATCAATATGATCAAGCAAGTGATGATTTATTGTGCCTACAACATGGTTAATATAGTCTTAATGCTTCCGCGCCACGCATACACTATTCACTGATTGGGTGTAAATGCTTGGGAATTAGCTGTCCACGCGCTTCTCCTCAGACAGTGACGGCACCTGTAATACTTTTCATTGGTTTAAGCTTTACTGTCCACGCGCTTATTCTCAAGTAGTGATTGGATATATAAAACAAAGCACACAGCTATCTTAGTTTCTACTTGTGGTCAGCACATTTTTGCCTTAGCTCATAGCTTCTTGCTTGTTTCAGTGTACCAAGGACACGCTGTTTACAAACCCTGGGTTGTCCACATATTCCCATAATACTTTGTGGCCTTGTTGTTCAAGAAACCCCTCTACACGTACCATTTTTATTATACATCATTTTCCTGTGGTGGAGATGCAAGCTATTGATTTTTGCAGCCTGTTATGGTTCTTGGTGTCATGGCATATTTTTTTGAGCCCAGCTGGCACTTGGGAGCTATCACTGTTTTTATGTGGTTGTTGCACAGGTGATCCAGAACTGAGAACATCAGACTGAGAGCTCAGTACTTTCCTGCACACTGTCAGAGACCATGTCCAGTACCATGCTAGATGCTTAGTGTTCCAGGTGGGATGAGTTATTAGCTTCATCAGC
>NW_009260286.1:345252-357032 GCF_000687185.1 Egretta garzetta | reverse complement strand
CATAGGGGAGATCAGAGATGTTGCTCTAACCTCTTTTATGTCGGTTCCCAAAGCTTCCTCCATAGTTTGTGTCCTTATGGTTACATATGTACAATTGGTCCCTGATTGCGCTTCCTTAGGTTATTGCTCTCACAACTTGCTTTTAGAACATTTTAGAAGTCGGATTATTTTTTCATTAAGCTTGCTTCTGTGTACAATGGGAGGATAACTCATCTGGGTTTATTACAAAATGCAGGACTTGCAGACAGCAAGTGAGAGAGTGTTCAGGAGAAGCGGATCACCATGAAGGCATGTCAAGTGATGACGAGCTGACTCCAACAGAGGTGACAGAGTTCCAGAAGAGCAAAGGTCGGTGACAGTCTTACTGTGATGTCCTAGAACAAAATCTCTTTCTGATATTTTTTAATGTTGGTGGTTTTTTTTAGGAGAGGTGAAGAAGTACTTCAATTGAGTTTCATGTTCTTAGTTACACACCATAGAAAAGAAATGCATTCAGACAGTTCGGACTAATGTCTTGGGAAGAATAAGTGTATGGTTGTAGAATTCTTTTAGTATGAGTTATGTGGTGGTGGCGGCATTCCACATGACTGTTCAATCTAGAAGTAAGCTCTTTTAGATTATACCAAAGCCAATCCGACAGTACTCACTGCAGGTGTATGGTTGTAGAATTCTTTTAGTATGAGTTACATGGTGGTGGCATTCCACATGACTGTTCAAATCTAGAAGTAAGCTCTTCTAGATTATACCAAAGCTGATCCGACAGTACTCACTGCAATGCTACAGCGTGTTTTGTATAATCAATTCATTTTCTGAAGATGGAGTGAGTTAAAGGTTGGTGTCTTAATTATCTTGAATGAATAGATGAAGAGGAGCAGGGAAAGGCATAATACCTTTTCTCCAGGTAACAGCAGAAGGGTTTTCACGTCTAAAATTTTATCACTGTGGTGAAACGTAGTGATTGTATAAATCTGTGGAACAGATCATGAAGAAACTTTCCCTTTTTTGGCCTTCTGACAGTATTTTTTTCTGAAACTGGGTTTTCCAGGGAGCCTGTTTTAAAACCCATTTCAGTGTCAGGTGTGTCAAAGATAAATGACAAATGCAGTTATCGTATAGATATTTTTTATGTACTGTAGATGCATAAACTCTTCAGCTTATGCCTCAATAAGTTCTGTGATTGTTTCTTTTTATTCCCAATGAATATTATCCATAGATAACGTTTTAGAGGATAGTAAGAAAGTCTTTGAAGATGTACATGCAGATTTTTGTGACATCAGAAAAATCCTGTTGAAATTCCAGGAATGGAAAGAGAAGTTTCCTGACTCTTACTGTGATGCTTATATCAGTTTCTGCCTGCCTAAGCTATTAAATCCATTGATCAGAGTTCAGTTAATAAATTGGAATCCTCTTGAGGTAGGTGCATCAGCTGACTTTGTTTTCTTCAAAAACTGTAAGTGTGTTTGTGTCTTATGTATTAATATGAAGAATTAGATGTTTTTTCTATATGTAGCACAGTGTATTAGAAATCAATAGAAAGAGACTGTGTTGGTCTCAGAAATTGAAGCATGTGGTTGGACTCTTCCTAAATTTCTCCTTTCCCCTTACCTCCAGCCCCTCCTGCAACACCCAATGTAAAAATAATTCTTCTCCTGAGTCTTTGAAGACACTTTAACAATCCCACCCTTTAAATTCTAGCTTTAAATCTGGTTTTCCTGATTTGTTGTTTTGGCCTGTTCAGTGATGAGGGTGGATCTGAAATTGTGGGAATCTGTGGTGTCATTGAATGGAGCTTTCCTTTTTAATCCTCACCAGCTGAACAACTAACAGGAATGGTCTTTCAGCAGAATTTTACAGAGTTGGAAGAGATGCCCTGGTTCAGAGCTATAGAAGAATTCAGTGGTGCCAAAAAAGTGTCCGAATCAAAAAGGGATGATGATCCTGATCAAGAAGTTTTGCCTAGAGTGATTGAAAAAACTATTCTTCCAAAAATGACAGGTATAGTAAGGCTGTCTTGAAACTGTTGACTGCAGCGAGGCAATCAGACCTTAAATAAAAGTAATAGCTATTAAATAATGTTAGCAATATAGCGGTGCTCCAAGATGTAGTCATTGGGTAGTTCTGCAGAGTGAGGCTAAGGTAGCCTCTTTTTAAGATTGAGAGGTTTAGCTTTTTATATGTTTACTTCTGTTACGTTGTAATGCCTTGAAACTAGAGCATGCACTACCTGCATATTGTGAATGAAATAAATTCCTTTTTTTTTTTTTTTTTTTTGTTCAGCGTTTGTAAAGAGCGTGTGGGATCCTTTATCTACTTCACAGACAAAGAACCTTGTACAGCTTTGCAATGACGTCTTTGAAAAACAAGACCTTTCCAAAAATGGATGCAGTCGAGCAAAAGAGGTAAAAGCTCCTGTGGTATTGGGGAAGGGAGAACTTCATCCATGGTGTGCACTTTCTGTGCGTGCTCGTATGGGCACTTAGAATGTTGTCTGAAGTTGCTCACTTCTAATGACTTGTTTGTCACTTTATATTGAGATTTAATAGTTAAAATTCCAGCTCTCTGCTCTGGTTATTGAAGGTAATGGGAGATGGGATGCTTTTGAGGCAGAAATTAGCCCCTGTTCCTAGAAAAATTCTGCTGGTACCTATCAAGAATCTGATTGTAGTTTTAATCTTGCTTCACCATAGTAACAGTGGTTAGAATTTATATTTGCATTTAATGATTTTTCAAAATTTGAGCTTTAAATGCCAATAATGCTCCAGTGGTCAACTCCTTAAGCTTTTACTTATGAAGTAGATCTAGAATTTTAAAACTTGAAAATCCCCAAAGGTTAATTAATTGGCTAGGAGAAAGACTACTTGGTAATAGTAGTGATTTTTTTTTTTTAATAATTACTTTTATACACATAGTCACTCTAGCATGCTCTTCTTCATCCTGATTCTGGTTTTATTCTGATGTAATTTCTGGTGGTTTATCTAGTATAAAACTGGTGAAATGGGATGGATGTTTAGGCCCTGAGTATGAAAAGAAATATTTTTAAGAAAATGTTTCTCTTCCAACTGAGCCTTCCAAAGGTTGCTGGTTTGAAACCATGCCTTGAGGTCAACAGACCTTAGCCAAGATACCATTTCTATAGAAAGTAAAGTAAACCAGAACTTTAAATACATAAATGAAAAGGATTTAAAAAAATAAAAAGGTAGGTGGAAATCTATAGTGCCTAAAAAACATGTTGCCTCCAAATGCATAATATCCTAGCTATAGTGATTTTTTTTACATACAATTTCCCAGCTTTTTATTGAGATCCTTGTGCATAACTTACTTCATTGTTAATCTATACAGTTTTCCTGCTGCCTTGCAAATTAACATGCTAAAAAAGGCCTCACTTAAGGAAATAACTTCATCCATTTCTAATATATTCATGGTGTCTGTGTGTGTTATATACAGCTTAGCTGTAATTAGCATATTGTACTTCTAGATGAACAAAATAACCATTGCAGTTGTTATAAAAGGAAGACGAAGTCTTTCTTGTGAGGACACATTAATAATTCTTTTTAAATAGGACTTGATAAACATGGTTGTCCTAAGAATGAAGAAATCTGTAGAGGAAGATGTCTTTATTCCTCTGTATCCTAAAAGGTAAGCTGACTCTGGTGCTCTTTAAAACTTTTGTTTTGTTAAATTCCTGTACCCCTCTTCCCCACAGATGCAGATGAAATATTGTAGGCATCCATTAACAGCTACTGGAATATAAACATGCCTTCTACTGTTTTATTATAGGAAAGGTTATGAAGCCTTATTCCTGTTTATGAACCCTTTCTAATAAGGGTAACTCTTAATGATTTTTTTTCTCCTGTAACCAAGAGCTCTCCAGTATATGAGGTCTGCAGGGCCTGTGTTAGTTTAGTGGTCTGGTGTCGAGGGTAACTCTTAATGATTTTTTTTCTCCTGTAATCAAGAGCTCTCCAGTATATGAGGTCTGCAGTCTGGCTTTAGCACAGCAACTTATATCAGAGGGCCTGTGTTAGTTTAGTGGTCTGGTGTCACACTGGTGTGTTCCCTGATTCCTCCTGTTGTTCCTAAAATAGGGTTTATATTGTTGATGCTTATTACTGGGCACTATTTCAAAAATGGGAATGAGTAGGAGTCTGGGAGATGTGGGGTTAAGGTACAGCTAGGAGAGAAGCTTTGCTAAAGCTGATGTAGGATATTTGGTTCTAAGCAATACTGGTTTGATCTGAACCGATGATAGGTAGACACAGGCGTTTCCAACTGCTAATTTTACTGGAATTTATTTCATAGTAGCTGTATTATAATGGGTTCAAATTGACAGCTGTTTCTCTAGACCTTTATTCTGATTGTGGCTGTCACTGATGAAGGAATGCCAGAATTAACATTCATTGGTATCTAAGAGATCAATTGTCTGCTCATCTTGAAAAGCAAAAAAAAAAAAAAAAAAAAAAAATAATCCTTATTTTTCCTTTTTTTCTTCTTTCTGTAACCAGCAGTGTGGAAGACAAATCGTCACCGTGTTCAAAATTTCAAGAAAGACGATTTTGGTCAGCTGTTAAGGTAGAGAAAATATACCTGGTTTTTTCTTTTGAAATTAATTTTAGCAAAAAAATATTTTGCAGTCAGTCAGGAAGTACATCTTCAGGCAAGTCTGGGTCCTGGGAGATTAATACATTTTTATTAGGATGGATAACCACTTCTCAGTGAAGGATGTGTTCTCTGTGCAACCTGCGTGTGATGATTTAAGAATGAACTATAAATGAGCACTTTATTTCTATTTACCCAACTGGTACATCTTTTGTAAGAGACTTTGAATCTGACCATCTGTCCCTGCTGGTGTGTTTTTTTTTTTTTTTTTTTTTTTTTCCCCTTGAGTGGGTCAGCCTCATATTAATTAGTCATTGCCACTCTGCTAACAGGTTGTCACCCAACTGTATGGGTACAGACAGGTTCTTTTGAGGATCCTGGGCAGAATGATGATGCCACTAAGTTGTAGGTACAATCAAAGTGCTTTTTTCTAACAGAATTTGATGATCAGCATGGCATAGTATTTTATGATTGGAGTAGCACAGGATTTTTATAAACAGAATAAGTGTAGCACAATTTTATAAGCATAGCACAATTTATAGCACAGCTTAGCTTAATCACCTGGCAGATCAGGTCAAATCTTAATATTTGGCTTGCAGCATCAATATACAGTCATCACCTAGACTAGAAACACATAGAAGAGTACAAGTCAGTCAGTCCTTGGAGGAAGCAGAGGGTGGTGGAGGCATCCCTGGCCACTGGCAGGGTTCATGGGTCTCGCTGTCCAGCAGCAGTTCTGGTCAAATTCTCCTTAGGACTTGTAACTGCTTGATTTTTATAGACAGTGCTCCATGTGCTGTTACGCTTCCCTGTTCTGTGATGGGGTCATCGCCACCGCTGGGCTGGCTGGGTACCTGTGACCTTCAAGGCTGGTAAGGAGGGGAGTAGTCAGCCTGGCACCCAGGAATCTTGAGGCTGCCAGGGAGGGGAAGAAGAAATCTGTTTGGTTTGACGTTTGTCTCCTTGATGCACAGGACCTTTGGGCGTGATAATGAGGGGAAAGGGGGCTAAATAAGCGACCAGCTCAGTCACAGGGAATGGCCATTTGCCTTATAAAATGCTAGGGTGTAGTCGTATCCTGCACAGATGTAGTAACTTTTTTTACTTCTCTGTTAGATTCTGTGAAGGTTGGCTTACAATTGGATGCCACTTGTTCTTGGTCTGTATTTCTTGTAGGGGGGGTGTCTTAAATGCTCTTTCCTTCTTCCACACCTTCAGATTGACTGCTAGCTCTTCTGTGAAAAGAGTAAAGCACTGTTGTTTTCCATACTTGGGCCCTAGCAAATTGTTAACCTATTATGAAGGGTAAAATGCTCTTCCCTACCTTGGGAGGTCATATATATACATATTAGGGTACAGTTCTTATGCATATGTAAAATTAATTAATCCTACTTGATAAGATTGATTACTATATGCAGCTTATTAGTGGCTAACTGCCAGTAAACTTGGAGAGAGCAAATCCTGAGTTTTGAGTACTTAAATTGGATGGACATAATATATAATATTTTTTAAACATAGAACTTTTGATCCTGTGTTTTAGCACCCCTTTAGCCACCAAGTATGCATATTCTCCTATTTATTTATTATTGCAGCTGCTCTCCAATGTTCTTCTTTGGGATGGGATTGTACAAGAAGATACGGTCCGTGATTTGGGACTGAGCAAGTTGCTGAATCGTTACCTTCTTCTGAACCTCTTAAACACACCACCAGGGCCGGATAATATAGAAAAGTGTAATAAGGTAAAAGGTAACTTGTACATTGGAAGAGGGTGTATGCTAAAAGCTTTTTTTCATGAAGAGGGGTCTAGACTGAAGATGGAATATTTAAAAACTTGAAAATTTAAATAACACTTCAATGTTTTAAAAGAAATTGAAATTTAATTTTTTTTTAATTACCTTGGTGTGTAAAAGTGTTTTAGAGCAAACATTGGTCCATAGGTTCTTAAGAATAACTATTTGTAGGGATAATCAATCTTGGCTTCAATGAAAAACCACACTACTACCTGAACCTGCCAAAAAGAAAAGTCCCTGTCAGAAGTGATGTGACTTGGTTATATAGAAAGACTTTTCTTTTTAAACCTTTCCAAGTATTTTTCCTGTGAACAGGTGGTCGCGTGCCTCCCAGGAAGATGGTTCCAAGATCTTAAAAGTGGATCAACTCTCCCTGAGTTACTGAACTTCTGCCAGCATTTGCTGCAATGTGCCCGTGTGCTTCACAAGAACAACCACAGGTAATAAGGATTCAAGCACTTCCTCGTATACTTTGTGTTGTATATTTCTTAAGTTCCTCAAGTCACATTTTTGATCCTTTCAAAGATGTTCGTGTCGCCTATATGGATAAAACAAAAGATGGAGTCCGTAACATATAGGAGTGCTTCTGCAGTTCTAGTTTAATGTGGTATTTGAGGTGCTAGATGTTGGGTACTGTTACTGATCAGCGTAGCCAAGGTCACCTGATGACAAGGGGCCAGGGAGAGGTACCTGCTTCATTTTAAAATTAATAAACATACAGTGTACTTCAGTCAGGTACATAAAAGTGCTGCTATTTAAAATTTTTTCTTTTTCTTTTTTTTTTATAGTGAGGAAACAAAAGCAGTTCTTCTCATGCTGGTGAAAGTCAAAGCTCTGCATGTTGTTGAAGGCTTCATTGAAGAATACAAACTTGAACACCTTAAATCCATGATTGGGAAATAGGAAATTTTTGAAGGAACACTTATATTACTACAACAAGCCTGGTATTAACACTAAACCAGTGCTAATATGAAATTTAATTAGGGGACCCCACCTACTCAAAGATTTAGTGGTAGTCACTGTCTTATTATTAAACACTGAGGATTTTCTTTCCAAATGTCTTCTACTGCCATCTACTCCTGGCTGTAGGAGTCTTTTTAGCAGTTACAGTTGTCAAAATCAAGCGATGGTTCAGGCATTCTAAAAATGTATGACAAAGCTTTATTGCTTTATCCTTTTTGGAAGGATTCCTGGAAGGAGAGAGAGTGCCTGTAAGGTTTATTGCTGCCAGTGAGTAGCCAACTTTGCGAGCGATTTTCAGTATTACGCTGATAAATACCACCCTCTGACACAGCAGTCACTGAGCTCTTCTAGCTTGTGCTCCACGGTGATTTTGGTAGGGTTACCGTTGAGCCATCCCTAGTGAAAAAGGATTCATAATATTGCAGGGGTTTTGACCCTGATACGGAAATGAGAAGTGGGTGTGCAGGTGAAGAGTTCGATGAATGTTTATTGATGGTAAATGTGGGTTCAGTGAGGCAAGAGCTGCACAGCAGAATGTCTGGGGAAGAGCAAACACATAGTGAAGATAGTGTCTGATGGGTGTGCTCTTGTACTGGAGTGACACAGATTTCAGTCACGTGCACACATCTGGAGCTGTCGCACATCTTGCTGTATCAGGCTTCTAACAGCAGATGTCTTAATGATGAGAAGCACAAGAACAATGTCAGTTACTTTTCTCTTAACTGAAACTCTAGGAAAGTCTTCCTTTTGCTTCCCCATATGATCTACAGAACCTTACTTCATCATACCCTTATTAGAGTTCTGATGTTTTATAATTTTGTGTATTTGCAATAAATAATGTTATAGAATAACCAGGATGCTTTATTGTAGAAACTGTAGTGCATCACAGACTCCGTATGTTTACTTGTGACTGTATTTCTCCAAAATCTTCTGGGGCTAGAATTAACTCTTGCAGACTTAATCCATATGGCTTCTTTTATGGTTTTTTAAGTTAAAATGTATTTTTATAAAATATTTTAATTGTAAATAGCTTTGATCAGTGTTACAGACAGAAGATGACTTTTAAAATAATTTTATTTTGAAAATAAAGTAAAAAATATTTTCCTGCATTAATGACTCCTGCAGTTCAATTCCTTAACATGTGACAAGAATGTTATTAGAAATATGAACAGGCCCTTAGGCTGTATGAGTTACATTGCAAGTCCTGCTTTCTAATAATGGTGAATTTCTGTTGCTTTTCCTCTCAGAATGCCAACAAAAATGCAACAGCTGATGAGCAATCACCACAAGTGCATGATCTCATTGCTTTTCTCTTGTTCTCCTTTGTCTCACCCCAGCTAAAGCTCTCCCCTGAAGCAACCAGCTGTGTGCTTTTATAAAAATATAATAGATATTCTACCACAGTTTAGCTCTGTAGATCTTTCTGGAAGGCATGGGAAGGCAGTTAACACTGGGTGTTTCTACTGTGGAAATACCGTTTTATGAAACGGGCTGTCTCAGTATTAAGAATCTACGCTGACACTTTGTGAGTGCTTAGAATCATACAATGGTTTAGGTTGGAAAAGACCTTTAAGATCATCAAGTCCAACCGTTAACCTAACCCTGCCATCCCACCACTAAACCATGTCCCTAAGCACTTAATCACAAACCTTACACTAATTCACATGATTTGGCTTAAATAAACTGGCTCAGTTCTTCACGGTTTCAGGGCACTTGTAGTTGCTGCTCCATCAGAAACTTTTTTTTTTAATGGGAAAACTAAACAGCACTTACTCTCAGAGCATCTGGTTGGCTCAAGACATGTCTACTTCCCTGCTATAGCCCATTTCTGAAGTTATAAGTCCAGCAGTTCTACAACTGGCCACTACCTAGTCTGTAAAGAGAGAAGTAACAGAAGCATTTGGAAATGACAACACAACTTGAACAGGTGATGCCAGCCCCTCTTGTTAACTGCAATTCAATTTAAAAAAGGAGGCTTCTCATTCCCAGAGAAGGGGAGAACACAGCATTCCACTCCTCAGAAAAAGGAGTGGCTGTTTGCAGGAACAGAAAGTGTTCAACCACAAAAGTTCATACACTGACATTTTCTGCAAAGGCTCACTTTATTGTCTATTTTGCCTATGTGTATATATACAAAACTTGACAAGTGATAATCCATACAGTAAATTCAAAGTAAATCTTAACCTTCTCAGTAATTCCTAGCCTGCAAAAACCATTATTATTTCTTAAGCTCTTCACTCACTTCTTTCCAAATTTTCTCCTCTATTTTTGAAGTATCGTATTCTCGCAGCATATCAAACTCCAGCCATGGCTGGCTCCACTTCTGTGCTTCTTTCATTTTTTTCTCAGGTAGCTCAAACTTTATTCCTTTTATGTTGTATTTTGGCCTTTCCCACCATTTTGACCACGGTTTAGGTTTCATTCGTACCTGTAGCTAGGGTAAAAGATTTAAAAAAAAAAAAAAAAAAGGTATTAAGTAATCAGAATTTTGATGGTGAGCTCAGCAAAAGGTGAGACAACTGCTGAGGAAAGTACAGGAAAGCAGACCAAGCTGTCAGTATATGAAGGAACTACTCTACACTGTTAGGAGAAGAAGAATTTTTGTGTCCACATAACTGTTTTCAGAGTATCTTGTAAAACTTTCTAATTAAGTCTTGATTTATTACGCAGTCTTTCAACTGAAACACAAAGTAAAGCTAACTCATCTTTTGTAGTTCTACTCCTGTTCCTTATTAAGGAAAAAGAAAAGCGGCATGACAGGGAAAGGGAGGAATGATCTCCGTAAGCTACTGAGTTACCAGACAACTCTGACAGGGTCTGCTGGTTTCTGGATCTTCTCCGAGATGCGTATTTTAGCTGACTCTTCCAATGTTACCTTCTTTCCTGACACCTACCATTCCCAACTCAGTAACAACATCAGCAATAACATTCCTGTAAGAAAAGCTTTCCTTCATTCCCAACTCAGTAACAACATCAGCAATAACAAAGAAAAGCTTTCCTCTCTGCACGGTGCTATATAGAGGCATGTTGGAAGCCACTACTCCTTGCACGTCTTAAAAATTAACTGCCAAGGATGGTAGATACTTTGTTCTCAACATTCTTTCACTACAGAAATGGCATAAAGACTTGCCTTATTTTGTACACTTTTGTCACCCTGGTAACTAATGCAATGGAGAACTGTTTAATGACCTTCCAGGATATCCGTCAGATATGAAAGTTACTTAAATTTTCCTCTGCTTTCCCTCTGAAACATGCGGCTCCTTACCTTGTTTACAGGAATTTCTTCATGGTCTAAATGAGACACAGGTTTCATGTTCATATCAAAAGTACTATATTCAGGGAGGGCATCTCGCAGATACATCAGGTTGTCATCCAGCCTCTTTTCTAGCTTCAGAACCTCGATCGCCTGGATTCGAGGATTGTATAGTTCATAACAGATTTCAACACCTTAGAGAGAGAAAGTCTGGTTTAATGAATCAAATTCATTAGAAATTCTAACACCAAATTAGTATTTCCTCAGTGTTATACATTCCTGTATTATTCGGGAACTGCTTTTTACTTATCAGAAAACTACAATATACAGTGCTGTGTGCACATGTGGTTGTACACGTGTGTTGTGTCTGCACAATTCTGTAAGTCAGGTCTTTGATAACAGTGCCTTAAGAAACACTGAACAGCTTGAATTTAAGTAAGACAAGCTTGGGGTTTAAAATTTACTCTTTTGGTTGCAATGGCTGTTACTATCTACCTCATTGTATGTGCAGTGTATATAATGAGACACCCACCCCTTGCATATTTGCTCTCAGAACATCAGTATTTGCATCTTCCCCCATTTTGTCATAAAATGGAACATGAGCCTGTTATAAAACTCTGCTAACCTGTTGTTTGTTAAACAACTCATGCATATGGCCCCAGTTCACGCAAATACACAGCACTCAAACTGGGCTAGGATTCACATGGCTAGCAGCAGACTGCCCAGGCTCAAATATTAAGCACGACCATAGTGGATTACATTCAGTCTTCTCAGAACACAGATCTAAAAATCACCAAGTATACAGACAAAAAATTACTAAGTAGTTCCATGCCTTCAAATATATAGCACATCAACATCTCTGTGTATATAGTTTTAAACCTGCAGTATCCCCGAGAAGATAAGACTCACAATTTCACTTTAAGCTATTGTCATCCTCTCTGTGGACTAAATTTCTATACCAGATATCCCTTCCCATACAACTTCAACATTTTTTGCTTACCATTTCTAGCATAATTACCACAGTTAAAAGCCCACCTTGGTCTTCTATAACATTCCGAAGGATAAAAGTAGCACCAAGTCCTTTTCCTCCTCTTTGAATGCAGATGCCTACGAACCGGTTGACTTTCTCATTGGCATACGGATCAGCAGTAGTAACGGCAAGGACACTGCCTGCCAAA
>NW_009260286.1:342709-345215 GCF_000687185.1 Egretta garzetta | reverse complement strand
AGAGTCACAAAGTGCAAATACCTACTTACATTTTGAAGAATTTTATTTTCCACTAAAAACTGCAAGAAGCAGAATAAACTTCTAACATGCCCTGCATTAATATATGTTAAAGTGATTCTGCAGGTTAACTATAAAGCTTCTTCAACTTTAAGCCTTCACCTTTATCTTTTATTCTTCATTATGCAAATTGAATGCAAATAATCTAATGTATTTTCCTTTCTTGAGCTTTACTGGTAAACCATATGCTAAAGTGCCAGGATTTAAAAACACCATCACACCCACATTAGTATTACATTTTTAATGGAAACTGAATATAAATACAAAATTAAAAGACCCAAGTAGTAAGCACAGAAAGACGTACTAGTTCATCTAACTCACTTGATACTGTGATGGTCTGTGATATTCTACAATGTCCAACCACACTGATTACTACCCCACCCAATGAACAATTTTGACAAAATTATAGAAGTTCTGTTACTGACCAACGTAGAACTCTGGGATGTTGAAGACTTTTCGTCTCTGTATCATATCCTTTCTTTCTATATAGAATTTAAAGGGATCTGTTCTCCCTCTGGGAGGTATAAATTCAGGGCTCAAGAACCTATAAGAAAATCCAAACTTCTGTAAGTATAAAACAAAAGCATTTGCGTAAAAAGTACTAAAGAAGTCCAAGTATTTGGCCTAAAAATCAAAAATTGCCACCTGTTAACCACCAATACCAGTTGCCTTTTCAGAGATACGACCTGCAGTTCACGAAGTTACCTTTTTTTTTTGGTTATCCAAAGTTTTTTTGTGGGGTTCTGTTGTTGTTGTGGGTTTGTTTTCTTCTTTTAAACAGATCTTTTTCAAAACCAACAATAAATGTTGGTCTCAGAGGAGCTAACTGAAAGAGGACAGTTCAGTTACTGTTGTCACAGCTTAGGAACAGGTTATTTCATGGTTTAATTGTAATCCACGTGACAGAACACTTGCTATTTGATGACTTTCCAGTAACAGATAGGAAACAATCTATTACTAGTTCTTAAAAACAGCCAGAGCCTCCAAGAGACACCACATAAATGTTCTTTTGCGTTAGACAAACTCTTAAAACTGTTTTCTGCTCTAATATATTAAACCATGCCAAGGAATTTCCTCATGCCCTGGAACTCCATTGTCTGACTGCTGAGTTGAAGGCACACTTCCTGACACGGTATTGGCCTGGGCCGAGGGCCATTTCCAACAGACCATTTGGATGTGGTCACTTTGGTTTGGATGGTAAGACCGCCTGGCCTCAGAGCTAGAGGATGAAGCTGGACAGATTTAAATCACTAGTACAGACACATCTTAAAAAGTCCTGGACCTGGCCAGGAGAGAAGCACCCAACACAGGAGGACAAAGGCAAACCAGCCTTACAAACCCTACGGGGGCTGTGGGGGGAGCACAGGGCAATGTGTGTGGCAGCACAGAGGTTCTGGTTGCTGTTGCCTACATGACCTTCAAAGTTGCACAATCTCAGGAGAATAAAACACCATTTAAATGTAGCTCCCTGTTCCACAAAGCTGCCGCGTCACACATTACTCTTAGAAGAGCCACGTAGAATCCTCACTTCTTAAAGATATTTCCATTAACAGGTCTGAAGACAGAGTGAGAATTTTTATAGTCTGGTTTTTAATTCCTTCCTCATTCCTAGGCTACCTACGCCTACAGGGGTTTTTTGGGCGGCAGGAAGGAAAAATGAACAATACAGTACTATCGCTCTCCTTCCAGGCACAGCACTGCATTTTTAACCACCATGTCATCTAAAGCAACACAAACAAGTTGAGGTGACAATAAAAATACTCAGAAGAAGAGACGTCTCATGAAGGTTACCACTGCTGGCATCAGCTCCATTTCACAAACTGTAACGTATGGGCTTGGTCTAAGGCAAAGGCAGACACAGGATCCATATCCCTGTCACCTTGTGGCATACTGAGGAGACCGCATGCCTTTAACAGAGAGAACCTCACACATTAACACCAAATTTGCAAGAGTGTTTGCTGCTATAACATTTATTTCACGTATCACTGCTTTCAAAAACTCCAGAACACAATACTTTAAGGTGGTTTAGGCATATTTCAACATAAATGCTAGAACTACGCAAATGCTTTTTGTGTAATAATGCCTTGGAGGTTCAAGGAGGTGCTCACACAATTACCAGCCTTACAGCAGACCTGAACACAAGCCCACTGTGACAAGCGCCCGGACACCCTACCTCCTCTCCTCCCTCAGCTTCTGCTTGTCAATAATGACGGGCTTTGGAGGCGGCTGAAATTTTGGTGGCTTCCCATCGCTGGTAACTCGATCCTCCGAGGAAGAAAAACACCCTGTGTAAAAACAAAATAATTTTTAAAACCCCCGTGTTTTCAAGGTGAACCGCCCCCAACAGTTGCGCAGCTCGGGATCCCCCTCCCGCACGGCAGGCCCGGGGCACCCCCGCGCGGCCCCGCAAACAGGCCGGGGGCGCGCTGAGGGACAGGGACGGGCCGCG
>NW_009260286.1:323145-342163 GCF_000687185.1 Egretta garzetta | reverse complement strand
TGGTGCCAGGTGTCCCTTCAAGGGCGGGAGGAAAGAAAGTGGCTCCTTTCACCCCCATCCCTCAAGCAGGTTTTGGGTGGGGGAGAAGGACCCAAAAGGGGGACCCCAGAGCACCCCCGGCCCTAAAGCAGACGTGGAAGGGGAGGGGGGCGGGTGCTGTGGCGTTGGGTGGCAAAGCTGGAGCTCCCAGTCTGTCACTGGGCTCAGCGGTGGGCACACAGCGCAGGCACGCTCATGGCAGCTCCTTGGGACGCTGATGAGATCCACCACAGTTTATTAACGCCAGCTTTGCTGCACGAAAGTGGTTGTATGGTTTCCAGAAACACGCTCCCGAGTGCTTTCGTGACAGAAAGTCTCCACTAATACATTTTTTCTGGCAGTTGTTAGCTCTGTCCGTAGCTCAGGTAACCTGTGGTCCGGTGATTTCCCCATGGTTACTTCAGAAATGATGATATACATTGGCATGATTGAGTTACTTTTAATATGTTTGTTTCAGACGGATTTCCTCCAGCATCAGTCTGGATTCAATTAGCGGCAACGCAGGCAGGAGAGAGGCAAATTTTAAATGCAGAGTGTGGATCTATTAAATAACACCCCACTGTTTAAACTTTGCAGAGGTTCACTTCAAAATATGCCTGACCTCATCAACTAATTAGATCGATTGTGTTGCCTGTGACATTCCCCCAGCCCCTTTTATTGGTGGTGGCTGACTTTGTAGCCTGCCTGAGCCCCCACATTAACAAGAGCTATTTTCCAGTTTGAGATCAGCTGTTTGGTTTCTGAACTGTTGTTCAAAGATGATAGGGTGTGCAGAAGACAAGTCGCAGTATTTCTTGATAATCTGCTGGTCTAACACAGGAGTTAATAATCAGGCACGGATGGGGCAGAAGAGGGCACTCTGGCCCTTAAAATGCAAGAAATTCTCCAGCAATACTGAGCACACCACTTGAAGCAAAGATTGTTTTTTTCTTAAGTTCCTGTCACTATCTAAGCACTATTAAAAAGTTAGAAGAATATGTTTCAGGGGGGTGAAGAACAGGGCATATAGGGGTAATTCCAATAACTCAGTGGTGATTGAGGACATCCCAAAACAGCTGTAGGGAGATGTGTGGGTTACGACTTGGAAAACTGCAGATTTGTGGCTCACAATTGTATTTAAAGAAGAGAATTGGATGCTTTGGTGTCAGGGGGCCATTTCTAACTCCTTGGCTGACCACTGTTGATTGCGGCCTAATGAGACCATCTCAACAGCCTGGTACTGCATCGAGCTCACGGATTCCCAAGTCACTGTAGGTGAACCTCACTTCACTTGAGGTGCCCTACGGGGCCCTGTGCCCTGTGTCTCATTCCTGTGTGGCCTGTTGTGGCACCCTGGCATCAAGGCACCGCTGATTTGCTTGGCTAAGCAGGTCAGGTGTGCCCCAGCTTTCCATTTTAAGGAGCACACCTGCAGGGTGTCAAGGCTGACTTGCAGACAGCTGTTTCCTTAGGTTCATCAGTTGTACTGTGTGAGCTTCTCAATCCTGCTGGACCCCCTGTTCTTGGGTCTCCTTTCTCAGGGAGAGCTTTCTTGAGTTTGAAATACAGGTACAAGGGACTCAACGTGAGTTTCTTCGCTGAGCAGGTCAGATAGAGTAGAGGAAGGGCTGCCTTCCTACTTTTCTTACTTATATAACAAAACCAATGGAAATACGGATTGCTTTACAAGCACATGAGTTAACTTCCGTAAAATGTTTCTAGGAGTAAGACGAAATTCATAAAGGCATCATTTTCTTACTTATATAACAAAACCAATGGAAATATGGATTGCTTTACAAGCACATGAGTTAATAATTTCTGTAAAATGTTTCTAGGAGTAAGATGAAATTCATAAAGGCATCGCTGTGCTCAGGTGATCTGGCAAAGATTAAGCAGACTTTGGGACATCTCTGAATTAGTTCTGTCTGAGTTGAGCGTATTTCTAGTTCCCCCTGTCAGGTCCTGGGGAAGCTCACCTGCGGTTCCTTACTGCTACTATATAAAATTTATTTTTGACTGCTTGCCCAGCTTGAATATTGGCCCCCTGTCACTAAGTGTGTGTCTTCCTCTCAGGTAGTCATGGTCAAGGGACTCTTTAAGTTCTTTTTGATAAGAAGTTTTGGCTGAATCTACTTTTTTTTTAATGTCCCATGGAGCACACCATAGGTGTGTTTCCACAATGCCTAGGCAGCTGTGACTCAGTCTGGGGGTGCTGTGCCCTCCAGCTCTTCCTTTGTTCTCACCAAAATGCACTGCAGTTCCCTGTCTGAGCATCTGAGTTTCCTTGGGAAGAAAACCCAGACAGGTAGAAAATAAATAGTGCTTAGCCTGATCCCCTCTCATCTATGGAAGTAGGGTGGAGCCAAGGTCTTCCATTAAATATCATCCTTCATGTTACTGTCTTCGAAGTCTCTTCAGTAGTTTGTTATCCTTCTTGAACTGTTTGTTTCAAAACTGAACGTGGCAGTTCAGTGGTGCTAACAGTCATCCCAAATATGGAGGTAATGATAGCTCACAGTCTTCAGCTGCATTTACGTCCAGTACTGAGGTAGCCCTTTTGGCCGCAACATTGCATTGAGAGGTTGGGTTCAGTCAGTTATCCAGCTGGACATGTTCCCACCTCTGGCCTATTTCAAAACTAAATCTCTTTTGGCATGGGCGTTTCAGTGACCTGTCATCCTCCCCTCATGTTTGTGTCCTTGCAGATGTATCAGTAAAGACAATGTATTGTCTCTCAGGTCACCAGTATAACTGATCCTTCTTGGACCGACATAGAAATACGCTTCCTTGCTAACAATTTCACTGAATGGTGGTTCTGCTCATTAGTGGAAAAAGGGCAGATTTTTAGGGACTACTCTGGGATGAAGGAGACCTGCCCTGTGCTTTGCTCCACCCTTTCTTTGTGACTCTGAGCCATTAATTTTTGTTTTCTGTGCTTTAGCTCAACTTTGTTGTAAGTGAAGTCCGAAGAACAGACCTTCTCAGACCATATGGCCAGATAGGAAAGGGGTATACGTTTCTGATGTGGAGGTGCCCAGCAGGCTGTACTGGTGTTGGCTCACAACAAGTTCAGAGACAGCTACCTGAGGTCTAGGACAGATCTGGGTTTTTATGACACTGAATGTCACTTAAGAACCCCCAAAACTTGTTAGCAGCATGGGGGCAGGGCTCTTACTCTGAGTTGCGTCAACACAGGCAGGCTGCTTCCTGGCTGGAGCTGACCTGCCTACCTGCATCTGACGTACACTGTCTGGATTTAACCCACTCTTGTCCCCATGAGGCCAGGGACGCGGTGCTTTGATCCCAGCATAGACCTCTGCATCAATCTCTGCAGCACCAGGGTGAAGGCTGTCCATACCACCTTCTGAAAATAGACTGTGTTGCAGTCTGAAATCACAGAGGTTTCTTCTAAACACTTGAGACCACGTTGCAGCAGCCCCAACACAGCTGTCTGTGGAGTGTCAGAGGGTGTGAAGATGGGAGTGAATTTTCATGTTGCCCAAGGCAACTTGGCTGCCTTTTTAGAGGAAACACAGCAAAAGGTGGTAACACCTGCTGTTATTGTTATTAGGTCTCTAAACAGAAAGAGATGTCTACAAGGGGCTGAGTTGCTCTGGAGATGTGGCCTGTTGTGCGTTCAGGGTTGGGAAGAGGCAGCTGGACGTCCCCAGATTCCAAAAGAAATGGGGCTGGCTCATGGAGGGCCTTCCCCACCTCATCCTCTCTGGGTGTGCAGAAAACCCTTGTGGTCATCTCCTTCACAAACGGGAGAGACCACTTACTGAATATGGACTTCAAGGCTTGGCACAGTTAGGTTTCAGTTGGATTTGAAAGTGGAAACATTGCTTTTGGTAATTCATATTTAAAACCTTACTTTGGCATTTGTTACCTCAGGAGTGAAGCTCCTTCCCCCAACATTTATGCAACAGTGTGGCACAAATGCGTCTCTTGTTCTTTCATCTGTGTTTCATTGGTTTGTACAGTTGTAACACCAGGTACAGAGCCTGGACGCGATCCCTGCTCACGGAGGCATCACCCAAATGTCAGAGTGGCAGGAAGAAAGTCTATGTGGTGAATCCTCTCAAGCATTCAATATACCTTTATTGCTAGGAGATGCTGGGCTGTTATCTGGCACTTCTGAGGGTCTCCTCAGCTGCTTTTTCGGTGGAGGACTGGAGGCCCAAGGAAGCTAACTGGAAGAATGAGGACAGGCTCTGTGGTGTGGAGTAGCTCCACTGCTCCATGGCTTGCATGGTGACAACTTCCTGAGAAAAGCAGCCCAGAGTCTGCTTTTGTCCTAGCTAAACTGTGCTCTTTACAGAACAACTGTCAGCTGGTTAGCTTAAGGTGAGTTGACCTTGCTGAAACTCAATAATTAGAGATATCCCAAAATGTTGCTTAAAATAACCTAAGGTTCCAGACCCTTCTGGCTTGAACAGCTGTTCATTAAGGTAGTCATCAAGCATTCACAATTATGTTTTTACCTTACTGTAGAGCAAGCGAAGAGGAGAGGGAGATATGTTCTTCAGACACAGCATCCTAGCACTGAGCTTAGAGAAGCGATGGGCTGGAAAAATCTTCAGCTCGTTTTGTCAAAACACCCCTGGGCCTCGGTCATTTTGGAGCATACATCCTGTTGGGGCCACGTGTGGTTAACCCTGCCAGACCAACTGCATGTTCTCTCCTTTGCGTGCAGTTGCTGCAGACCACATCTGCTCCTGTGAGCCCAAGGCTCCTGGAGCGCCTCTTGCAATGGGCATGACTTTCATGGCACATCACCCATGTGTTCATGCACACCTATTTTCTTCCTTTTCCTTTTCCCTTTGCTGCATTCCAGCCCTGAAGGATAAATTGTTATTGTACAACATTTGGGGAGAAAAAACCCCAGGCGCCAATGATTTCTATCAGCGTGCAGGTGATATATGAAATATGAACTGGTCTGTTGGCAGCTTTGCCAGTGCCTCAGTAGATACTGGCCCTATGTTCAGAGTCAGAAGTGTCTTTAAATTCCTCTTGGAATCTGTGGAGTTTTCAGATCATTAGGAATTTAAGACGTGGCTGGCTTTGCAGTTTCTTTTGTGTTTTGGCTCTTGGTTGTATCCCCACTCAGTATTGAGTTCCCTGGGGGAAGCCAGGCACCCTTACAGATTACAGAAGGGACAGCAACACTGGCTTATCTCAGCATTCATGAAACACTCAGTTCTCCTAGTTTTCTGATTCAGTAGGATATTTTAAGAGGAATTGAACCTAAGGTGGAAGCCAATGCTGAAATGAATCTAAAGTAGATTCCAATAGTCTGTGTAGAAGGCAGGTATAGCACTTCTTCAGAGGTTAAGTGAGTGAGACGTTATGAGTTTGGAGGGGGATGAAGAGTTTGTGACAAAGTAAGATCAAGTTCAGTAAATGGTGCCAGAGGCCTTTCTCTTAGGCAGTAAATTCTTGTGTCCTCTTGAGTCTGTATGGGTCCACATGCCAAGGGGTGTCTGTGTCCCTTAGTTTCCATAGTGTAAGTAAGTGATGGAGGATGACTCTCTGGAGCCATCTTACAGAAAACTGCACCAGAAACACCATCAAACAAATAACTCATTGACCAGTCCAGGCAGCAACTTCAGTACTTACATCAAAGTGAAAGACAACTCTTGGGTTGGGAGCATCTACTTCATTCCAGAAATCAGAGGTGCTGTCCTTCAGAAACAATCTGGAACATCTTGCAAACCTAAAGAGAGCACTAAGTTGAATGTCCCCATCTTGTTTCCTGAGATGCTTAAAAAAAAAATCAAAATGGATTATGAAAGAAATCCCATTAATCTTGAAAGGCAAGTGTAATCTAAAGACTGATGGGTGAACTCCCAGGTACTTTTAACTTTCATAGAGTCAATATTTGTTCTTTCTCCATTTATAACCCCATTACTCTCTCTAGGTGGGCAGGAGATTTCAAAGGGGGACCATTTGTTTTTCTTGATTAATGCATTAATTCTAGTGGTTTGTCATAGTAAATTATACCTACTATCACAACCTGCTCATGCAGGAGTAGAAGCAAGATGAAAATTTATGATCAAATTGCTCAAAGTGACATTTGCAAATCTCTTGTAAGCTGCTGTAGAGTCTCCTTCCTTCCTCTGTGTTCTTTGTAGCTGGTCCAGTAAGCAACGTTACTGCATTAGTGATGTGTAATTAGCAATGTGTCTTCAAGCCAGGTGCCCAGAAACAATGAATGCAGTACAATTTCAGTGTGAGCTTTCTTTTTTTTTTTCAGGGAAGCGTCTCTTGCCCTAGAAGCAAGTTAACTGGAGTTCCCCAATGCTAGTGTTGTGACTACGGAGTGCAAAGGTTTGAATGGCTTGAACTTCAATGCCACTGTAAGTTCCTTAGGCTGTTTTAGATGACATAGTCCAACACTGCCTGTAATGCCCAGCACGCCTGGACTTTGTCACTGGGTAGTCTCTGGAGACCTTTGTAAAACAAATAACTGGCGATATTATTGTCCTGAGTACTTAAATGCATGTGGAACCATACAGTTACTCTTGAAACAGTCCTTTCAAATACAAAAGGTTAAAAAAAGGAAAGAAAATGTGTTTTTAAACACATGTGAAAGGAGAACATGAACCTGTTCTTCCCACAAATGGCAGACCTGGTCCATTGTTGAATTTTCACTGATGCCAGTGAAATTACACTTGGGATTAATTTTACCCATTCAGCAGAAAGGCATCTCCTCCGATTCCCTTTAATTTCTTACCAGTTTATGATCTGTGAGCCAGAGGTTTTTTGTGTAATTTTCTGTCTGTACAAAAAACAAGGGATATACCCTGTGCCCCTGGGCAATGATAAGCCTGAGGTGAAAGCTGATCTGTCCGAGTTATGCTGGAAAGAGATTTGCTCACTATATGTTCCTCACAAGTTCTTCAGCTCTGCCTCCCATTAGACTTGTCCTTTAATAAAGAGAACGTTAGAAAGTGTTAAGCTTCAGTGAAATTGCTTTCCTGCAATCTAGAATTCTTCAAACCCACCCATGACCAAAGACCTGAGAATGGGAGGGACTTAGAGAGATGTGCGCTCTCACAGGAGAAGACAGGCCTGGCCCTGAACCAGGAAAGGCAATAAGATTTTTTTCATTGACTTCACCATCTCAATCTTGAGTGCAATCTATGCTGAATGCTCCCGTGGGAACCATCTATCCTGCTAACCGCTGTAAATAGGTGGGAGCACGACAGGTAGCAGCCTGGGCTGTAGCTGTGCTGGAGTCTGGAGGTTGGACTGAAGGATGCACTGCATTCCTGGGCAGCTCTGATCAGGCTTGCCTAGGTGGCAAGCTGGAGAGGATGCTGTAGCACTGGCAGACAGAACCAATCTGCCCTGCATCCAGCTTTATTTATTCAGTTCTTAGCCCATGCCACTGTGTCTTCACCACAGCTGTTAAGAACTTCTGAAACACCAGTGCTTCTTTTAGTGCACATCATCTGGCCATGTTCATGCTATCAAAATCCAAAGCAGGATTCTTTTCTGCCTTTTAGGAATGGCCAAAGTCCCCGCTGACTCGCAAACCATGCTGAGGAATTGTCTGGATGCCAGGGGGCCTGGGTCAAAAGTGTGCCAAGGACTAGTCCAGCAGGTAACTCTTACCAGATGAGTTGCAGTGCCTGTGTCCAGACCCTTGCTTGGTTCAGCTTTATTACTACAGATGTGGATGTTATGCAAAGGCTTCCTGACTGTGCTTAGAAACGATCAGTTTTGTGGGAAATGCAGTCTCTGGTAATGAAAATGGCTTTCCCAATATAAATGTCCAGTGTAAGCTACAACAGTAGTTGCAGTAAGGATGGGGTATGATTGTGTGTAGGGGATGTGTGCCCATCAGGGAGAAGAGGACCTGGGGGAGTGCTGAAGAACACGCTGAAGGACTCTTTTGTTGTCCTTCATGCTACTGCACTTGCATGCCCTCAAGGTGGAGTCCACTGTACTTGTGAGGCTTGAGATAGGTGTCTGTGGTATCATCTTAAGGATGAATATTGAGATAATTCGCTGTTTGTATCAAATTGCATCATGGCATGTTTCTTCCACAGGACAAGCAGAGAACTTCCAGACAAGTAAATCTGAGGAAGAATTCTGCTTCCTGTGGATATGAATGGCAATGTAAGTTATCTGGAAAACTTCAAAGGGTTATCAGTTTGAATATTCTGCACAGCTGTTTTTTAACACTGAATATGGAGATGGGAGGATTTTACTTGTGAGATACTTTGTGTTGTATTGCAAAACTGCGTTATGTGAAGTCCTGTGCCTTCCAACTGATGAAAGCAAACAGCGCTTACTTCCATGAGGAACCCCATCTGTTACCATGAGACACTCTTAGGGGAAAGATAAAAAAGAAACAAACCCAAAGAGCTGTACTATGTTGGGAAGCTTTGCTATTTTATATTTGAAGCTCTGTCCATCCAGTGTAGATGTACTTCTATAGGTATAAATGCACATATACTTTGTAATTAATTTATGTTCATTTACAAAGAGGCAATGTGGCCAAGTGGAAAGAGCTCTAACTGGACTTAAAGATTAAAAGTATTTAGTCTTTACCTGTCTCTGACAGTTTCCCCTTCCTGCCCTTGAAAACGTAGTGACCTCCAACATACGGCTGTGCTTTGTTCATGGCAGAAGGCAACGGTGGTCTTTTGGAGAGTGCTTTGAAACTTTATGGAAAACACAGTAAGAAGTAAGTAATGTTACTAGGGTTCAGAAAGCAAGACTAGTCCTAGCACATTTGTACAAATAAACCTGCTTGTGACTGTGTAAACAAGCATAGCTTCAACCCTACATATGGTTCTCTAGCTGAAAACCAGTCCTGGTCTGGCTCTTCTACTGACCAGCCCTTCTTCAAGCTGTGGATAGTTTAGTCAGCAAGGTAGAGGGTCAGTGAAAAATAGGAAAGCATTGCCAAAAATCAGCCCTGGAAAGAAGCAAGACCAGCACATACAGCATTAAACTGGGAATCATCCTAACTGGGTCCATTCCTGATTACCATTTATAAACTGGGTGATGTTGGGGTGACAAAATTGCATGACAAATTGCTTCACTTGTCAGTGCCTCAGTTTCCCCAGTTGCAGTTGTACTTAACTGCTTTTAAAGCACTTTGGGAATTTGCACGCATGTTTCAGATATTACAGTTTTATGTGTAGCAGGAAGAGGAGAGGATCTGCAAGAGAGAGGAGTATGGGAGGAGAAAGCACTTAAGTATCATAGTCAAAAAGGAGGACTGAGGTACAGTTGTTAAGCTTCCTGGACTAAAGCCAGGTGCCTAATTCACGGTTTAGCTCTGGTGGAGAAGTACCCCATGAGGTGGGACTGGTTTGTGTGGCTGCGTCTCAGTGCTGAGTGGTTACAGCACCGGTTACTGCTGGGGAAGCTGAGAGGTCCTGATCTCAGGCCTAGGCTCTGTATAGGTAACTAGATGCTATGGACTTCGCTTCTTAAGCTGGGCACATAGACCCTATGCACTTTTTGCCATGATCAGGAAGGCATTAAAACCAGCTCAGACACAAGGCTCTGTGTCTTCTTGAGGGAAGAAGTGTTTTTAATTATACCCAAATACTGTATCTAAGAACCCACCGTCATTCTCCGTAGTTACTCTGTGGAGAGAAAGAGACCAATTCCTCCTAGCTAAGATGTTATGCTGAATTGCATCAGTACTGGCCTATTCCCACTTCTGGGTGGCTTTGGGGACAAGGGATCCAAGACACTGTGTATCTCATATGCATTATTACCTATCCCCAGGAGACATATTTGAAGGCATGGATGGATTTCAAGGGCTGTTACTCTTAAAAATGAAAATCCATGTTGGTGTCCCCTTGATTCATGTTTACCCCGTGAGACTGTCCATAACAGAGAGACCATCCTTTGTGCTGCAGCTGGGACAGGTGGCCTCTTCCCGTTTGAAACACAGAGCTGATGTTCCCACATGCCCTAGGGAATAAGGGCATTATGGAAACGGGATGGAGATGGCCTTTAACTGCATTGCCTGTTTCTCAAAGGCTGATATATCTTTTTTTTAAAAATTTATTTTAGCAAGAGTGTCTTTCTGCTTTCCTTTTGGAAAGCATCTTTACAAACTTGCCTAAAAACAAAGCCCTCATACGACACTGATGTAAACCTCTTCCCTGCTGGTTTGACTTTATTAACAATAACCTAAAGGCCTGCTCAAGCACACTTCCCATGTTTAGCCTAAACCCCTTTGTCACCAGAGTTTTTTTTTGTCCCCATATAATGAGTCAGCCAAACCTAATTACCCTTTAATCAGTAAAATCAACACCTGCTAACAGGGTGGTCTCTTTTCAGCAAATAGAGCTTCCCTTTCTCAGAGCGCTGATAAATTTCCAGGGCCCCTATTGTTTCTTTGTCCTGCTGATAAGGAACTTTGACTGATAATCTGGTAATGGGTATGGTTATCTCATGCCTATAAGGCAATAGTGGTGAATCTTCCTCTTGGCAAGGGCAGCAGGACTAGGTGAGACAAGAATTATAAGTAGATGCTAGGAGCCAAATGTCCCGATCTTTTCTCTTTAAAAGTTAGGTCAGCCCTGGGAAGTATGGGTCAGAGAGGTCTGGCATGTGGGATTAAAGTCTCAGGTGAAATAAAGGCAGCTCATAGAAGTTCCTGGTCTTTGATCTTGCTTAAGCAGCCCTCTGCAAAAAGGTAAGGTGGCAGGATTTTCTGCAGAGAGGAGGGACTGGGACTGGATTGTCCAGAGCCTGCTGGACCTCAGGGTATGTCTGTGCTATCAGGTCAACCCAGAGCCACCACTGTCCTTGAGAGGTGACTCATCTGCACCTTCACTGTAGATCCTCATTGTGTGAAGAGCTGTTTGTGGAAAGGAAGGTTGCTTAGGTGCAGTTTGGGCCAGACCAGCCTCTTGTTCACGTGGTCTGGGTGGATGGCTCATGGACAGCATTCAAGGTCAAACTCAAGGTTTCCCACACTACCTCCATCCTCAGTGTGGCTGGTTGGAACTTCAGCAAGTGGCAGTATGGACAGAAAGCAAACGGGGACACAGGACTTACAGTTCTCCTTGAGGTCTGCTTCTAGCACACAGATCATCCCAGGACATGTTTTTCACATGTAGTCTGATTTTCATCTGAGAACAGCTGGAACATTATTAGAAATTTCAGCATAAGAAACTCTTTACAGGTGTACTCAGCTCTGAAAGAAACCCAGAGCCCTTTGGGCTGAAGTCTCTTACCCTTGTTTTCAGCTCTAAGGTGAATGTTTTTGGAAAGTTTTGCTTAATTCCATGTGGATGAACAGGACAGAGGAGTAAAAACCAGTTGTGGTTTTCCTTGGATGTTGCCCTCAGGTTATTTTTGCTGGATAGAAGCTGCAGCTTTGTTCAGCAGCTGTGCCTGTGCCTGGCTCCATCTCCCCTTCCCTGGCAACACAGTGTTGCTCCATAGGTTTGTGTATGTATAGCAGCCACACAGGCTGCTATAAGTGGCTGGTGTTGGCTTTGCATATGAAAACTAGAGCCTCTGCTCTAGCCTAAATATGTTGGTTATGTCCATTATTTATATGCAAACCTATGTCTGAGCTGCAGCTAATGCTGGTGACTGAAGCCTGGGATCTTCCTGTGCCCAGGGAGAACAGGGTCTGCCAGTCCAGTCCACCTCTGTGTCCCCAGACCTCAGCTCAGCTCTTCCAAGTTAGCATGGCTGGCTTGATGCTGCCAGGATATGGATGAAGAACAGGCAGGTCCAAGTACTGGCTGTGCTTCCGGGACAGCTGGAGCTTTCTTTTAGCTCTGCAGGATGAGCAGTGCTTTAGAATCATAGAATCATTTAGGTTGGAAAAGACCTTTAAGATCATCAAGTGCAACCATAAACCATGGCCCTAAGTACCTCATCTGCCCAGCTTTTAAATACCTCCAGGGATGGGGACTCCACCACTTCCCTGGGCAGCCTGTTCCAATGTTTGACAACCCTTTTGGTGAAGAAATTTTTCCTAATATCCAGCCTAAACCTCCCCTGATGCAACTTGAGGCCAATTCCTCTTGCCTTATCACCTGTTACCTGGGAGAAGAGACCGATCCCCACCTCACTGCAGCCTCCTTTCAGGTAGTTTTGTAGAAAGCAGTAAGGTCTCCTCTCAGCCTCCTTTTCTCCAGACTAAAGAACCCCAGTTCCTTCAGCCGCTCCTCATAAGACTTGTACTCCAGACCCCTCACCAGCTTTGTTGCTCTCCTCTAGATATGTGATTAGCAGTTAAGGCCGTGCTGGTTGGAGGTTAAAGTAATTGCTATGGAAGGACACAGGTCTCCTGGATCTGAACACCACAGGTTAGAATCTGCATGAAAATGCTCTGTTGCGTTTGATGGAGGGGAGAGGGGTCCAGTGCAATAGAGGGAGCCTGGCATGGCTGGCTGCTGTCAAAAGCGAGGAGGATTTTGGACATGTGGGCTGACACAGGTCCCAGTCCTGCAATGAGATCCAGGAGGGTTTGATCCCTGGGCCTGTGCAAAGTCTCCTCCATGGTAGGATCACTCTCAACATTAGACACAGCTGAAGAATTGTCCTGTTACCAGCCTGGCAAGACACCACTGCTCACCCTGATTTCAGCAGCAGCTACAAATACCCCTCACTCCAAAATTCTGTGTGAATTCAGGCGCTTTGTTTTGGTCTCCCTCCTTTGAAAATACCGCCTGTCCTTCTGTCTGTCTTTCTGCACTGGAGAGACAAGATCCTTGGGTATCTGAACCAACAGCAACCAGGCTTCTCCAAACCAGCCCCCCAGCCCCCCCCTCCCCGACTCTCCCCCCTAACAGCTTGCCTTGCCGCTGCTGGACAGCTGCACAGCAATTGTCTGCAGCAAATTTGGGTGAAGCGATGGCTTTTAGGACCCTGGGACCTCCGCCAAGGCTCAGGTAGGTCTGGCTCATTCGTCAGCCTCACTCAGCCGGGGTTCATTCACTCCCAGGGATGTGTGTGTGTCCGTGTGTGTGTGTGCTGAGTGCTTTTCCTTCCCCGCTGCTGGCTGTGATCCTTCCAAGCAATGGGACTAACACTGCTCTCCGGGCGATGAGTACTGGATTGGGGCTGAAAGAGCTTTCCTGTTCTCTGGAAGAAAACAAGCCGTGAGGATACTTAAGGATGTGCTGCCCAGATGTGTCTCCCACCTCCACCTTCCTCATAGGACTCATGTGCTTGACAGCTTTCAGCAACTTTGCTCAGGCTTCTGCAGACTTCTCAGGTAGGGGAGAAGCGCCGATGATCCTTGTCTGTGCTGGCCGGCTGCTTACAGATGGGAGCTCTTATTGCAGCAGCTCAGGGAAAGTGGATGAGAACAGATCTGGGATAGTTACGTGGGGAATAATTTTAATCTTTTTAAAGTAAGCTGATGGAAAGGATCTTTCATAAGAGGATTCTGAGTTTGTTAAAAGCCTTTCTCAACAAGCTGTGGCAAAACTGTTTCAGCAGAGTTAGTCTGAGTGACTTTGGGAACAAGGAAAGGAATAGTGTTAAATTGTGCAAGTTTGTAGCAGGTTTTGTGCTGTGTTTCTCCGAGGAGTGAAAAGACCTAGCTTAGGAGACTGGGAAGGTCTAGGACATAAATTAAAGCTAACATAGCAAGTCACAATTATTTTGTAATGGGCCAGATTCCCCTCCTCTTAACATACAGCTCCTGACTGTTGCAAAAGCCCCTGAGCTGAGATAAAGGAGATGTTAACGTGCACAGAATGAATTCTATTCTGAGCCTATTTTTGCTTAAGCCAGGATAAGTGTCTCATTTCTAAATAATTTCTGAATCTAAAAATGTTCATAGCACTTGTTTTGATTTGTGCTCAGCACTTTGAAGGTATGGAGTCCCATATAAGTTTCATAACCATGTACAGCCCCATCAGTCACTTTTAAATTACCTTTCTGCTTCTGTTCTTTGTGGGTGTACGTATGGGTCAGAGAAAATATAACAGATCTCATTTTACAGTTGAGCAGGATTGATTCGTTTGCTCAGGAGTGGCTAGTGAGGGTGACTTTGCTCTTGGGATATTTGTTCTAATTTTGGGTCTTAGTGTGAAGATCTAGTTTGACATATTCTTTAGGTATGTGTTGCAAAACTCTTGTAGTGGATAAGAGCTGCCAATTATAGTTTGCTGGTGAAAAAGTGCCATTAGCAAGAGCTGAATCTCACCAGACTCTGGTTTCAACACATCACAACACTGCTACTCACTTTCTGGGAGTGCATGTGCCTGCGTGCTGTGAGAGATTTGTGTTAGAAAGGAGGAGCTTGTGGTGAAGGGGGGGTGGGTGGGTGGGGGAGAATATATACAGTAGCTTGAAGTCTTAATGTGGATTGAAGGGGGCTGACTTGCTTGTGATTCAGTCTCCTTTGGAGGCAGATCAATCCTGGGGGCTGCCATTCAAGGCAGATCTGCCTCTGAATGGAAAGGACTGAGGTACTTCCCTCTTTCTTGTTGCTTTCTTGGCACTGAGTTTTTTCTGTGCCTCTCCTTGCAAGCAAGTTAATATGGAAGGGGTACATGGAGTGGGCACGACAGGAGCTAAAGCTGCACTGGGGAAAGTACCGGTCCTTCTGAAATATAGATAAAGTTCATCCCAACCAGGCCAAGTTGATAAGCATTAAAATATGCAGACCCTGGCCTTTTAAAAAATTAGGTAAGAAGGGTTGCTGATAAAAAAAAATATATTTTCTGCAACATTCAACTGTACTGTCACACTTTGGGAGAAGAGGGGTGGCTTAAAACCCTATGTATGTGCATGGTGAGGCTGTGCTCTAAAGCAGAGTCTGTAATACCAACAGCACAACCTCCCATGAGTTTCCACAACTGTTGAAATCTTCTGCCAGATCCAAGCTATGTTTTCTGATAGCAGGCTTGGCAAATGTCCCCAGTCTTGTTGGACTGACTGTACCTTGTGGGACAGGAAACATGGTTTGCTGCAGGAAAGGGCTGTACCCAGTGCGTAGCAGCTTGAAAACAGTTTTCTAAGTTCAGGAGCTGTGTAGCCACAAGATGAAAGGGGATAGGAAAAGGCACAGCATTTCCCAAATCACACCTTATGCTTCCCCAATACATTTTGCAAAGTCCCCATTGGTCTCTCTCCCATACCTGAAGGCATGCCTCTATGAAGGAGTAGTGGCCCAGATAACTCTTCCTATCTGATGGAGCACCTTGTTTGCTACTGTTATCCCTATATATGAATTGTCCATTGAAGGGGGGGTAGCCTTTTAGCATTATTTGATCATAATCGTTTCTGGCCACTTAGATACTTTTTCTATACTTTGGGGTGTTCTGGATTCTTTAGCATGGCTGGAATTGAGCAGGTGAATGTCTTTGGGGAACTCTTATAACCTTACCATACACCATTCCTCCTAGATGTGGTGCATCTGAAACATGAATTTTCTGCATCCCAAAGGAGGCGAATGGATTTGCATTGATTATTGCTGCTGAGGAATGCAAGGCTTGCTGGGATCCCATGAGAGGTTTCTGCAGCACTTCAGTGGCTGCCCACATACTGCAGGGGGGTGACACAGCTCATTGGGGTGTAAGGGCTCTTCCAGGTTGCAAATAGCACTGCTGTCCAGAGAGAGCAGCTGATGCTCTTTGGAGAAGAATGTTTTTTTTTTAAACTCAATCCTGTAGACCTTGTTTAGCAACAAAGCTTCTCTGTCTTCTCAGCTTGTTTCGACTCAGCGCTGCCAGGGAGGTGCTGCTGCTGGTAATAGGTCATGGTGGTTTTGTGATGGGCCAGACACAACGCATAGCTCCAGTCCTGGAACAAACAGCTTAAGGATGGCCAGTTCTGAGCTCTAAGCAGATCACAAGCAGGATTTATCTGACACACACACTGCAGCTATGCAGTAGGACTGGCCAAAAGACTTATCGAGAATTGCACACCCACCCACGTCCCACTGCTCCAGTATTCTCCCATTGGCTGCAGGAAGATTTCTTTTTTACGTAGGTCGTGGGAAGACACCCCAAGAGGGTGTCCAGAGGTGTGGTGAACTGAGTCAGTCATGGGAAAGCACTGGTAGAGCTGGTGGGGATCTCTATCGTCTCTGCTCCAGGTCTCTGAGTGCATGGTCTCACACTGTGGCTCCATCCCTCCTGTTTGAACAGCTCAAACACCACAACGTGAACATGATGAGTGCATGTCCTGCTGGGGACTGGTGCAATCTGAGATGTAAGAATTAAAATTCCTTTTAAGTGAAGTATTTGAAGTATGTGAAGAGTTTTGAAGTTGTTTTCTTTAATAGTCCTTTAAACATTGATGTTTGCAGGAGGGTGTGGGGGTAGGAAGCAGGTCCTTGGGGAGAGAGTGGAGTTATCAGGCACTTTGCAGCCACTTCTTAGGAAGGCCTGGACTTTTTCTCTGTGGCTGCTTGTAGTATGGGCTCTTGATCTAATCTCATTCTGTGATCAGTTCTTATGCTCAGGACTGTTTGAAGGCTCAGGACCTAGTCTCATGGTGTGTCACATACCTCTTATGTTCAAGGTGACACTTGAAGACCATGATGAGGTGTGGGGTAAGAGGCTGGTCTTTTGAGTCTCTGTGCTTTAACTATAAACCCTTAATCCTAATCTCAGTCGTAGCAATGAACTCTCCAAAATCCCTCCTGGTTGATAAAACTTCACCTGTGTTTTAGCCCTTTTCTGTTTGTGGTGGGAGTCCCAGACAAAGCAATGGCTGTCGCTGCCAGGGGAAGCTATGCCATAGCTCCTCTGTGTAGGCACTGGGAAACAGTGATCCATGTGCACTGCACAGAGCTTGCTCCTTAGAGGTGCTGGGTTATTGAAAATGAGGCCAAAATTAATCTTCGGTGCTAACTTAAAATGCAAGAGTTGAAAGCTTAGCTGAAAGCTTAGTCAACGCCTATTGCTTATATCCCCTGTGCTGTCTCCGGCCATGGGGTTCCTGTCTCTGAAACTAAATCATGCAAACACACATCAAATTCTGCTCTGCCCACTGCCAGCCAAGGTAACCATTTAATTTCCAGCTGCATACCTGCAGGGAGTTACGCTTATGTGATTATGATGCCGTGCTCCAATTCTCCTCAATAACTTTCCCATTCATTAGCTAATTTAAAGCATGTTGGACGGAAAGGTAGTGGCATCAGATCTGTGTAATTGCCGCAAGTTTCATGTTAGTGGAGACAGATCCCTTCACTACTGCTGCAGTACAGAAAAGGATGTGCTGTGAACTCAACCATTTGCAGACATCAGAGAATCCACTGCAGGGACCTAAGCCAAAAACTCAGGTTTCTAAGCATGGAAATAGCTTTGATGCCTTTTCTGACACAGGAGAACCCAGCTGCAGGACATAAAGCTGTAGGAATAACAGCCCCAGTAGTGCTGCTCCCCCTGGGCCTGCTTTAATATTTATGTTCTTTGCATTATATTTGGCACAAGCTGGATGTGAGCAGCACTTTGCTTAAGGGAGCTGATCTGGCATCGAGCCAGATGAATACTGATAACTCCTGTCCACACCCTGCAGGTGAGCCTTGGGTAGCTTTTGGAGCTCTCCCTTGAGGCTCTTCCTAGATTTGAAAGCACAAAGATTTTTTGTTGTTGTTTTTTTTTTTTGCCCCCAAGAATGTCAGGTTTCAAGTGAAAGCTGCTTTTGCCACCTCCCTGCTAATTGGCTCTGTGTGTTTGTTTGAGCTGATGAGGGCTGGAGCTGGGAGGGGAAAGGCACTTCTTGATTGCATTTAATCAGTCTATAATAAAGGCAATTTGTTTGACAAGCCCATTCACCAAATTATCACCAAAATCTACATGCTAACAGCTTCTGAATGGCTTTAGTCAGACTTTGATATTGGTTTTGGAGCCCTGAATGGGCCGATGGTGTCAAGGGGGGTCCACGATTTCCATGTGTTGAAAGCTGCATGCTGCAAAAGGGGGCTTTTCAAGAGAAAAGCAGATACAATTTCTTTTCCAGTGCAGTGGTGTAACTCAGTAATGAGGTTTGTGCTTTTGACCCCAGGGGCAAGCAGACATGCTTTAGATGTTGTTTAAAGACTGGGCCAAACCCAGGCTACCTCCATACCTTCTCTTGGTGAAGGGCCATGAGTGATGAGGCTGGATGGACCTCAGTCTGCTGCTTGAAGAGATCCTTGCCCCAGGTGATGTTTTCCTCCTCAGCTGGAGGTCATATGTGCCAACCCATCCATCACAGTTGTGTGGGCTGCAGTTTGGTTTACCAAGGGAGGTCTGTGCTGGGGTAGAGAACCTCTCCTTTGCAGAGGTGATAAAATCCAAAACCTCATCCAAGGCAGTTAAAAACCACTATTGGCCTCTTTTGGGTAATGTACTGGAGATGTGGCTGCATGGTGAGCATGGTCTGGGGAACTGAAGGAGGATGGCTGGGTCCGGCAGCCATGGCTGAGTGGTTCTTGCAAGGGGGAGCTACATTTGGTTTTGCATCACGTATCTCTGTCTGTCAGTGAGCAGCAGTTTAAAGACCTCAGAGAGCTGAGAGGTGTTGGAGGAGGAAATCAATGTGGGGGACGACGACATCAAGTGCCAGTTCTGCTGCTGTTGGGAGGGAAGGAGAAGAAGAAGCCTAGAAGCTGGAGCTATTTTGTTGCCTTAGAGAGTTGTTCTGGTTTGTCAGCAGGGATTCACCTTTGTGGGCATCAATATAGTGTGTTAAGCAAAGATGCAAATGTCTGTACGCTCCTGTCCCGAGGCCTGCTCCAGAAAACACCAGATTTCCCAACAGTTGTGATGATAATGCTGTGAGGGAGGACTCAGCGCTCGCTGACTCTTAAAATGTTCAGAGTTTACTTTTACTGGCAGCTGAAAGGACCAAACCAAGCTTCAGAAGAGAAACACGTGTTTCCAATTCCATGTGTTTGTGGTCCTGGGCTGTGACCAGAGGCACTGTTGTTACTGCTGCATAAAACCAGCTGTGGGTCTGTATTTGCGGTGCCAGGGAAAGGAGGCACCACTGGGGAGGGATGGATGGGGTTGCTATCGGTGCCAGGATGTCTCATGAGGGGTCCATGTGAAAC
>NW_009260286.1:286861-321844 GCF_000687185.1 Egretta garzetta | reverse complement strand
TGTAGGGAACGACTTCAAGCTCAAGAGCCATATGCATGCATCTGGCTCACGTCATGTGGAAAATCCACTGTTCTAGCCATCAGAGCTGTCAGCAAGAGCCAAGAGACCCCAGGGATCCCAACCCCTGTGTGATGATTGGCAATGTTTATATAGTACCTACTAATTACGATGGCCCAGAAGCTGATCCACCGATACAAACTTTTGTCAGTACCAGGAACACTTTATTTAATTAGTATTATTAACAACAAAATCCACTGTGGTAATTTTAATCACTTCAGAGTATCCCAAGTTATCAGTACCCAGTAGATGCACAGTCTATTTGAGGAATATGTCCTTGCAGCATTCTTCCTATGTCTGTGGGTTGTTAGGGATACAAATGCTGCAGAATTAAAGCAAGCAGCTGTTTATGTCCTCAGGTAAAGCTTGTTCCCTGATTTAAGACTTTGTGAGAGCAGATTTTATATAACACAAATAGTTTGTTCAATTAAAAAAAAAAAGTTAGAATTTTAATGTATCCTTTCTCAACCAAGATACTTAGATGCTAAAATCATAATTTAAGATGGGATTGGGGGGAGCACATTAAGCTTAGTCTCTGCAAGGGGAGAAAAACTATGTATTTACACTTGGCATTTTAGCTCCTTTTATTGATGCTAATTTAAACATGGCCTGATCTCCCAAAGTGTTTGGTGTTCAGAACTGAAAATTGGACTATGCTGCATTTAGGTGGGCATGCAGTGATTTAGGTGGCCAACACCAGGACTGTTCACATGTCTTATTTGAGATTGCCTGCTTGTGCTTGGCGCATTTGTGCATGTAGAGATTGAACTTTCTGCTTTCTGTTCCAAGGTGGCAATCCCAGTCCCTGTGGGGGACTATTTGAAGCAACTACCCATGGGTTTTTTGTGCTCTTGTCATTCCTTTTTATCCAGACACCCAAAACCTTCACAGATTCAGTTTCTGCCCCTTCAAAGGTACGTGGCTGCCTGCAGGAACAGGCCCAATGTGCTGCTCAGAGTAGTTTGGAGGACTTTTGGTCAAGTTGGTTTGGTGCAGTGCTTACAGGTTTCCTTGTGTCCTTGCCAGTGCTGTGCCTCACTGATCCGGTACTGCTGCTGTCTGGGATTTTTGTGCTTTTTCCTAGAAACAGGCAAGGGCCAGATTCTGCTCAGCTGTGAGGCAACTTTGCTGACTTGCCAGGATGCACAGAAGTTAATCCCAACTCATCTTCTTGCTGATTAAATATGATATAGAAGTAATAATTGTGAACATTTTAAAGAAAACTGCTTGGGTTACCTATTATTATTATTATTAACCTAGCTGCTCCTTCTTTTGCCTGAGGAAAGTTGGTGAGTTGTGTGTCTCTCAGTCTGGATTTGGGCTGATCCAGGTATGGCTGGCTCAGCTCACTAGCTGAGGATATGAGCTCATTCGCAGCAATTAAAGTATGTATGTCTGCTCTTTCGGGGATGCTTAGTGCTTGGCTGCCTGGAACGTAGTGCATGTCTTTTCATGTCAGAGACAATGATGGTTTGACAGTTCTGAGTTGCAAATCTTGGCTGGGTCTCTTCAAATATGCCATGTGCTCTTGAACAGAATTAGTAAATGCCGTGGTATCAGTGTTGATGGGGTTCCTTTGGATAATAAGGTTTGCTGTACAATAATCACTCTTGAATCCATCTGGATCCTCGCAAGAAGATGGAGCAGCATGTGTGGGACCTGCAGTTTGGGCAAACTCTCCGAGAGGTCAGGTTTCAGAAGTGTACTTGAATTAACAGATGGATATAGCATACTGCAGAGGAATTTGCAGTAGATGCTGTCCAAGCACTTTAGTTGTGGTGGGCAGGAGAGGTCATGTCCACCTGCTGGCAAAGTATCCCACATCATTAACAACCTTGCCAGAGTTGTGCCTCACTGGTGTGGAAGACAAGGTTCTCTTTTTTAGAAATATTCCTCCTTTTTAATGTTACATTAACAGAAGAAGGCCTAGAGGGGTACAAGAAATTTTATCAGCCACCTACAATCAAAGAACTTCACTATATAGAATCATAGAATCATTAAGGCTGGAAAAGACCTCAAGATTATCAAGTCCAACCATCAACCCAACACCACCATGCCTACTAAACCATGTCCTGAAGGGCCACGTCTGCACATTTTTTGAACACCTCCAGGAACGGTGACTCCCCCACCTCTCTGGGCAGCCTGTTCCAATGTTTCACCACTCTTTCAGTAAAGAAATTTTTCCTAATATCCAATTGAAACATCCCCTGATACAACTTGAGGCCATTTACTCTCATCTTATGGCTTGATACTTTGGAGAGGAGACCAAAACCGACCTCACTACAACCTCCTTTCAGATAGTTGTAGAGGGCGATAAGGTCTCCCCTCAGCTTCCTCTTCTCAAGACTAAACACCCCCAGTTCCCTCAGCCGCTCCCCATCAGCCTTGTGCTCCAGCCCCCTCCCCAGCTTCGTTGCCCTTCTCTGGACAGCCTCCAGCAATATCCTTTTGTGTGTCATCTTTGAGCCAGTATCAACACACTAATTGCCAGCAGAGATACTTGTCACTCCTCCAGCAGCCCATAAAAGCACCAGAATCGTCAGGGTATGAGAGAGGGCTGTCTTCAGGTAAGTTATACTAAACCCTCAACAGATTAGGTACCTGCTGGTGCTGCTTGTCGAAAAGGGACCATTCAGACCACCTACTCTGAGACCCCCTATGCAATCGTGTTGTTTTATTTTTGTCTGCTATAAGAAGCCTGTGGTTTTGCTGCTATGATATTACTGATGTGTTGTATTAGCCTCAAGGGCTGAAAATGGGCTTCTACTCCAACAAGTAAATATAAAAACAAACAGAGCAGTGGAGGGATTTTCTGCTGATCTTTCCTCTGTGACATTTGTATCACTCTGTGGGCTGGGGTGACCTGCATCCTGTGCCTAGGACCTGTGGGCTCAGCTGTGATCCTTTATTGTTTGCTCCTCTGCGCTGATATTAAGGTTGCTCTATGGCAGGTAGTCTCCCTGGCATTCATTTCTTATGTTTGCTGCATTTTGCAAAGGCTTTTGGCCCACGTGTTTTCCCTTGAAGCTGTGTTGGGCCAAGAGTGCAGACACTTAGTGCAATTAGACTGATAGGTGGTAACCTGAGCTGTGGTAGCTGGGTTATGTTCAGTTTTGGGCCCCAGTCTTTGGGAAATTTCTTACCTCTGTGGTCTGTTTGGGGCCTGTGAGTGCAGTGGTGCTGTGGGCCTGGCAATGCCCATAAGATGCTACAGGACAAAATTCCGCATTTTGGTTTTGAAAAAAACTAGCTTTTGTGTGGAACATTCAAAGAATATCATTAAGGTTTCAAATCAAACATTTGGAAGTTAAGAAATGTTAAAATTAAGGTAGTTTTAACTGGTTGAATAGAGCCTTTTGGGTTTTTATGTTACGAGTTACTCTTTAATGAGCACATACTATTTCTCCACCTCTTTGTGACTCCTGTAGTGTCCAGTGCACAGGACAGCTGCCTCACAATGGTTTTCTTTATCCTTCTGGTTCGTTATGGCCCCGAGGCCTTATTTGCCATGTGTTACTTAAACTCTATTCTATTTCTTGTGAGTGTCCTACAACCAGGGATGTGCTTACCCTTCTGGAAGGAGAGTCTGGAGTGTTGCCTGCATTGCACAGATGCGGATCCAAGGCAGAGAGATCATCATCAGGAGCTCTAACTGCCCAGTATTTCAGAGGTTGTTAAGTATCTACCTTTTGCTCCAAGAGCAGCCCATCCTTTCAAGCTGTGATAGCCAGAAAGAAGTAAGTGGTAGCTGATACACAATTCCTTCTCCAATACTGTAATACATATATGCAAATGGACTGCACAGGTTAAAATAATCATTACAGTTGCAAAGTCAAGTGCATATAACTAAGTGTTGTGGGTTAACCCTGGTAGGCAGCTAAGCACCGCCGCTTGCTTACCTCCTCTTCCCACCCTGAGTGGGATGGGGGAAGAAGAAAGGAAGAGTAAAAGCAAAACTCATGGGTAGAGATAAAAATAGGTTTGTAACTATTGAAGGAGAGGTGGAAGAAAAAAGAAAGAAAACAAAATAAGTGATGCAAAGGTGATCACTCACCACCTCCCACGTGTAGGCTGATGCCTAGCCAGTTCCCAAGCAAAAGATGGATGACTTCCCTAAACCCCGCTCCACTCTGTTTTATTGCTGAATGTGATATTATATGGCATGGAACATCTCTTGGGTTAGCTGGGGTCATCTGCCTGGTTGTGTCCCCTCCCAACCTCTTGTGCACCCTCCAGTCTATTCACTGAGAGGGCAGAGTGAGAAATAGAGAAAGAGCAAACACTGTTCAGCAATAGCTAAAACATTAATATGTTATCAGCACTGCTTTGGTCAAAGATCCAAAACACAGCATTATACAAGCTGCTGTGAAGAAAATTAACTCCATCACAGCCAGACCCAATACACTAAGGAAAGGGCAACATTTACATCTGTATTTTATATGGAATATGAGCTAGAGGTGGATATGATAACAAGCTTTTGGTTGGCAGATACAATGTGAGCCATAACGTGCAGTTGTAAGAAGGGTCTGGCTTTGCATAGTTTTTTTTTCTTAGAGCAGTCATGCTTTGAGGGTTACTTTATTTGGGATAAGATAAGATTACTTAAAATTGGGTTACCAATTTGTGGTCAGTCCTTGGAATGTGTTCCAGGAGATCCTTAAAAATGAGTTTTGAAGACAGTCCCCCTCCGAATTTTTGTTTGTTTGTTTCTGTCCCTTCATAGGAGAAAAAAATTTAGACATGTCTATTCAAAGGCACAAATAACAATGCTCTGGTGCAGGTGATATGACTAAAAATAGAGCCCCTGGGACTTGTCCAGTTTCGTTTCTCTCTAGATTTTTATTGTGTGGGTAACACCTTGGAAACTGAGGTTGTTGATCCGGCTGTTTCCAAAGCACGCCGGTCTCTTCATGTATCTTTTGTACAGGGGCCGCTTCTGTTGTGTTAACACTGCATGCTTCCTGGTTTATGTGCTCAAGCTGAATTCCAGCTCAAAGAGGTTAAAGCTTTATAAAAGTGGGTTGAACAGGGAAGTGGCTCCACAGTTGATGATGAAGCGCACACATCTGTGACCCACGCTGTGCTCACATGTTAGTTTATTGTTAGCCTCACAATAAAGGATAGCACTGGGTTTTGTTCAGCTAAACAACTTTGATGGAATGAATTGTATAGAAAAAAGAATAGATGAAGCCTGGCTGTTATTTGCCAAAATGTTCTTTGTTTTAGCTGCGTTGTGTGGGACGCAGAACTCCCAGAAGAGGATGGTCTCTATAGCATCCAAGGGGAGCTGATGGACTGGATTGGCAGGCAGAGACAGAGGTTCATCAAGAAGGGGTGAAAAAATTTTCTGATTCTTCCTGCCCTTTGGTTTTGCTTGTCTTTAGCTGACAGCCCCAGACTTTCACTTGGGCTGTACTATAAGAGTAGAGGCTCTGCTATACCAATAAGTTGCACTGTAAATGCGGTTGGTGCCATTTGGCTTGGATTTGGTTCAGAGTTAGCATGCACAGGTAGTAGTTAATGCATTTTGGCAATGGTATAGCCAGTGGCTGGAGTGTAAACATCTATCAGCAGCTGCAGGAGGCTGAATGCTTGGTGTTAGACAATCCATTTTTCTTGCTGGATGCATGAAAATAACTTTTTCTTTCTCTCTCTTTTCTTAAACATTGTCCATATAATTGGAGGGCAGGGTTCAAGTTCAAACTGATAAGATTATTTTGCTTCCCTAAACTTCATGACAATGGTCCCCTTGGCAAATTAAGTCATGGAGCTCCTTTTGCTGCAAGGGGAACCAATCTCATTAGAAACAGAGCTGGATTAGCGAAGAGTCCAATGTACCGTACGGATACGCATTCTGACCCCAGCAGGCCTGAAGTGCCTTTTGTTCACTCCCGCCTCCTCTGCATTTTCCCATCGCTTGTACATCTGTGTGGCGGAGCTGGTGGTGATTACTTCTGCTCAAGAAGAGCCTGCTGGGGGGTGAAAAGGAAGTTGATTGGCCAGCGTGGTATCATGATATGAATGATAAAGTGATTTTTAAATGTTTCCCTTGATTTAAGTCATTCGAGTACGAGACTGATTAAGATGCCTGTTGCAGGGTATTGGAGACTAAGGGCCACTCTTCACTGGTTTGACCTGTGAGATAGAAGGTGATCCTTTTCTGCCTCTCAGCATTACTGTCTTTTACAGATAAGAAAATCTGCACCTATTTATACCAACCTCTTGAATATCTGGACACAGGAAGCTCCTTCTGTTGGGGAAAAGAAAGACAAACCTTTTCACCTGTGTTGGTTCTGTCTTTTCTTCTTGGCGATGGTTATTGGCTCTTGATGAGTTGCTCATAGACTGTCCAAGCTGCTTTATTAAGCAGTTGGGACCAAGAGCCTTGAGCTGCCTCGGTGCACACTGGTGCCAGCAAGAGAGCAGCATGACTGCCTGCAGCAAGCTCTCGGGAAGATATTGTGGCTCAGGAACAGTGCTGAGCTGTGAGGGTGCTGCTTCTGGAGATGCTCATGTGCATGCCTGTGTTGGTCCTGGTTCGGTGCTGGTGTATGTGCTGCTGTTGTCTGTTGTTTGCTTGCTTCCCTTTGCATCCTCATGTTCTGCTTTTGGGATCCACTCTACTTACCTACCTACCTACCTGTCTACCTACCTGTCTACTTACTTGTACTATCTGCAATTTTTCCTTTTTCTGAGGTCCCTCAGCTCTGGGAGATGCTCCCATGAGATGGAGCCACGCTAAGGGTGCTACAAGAGGCAAATTCCACAGTTTCCTGGGTTAAAAGCCACTTTCTGATTCTTAAGGAAATCCTTGTGCACTTGCATCTCTCCTATGTCCTACATCTCTTGACTGATCTTGGAGGTATTGCCTGGAGCTTGACTCCTGGCTAGAAGTTCATGCTTGAAGCAATCTAGCAGGGAGGGCAGGCTGTGGGCAGTGTTTGAACGTTACACCAATGAAAGAATGAGCCTGGCCAGTTATTGTAGTAATTTTTTGCTATTGATTAGCCTGGAGGTGAACGTTCAAGTGGTGAGGAGTCCTGACTTGTGTGAGTAATTCAGTTTAAAGCAGTGGTGCTATTCACATGAGGGAGAGTTGGCTTCTCTTCGTGCCCACTCCTGATGGAGATGAAGTGGCTTTTAAAATAAATGTCATTAGCAAGAACAAGGGTTAACCAGGGTAATTAACACTGCTAAGCAATAGTCTCTCACCAGCCAGGCTGCAAATAGGCAGCTGAAGAAACAGATCTGTTTTCTGCTCTTGTTACATTTCTGGGTATTTTAAGGTTTCTCAGAAAGACCAGAACAATGAAACACCCTTTGACAATGGCAATCTTTTTTCTTAGTGGCACAGCCTGAGCAAGCATTCAAACCCTTTCCTTCTGGGATTGCTCATTTCCTTTTTTTTTTTTTTTTTCCCCCTGAAATAAAAGCAATACTCCCCAAAAGCACAGCTTCTGCAGTACTGTGACGGAGCCAGCCTCTGTCGCTCTATCAGGCAGGCATTGGATGGGACATTGTCTTCTGGTTCTCAGGGGGGGAAAAAAATAGAAAGCAGCAAAGAAACCCTTTTCATATGTTGTTTTAGTGCTGTAAAAAATAATAACCAAAGCCCACCCTGAATTTCTCTCTGCTTTTTTCAGAGGCTTCAATCCTTTTTATGCATGGGGGAGAATAAGGCACATGGGAAAGGAATCACATTCAGTGAAATAAAGTATTGTCAAGCCAATTGGAGGTGTAACCCTTGGGTCTCCTGAAGTTTGTGGCTGTAGCTCCAAGCCTGGTTCAAGTGTGAGGGGAGCCTGTGATTAAAGAGACTGTCAAGGACCTCCCGTGTGTCCCTGCCTACACGGCCCCGAAGCTCTCCCACGAGAGCCTGGGGGTTGTGGGACTCAGCCCCTGTTCCCCTGCCTGTCCCTTTTGATTACACATTTCCTATGTGTCTCTGTGTGTCTTTTACTGTAGCTTGATCCCTTGCTAGTTGTTTTGGAGCCTAGATCCCATAGTTACCTGGATTGTGGTGACTTCTAAATAGTTTTGGGGCTGGGAAGTTGAAGGGTATGTGTAGTGCCCCATTAATAGTGCTGCGTCTCTGAAGACTTCCTGGTACAGAAAGGTGTCCCAAAGTATGTAGGTAACTCTGAGCAGATGGTTAGATAGATAATCCCGTCTATCTGCTGCTTTCAAATGAGTGTTTTTACTTGATCCTCTCTGTGACTAGTTAGATGAAGTTACTCCTGGAAAGGATGCCTTTATTTGCATTTCAGCAGTCCAAAGCATTGGAGTAAGTTCAAAAGGAGCATACAGAGGGTTTACCCACATCAGTGAAGTTTGCCAGCAAATGCTTTTGCGAGTTGCCAGCCTGTAAGAGCAATGGTGGCTGCTGCCTAGGCCAAGCCGCAGACCTGGAGAAAGCTAACGGTCCATCTGTGCCTGGTGGAAGCATGTTCTTTGCCAGCTTGGTCTGACAGTGGAAAGCTCTGATATTTACCTCCTCCAGTGTCCCCATGCCTCTCTTGCAGAGGCAATAGAGAATTAAACACTTCTACTGCTTTTTTCACTGCTAGGGCTGTGGTCTAGCCAAGCCCCCTCTGCTTCCCAGCGTGGCATCAAAGTCCCCTTGGTCCAAGCTTCACATGTTTTACAGAGGGCCAAATTGGTGTGTCCCACCTGGAACATAAGAGATTTCATAACTGTCTTTAAACACAGACCTGTCCCTTTGTGCAAAAGTCTTCTGCTAGTTGAAAGCTACTTTTCTGCTGTGGGGTTAGCGAGGGCTGCAGGATGCTGTTAGTACCCTGAGTGGGATGTTACCCTAGAATCCATGTCTGTTGGATGCAGAATTGCCTTTTAAAACCCATCTCAGCTTTGTCAATGTTGGGGGATTTGTACAGAGCTGCAGTTCTGGGTCTGCTGGCCAAAGCAACCCAAGCTACAAAATGCTGGATGGGGAGGGAGGCTGGCTAGATGCTTGATCCCTTGTTTCAGGGTCTTTCTGGCTCATTTCCTAGCATAGTTTTCTGGAGATCAGAGCTGTCTCCGTCCCAGCCCTATGTCCTTGGCTTAATGGCAGCGCTGATGGATGTGGAGGGAGATCAGGCTTTTCCCTGAACACTTGGCCTGGTGGTGGTGGGGTGAGGGTGAGGTCAATACCTTTTTCTGATCTCGAAGGAGTGGCTATCAAGGGACAATAACTTTTCATTTAGGGCTTTTTCCATTGGTGACAATGAGCCTGATTTGCATTGCAGAGGAGCTGACATGTAAATGGTGCCTGGCTCACGTTGTAACAGAGCTCAGCTGTGCTCCAGCCCCTGTGGGATGTGCATGGAGGCAAGAAGTTTTCTTAGACATTAGGCATGTGGAAGGCACATCTATCACAAATACGTGGTGGGGAGAGGTAGGGTCCATCTGATGGTGTATGTAGACAGAGATTGAGCATGCAGAAAATTGGTGGACAGAGGTGGAAGTTCAGTCTTCTACGATATTTCCCATCTGAGTTTTGCCTGGCCATGGGAGGGGAGCATCCAGCCCTCCTGATGCCCAGGCACGAGCAAAGCTTGTTGTGTTTTGAGCACTCTGGTGAAGGCTGTTTTATTCTCACTCTAATGGCTTGCGTGTTCATGCTAGTGCTTCAGTGATAAATCATTACTGGTGTTTCTAATGAGGCTTTTAGGACTGCTCTGGGAACTTTAAAGCCTGTGGTAGTAAGGTAAGGCTACAGGTAAACACTTTGGAGGCTTGGTTTGCCTCCAAGGCAAGACAGGCCAGGTGCTTTTTGTTTGCAACAACTCTAAAGTTTCTAGCTTTACTTGAAAGCCATAATGTTTCCTCCCTCCTCTCCCTCTAGTTCTGAATTTCCAGCAGGTCTCCGAGTAACATGTTCAAGCACACGCAATAAATCTATCAAGAGTAATTCAGTTACATTGCATTGATCATTCATGGCTGTACAGGCATTTTACTGTATAAAGAATAAATACCAATAGCATTATTTTGCAGATGGAGAAACTGAGGCACAGATTGTGCCATCAGCAATGGGATTTCGTTTTCCTTAACTGTACCAAAGACACCTTCATCTCAACAAAGCTGTTTCTTTAGACTTCCTAGGGGTTACATCATCTGACTTTCAGTGTATCTACACATAGAGATCAGTGACATCCCATGATTGCTGCTTCCTCTCCATTGACCCAAAGAAGGTCCAGGAAGCTAGCTTAGACTAGACAGATCCTGCTCAAAATCACTAAAGTGGAGAAGAGTAAAGCTTTGACTTCCAGCCCATCTCCTGTGCCTTTTTTTAGTTCTTGGCACTTTGCTGATATGCAATGGATATAAGGTGGTTCTGTAACTCCTTCTTTCTGTCATTTTAAGACACTTTTTGCAGGAAACTTCCTCTTAGGGTGGTGAGGTATAGAACTGGAATACCACCCTCTGTCCTTACAAGTAATGTCTGTGTAGTGGATTGCTAGCCTTGCAGTTGCTCCCTTACTGTGAGGAATGCTAGGCAACACTCCTTGCGCTGCTCTGATAGAGCTAAACAAGCCCAGGGAGTGAGGAGACTGGCCGCAGTGGTTCGAGATTAGTGCATTTGTGTTTGTATTTTCTGTTTTTTCATTTTCCAGCCTGAGGACACTCATTAATTGGTTTGATGTATGTGCCATCTCCTGTTCTTATAAATGCTGCGCTTCTTCTAAGAGCAGGATGACGTTCATTCACTCTGAAACAACCTGGGGATTTGTTTTCTTGGGCGTTGTAAAACAGACTAGGTATAAATGCTGCAATTAGGAGGTGATGGGCTAATCTCATTAGTCAATGGGAGGAAACACTGGGGTCAGTGGGTTGGATAATGAAATCTGAAGATAAATTTTGATGTGCCAGATGGCCTGGCATAGCGGTTCCTCTAATTTGGAAGGAAGGAGAGCCAACAGTAGCTTTGAAGAAGAAAAGCTGTAGCAAGAGGCAGCATGTGATTTCTCTGAGCTAAAAACCTGTTTGTGTGATGTCTCAGTTGAGTGCAGACCTGCGGGATTCATCCAGGCCTTGTGGCTTTTTTTGGCTTTTTTGGCCAGTTTTGGGCAGTAAGAGACAGGCCTCCAGCAAAAGTTAATGAGGCACTGGCAATATATTGCTGTGCTTGTATGATCAGTGGCTCAGCAAGAAGAAATAATCCTGACATCTCATTCTTTTGGAAGGGGCTGATAATTGAAATATCTCTGTTCTGTAGGGAAGGTTGTGTTTATCCACAAACACGTAAGACTTAACATTCAGAAATCCTGATACTTGTTTTTTGGGATGAGATTGTAATCTCTTTCAGCATAACGCTTTGGGCTCAATTTGTCATTTTCTGGGATCGGTCCTTTCATCCCCACTGAAGTAGGCAAGAAATAGTGGTTTGGGGGCTAAAAAAAATAGGAAAAAAAATTCCAAGTTTTCAAGAGTGACCTCTGAGATAGGAACGCCTCTGTTTTGGCTTGGCCCAATTGAGATGGTGTCACCAGACTCTGCTTTCACCGGGACCCACCCAGCTCCTTTCATTTCCCTTCATTTTTACTGTGCTTGGCACCAGCACACGCTGATGCATCAGCACACACTGAGGCACTTCCCATCCTGAGTCTCTCTGCAGGGTTGTGGCCCAAGAGATACCCCAAAGGTAAGTGGGAAGAAGTTGGATATGGTCCTCCTGCTTTCTGCTTTGCTCCGTGCTTGACACAAGCGCTCATTCCTTACCTCTCTCACCTACCCACATCAATATTTTTCCAGGAAACAAACAATGAGCAGGGTTTGCCAAACTTGGCTGTATTGCCTAAAGCAAGAGCTGAGGAAATCCAATTGCACACTCTGGCCACTTTGCCTGGCAGCACCCTAGTGCTATTTTCTTTTATCAAACATCCAGTGCAGCAAAGGCTTGTCCTGGGCTCTGGGCCATCGTGGCAGATCTACTGATGAGTGCCCAAGCTTGGAATGGTCTGATAAAAGCTCTTAGTCTTTAAAGCAGTGTCCAGAATAGTAGCCAGACTTCATCTGGCTATGAAATAATGAAAAGTGTACTTATGATAAGAAGCCTTATTGGAAAATGTGCTTGTAACTGGGAAGCGGCCAGTCAGCGCTGTGTATCTCCTGGCAGAAGGGAAAGGAGGAACTTTTTCGTTGTAGTTTAGTGTGTTTAGTATTATTGAAAGCTCAATGGGCTGGATCTTCAGCGAGTGTACAATAACATAGACCTGACTGCAGCGGTGCTGCAGTGATAATGATCTGTATACAACCTGAGAGTAGCTCGGGTTAAACATAGCTGGACCATTCTCCTCGGATCTTTTACCATCCCCGTAGAGTAACACGGGCTCTAGTTTCTTAGCTCCCGTCTTGAGTCCTATTTACGTTACCATGGGTCAAAACCAACACATTTTTACCCCTAAGTGCCTTAAATGCTACAGCACTTCGAAACGATACATAGAACTCAGCCACTTCTAAACTGTTGTCTTCCTAAGAGCGCATCATGTGCTGGAAGTAGACTTTAATGTGAAAACATTAATCTGGCAAGTGTCCTCCTCCTCCTGCAAAGGGTCTAGGTTTTGCTGCTGGAAGGGGACCTGACTGCCAGGCAGGCCAGCGAGTGGAGGCACTTAGTGGTGGCAGGGAAAGTCCCAGAGGAGATGCAGCTGCGGGGTTTGGCCAGAATAAATCACAGTGGCCCCAGCTGTCGGGCAGGGCAGCGGGGAGATTGATGGGGTGGGTGGGGGAGCTGAGGCAAGGAGAGTTCAAGCATCACCCTGACCCGTGAGAGAGGAAAATAGCCCCAGCCCTCAGCAAGGTTTGATTGAAGCCTGCTGTTCCCCCGAAGGGGAAAGGTCAGGCTCCGCTTTGTCAGGCACCCTCAAACAAAAAAACCTGTTTATACAGGACCCACCCCTGTACCTTGTGAGGTAGAGGGTAAACGGGTTTATAGGCATTCAGTGCTCCTCTCTCTGGGAACGTCTGTGTCCATGAACAGTGGAAATTCAGACTGGGCTGCTAATAAAAGCCTGGAAACAAGTGAGCGGGGTAAAACTCCACATAAACATTAACTTAGCACTCCCATGCTAAACCTGCAACTCCCTCTTCCCCTTTGTGCTTTGGGGCTGGGATGCAAGTGGAGGCGTGGCAGCACCCAACGTTGTGCTGGATGCTCTGAGACCCCCCTCCATTGTTGCCCTGCACTCCCCATCACCCTGCATGCTCCATCCCAGTTAGGCTCCATAAGCATCACATTGGTGGTCCAGGGACGATGCCGTTCAGTGCTCTGATATCCACACAGAAGGGAGGAGATGTGTTGGAGGGTGGTGGTGTCATGGTTTAACCCGGCTGGCAACTCAGCACCACGCAGCCGCTCGCTCACTTGCTCACCACCCGCTGACTGATGTCCAGCCGGTCCCGAGCAGCAATCACTCCCTGAGCGGCGATCAGTCCCCGAGCCGTGATCACTCTCCAAGCTGTGATCACTCTCCCCACGACCGACCGACTAACCCCCCCGAGCATGATGTTCTATGGTATGGAATAGCTCTTTGGTCAGTTTGGGTTAGCTGTCCTAGCTGTGCTCCTTCCCAGCTTGTTATGCACCTGGCCAAGTAGGAGAAGCTCAAAGAGTCCTTGAGTAGTCTGAGCACTACTTGGCAACAACTAAAATCATCAGTGTGTTATCAACATTCTTCTGGTACTAAATCCAAACCACAGCACTATGCTAGCTACTATGAAGAAAATTAACTCTATCCCAGCCAAAACCAGGACAGGTGGTTGTTACCAGCATGTGCTTGAAATCATGCCTGAAGCAGGGCACCGCTGTACATATCCCTGCACCCTCGCAGCCTGAGCATGGTGCAGGGTGCTGCTGGCACCTGGGGAGAGGAGAGTTTCTGCACTCCATTGCCGCCTCTGCGCCACTGATACCCCAATGACTCGACATACGGTTTTGCCAACCCTGCTGGTTGAGCTGGCAGTGAGATGCAAACTTATTGTGTGTCTGGGGGACCTGCAGTCAGCAGGACTGCGTTTAGAGCAGAGGTGTCTGAATTCCCAGTATCTGTCAAAAAAATTCACCTTCTTTGCTCCCAGGTGCCCTCTTTCCTGATTCCCCCGAATACATGGCCAGGGAATAGCTTCTGGCCATCTGAACTATTATGGTGACCTGCTCCCTGTTGCAGTCTTTCTGAGGGACTCTGTGGGTCCCCTGTAATGTGATGGATGCTTGTCCAAGCATCATATGATATGAACAGAAATGCCTCTGTCACAAGGATACACATGACAGAAACATGGATACTGGGAATCAGATGTGGCTTCTGTGTCCTGTCCTGCATCAGGTTTATGCTCATGTTGTAAATAAAGCTGTTTGAGATGAGGGGCCTGTGTGATCTGCCCTAGCCAAAGGTGCCCTAGCTGGGCACCTCTTCAACTAACCAAAGTAAGAACTGGCAGCTCAGGAGCTGATTTCTGTGTGAATTGGAGGTTTCCATCAAAGGAGAGGAGGCATGAAAACAGCAGCTTCAACCATCTGATTTTAATGTACCACCATACATCTGCCAGAGCCCTCCCAGCCACTTTCACAGAATCACAATATCACAAGGGTTGGAAAGGACCTCGGGAGATCATCCAGTCCAACCCCCCTGCTAAAGCAGGTTCTCCTAGAGCATGTTACACAGGACTTCATCCAGGCGGGCTTTGAATATCTCCAGAGAAGGAGACTCCACAACCCCCCTGGGAAGCCTGTTCCAGTGCTCCGTCACCCTCAGAGTAAAGAAGTTTTTCCTCATGTTCAACTGAAACCTCTTATGTTTCAGTTTGTGCCCGTTGCCCCTTGTCGGGTCGCTGGGCACCACTGCAACCTCTCCCCTCCCTTTCTGCCCTTACACAGAGGAGAAGCTGAACTAAGTACAGCTCAGCCAAGCATGGGCAATCTGGCATCTCTGTTCAGGTCCTGCATGGCTTTTATCTGTTTGAAAGTTACCGGTATAGAATACATTGATTAATGGCCCAGTAAATTAATTGGCAGCCTCTATATGTTGCTTTGCAGCTGATGGCCGCAGAGAGCTGTCGGAGTGGAAAAGCATAATGAAGTGCCAGCTTACCAGGCTGTGACGGTGCCCGCCTTCGGCAGGCATTTTCCTAACAGGAAAGGAAACAAAGGCATTTTACTGAGGAATGTCGCAGGCAGAAACTGACTCACAAGCAGGGGTGGAGGAAGGAATTTTAAAAAGCCCAAAACCAGAGGGAAGGAACCCAAATATGTAGTTCAAACGCAAAGCTGGCCTCCTTCAGATAATGAAGTCTTTGCCACAGGATTGTAGCTCAAAATTAGGTTTGATTTGATTTTACAGGGTTTGATTGTATGGTGCTTTGTGTGTTGAAAATCAAATTCTGCCCAGATCTGAGGCTGTGAAGGTCTCTCTCCTGCTCTGTCTTTCCAAGGCAGCATAGATGTAACTAAAGAGGGAGGTACAGGCTGCATCTCTGCCAGCTGCTGCTGGGGCACTGGCTTTTCCCAGCTCTCCAGAGTCACTTTCTGATCGGTAAGCAGAGCAACAACTGGGAAATATGGCCTTTAAAATACTCCCTATGTGTGCCAAACAAATTGCAGATATTAAATATCAAAAGCAAAAGGTTTCTGTCGTCCTGTAACAAATTGAGATTCTGTCTGTGTGGGGAGCAAGAAAGTGCCACCAAGAAAGAAAACAAATGAGAGTAGTTGATGGCACATGAAATAAAAGATACTACATCATTTTAAAATGTCCTGGAGAGCACCCACTCGTCTGCTTGATGCATTCATTCAGCTCTTTTGCATAAACCCTGTTATTCTGTTTCTCCAGTTTTGCAAAAGAAGCTATCAAGGCTTATTTGAGTTGTCTGGATATTACAGGAAATAAAGCAAAATGCCCTGCTCTGCCCTGGTCTGAGGTGGTTGCTTGTGTGAAAAGCCTGCTTTGGAATGATCCTCCCTTACCAGAGGGACTGGAATTTAGCTCCTTTCACCTTCAGTGGTGTTATGGTTCCCTTAATGGGCAACAGAGAGGGAGACAGAGCTCCAGAAGTCAGTTCCTCCGAATGGCCTTTGAAACACCATGATTTAAGTAGGATCTTAACGAAGTAGGATCTCAGCTCCTGCTCAGACTTCTGGCTTCTTGGTTGATAAGGAGACCTTATCACCCTCTACAACTGCCTGAAAGGAGGATGTAGTGAGGTGGATGTTGGTCTCTTCTCCCAGGTAACAAGTGATAGGACAAGGAGAAATGGCCTCAAGTTGCACCAGGGGAGGTTTAGATGGAACAGCAGGAAAAATTTCTTCCCCGAAAGGGTGGCCAAGCATTGGATTGGGCTGCCCAGGGAAGTGGTGGTGTCCCCATCCCTGGAGGTATTTAAAAGACGGGCAGATGTAGTGCTTAGGGACATGGCTTAGTGATAGACTTGGCAGTGTTACGCTAACAGTTGGACTCGATGATCTTAAGGGTCTTTTCCAGCATAAATGATTCTATGATTCTATTCTATGATTCTATGATTTTTGGTGGGAAGTAAGGATTTTAAGCAGGACTCAAGAGCTAAATTTTGTATTGAATCTGGATCTGAGCCCATGTCACTTAAAGTTGCTGGATGGTTTTCCTTCGAAATAACTAATGGAATAAAACTTTGCTGTGGGAGTCTAATCTTACCAAAAAGAATATCTGGCTTTAGGGCTTCTGCAATCAAAACCACTGCAGTGTTGTAATGCAAGAACTTCCTCTGCTAGTTCAAAGTTGTTAAAACAAGAGTTTGATGAGTTTATTTTTATATTCATTCAGAAGTGTGGTCTGGTTCTGCAGTCGGGATGGGGGAAAATGTGTACAGGAGTTGTGGAAGGGGCTGTAGCAGAGAGCAGATTTCCAGCTGCTGCCTGGCACCATGGCTCTTTTCCCTCCACTTGCCTTGCTGTCGCTCTGCCTGCCATGTGAGAAGGCCTATGTGTGGGGACATCAGAATAGTCTGGCCAAAATAAAATAGAGCAGATGGTTTGGAGGTGAGAGCCAGAGACAGCGGGGCAAGTGTCTGCTCACTTGATGGGTGCTAGGGGTTCTTCAAAGAGTAATGAAAAACCTCACTGTGAATTTCTGCACACATCATACACCCAAGGTGGTTAATCAATAGGATGCCTCGGTAGGATCAATAGGAAAATAATGTTAACTTTACTATTTTTTTTGGTCAGATTAGTCAGAGGCCACTGGCCTGCTGCCAGACTATCCACTTGCCTGTCTGACCCCAACTGGCTTTGACTGGGCAAGTGGGAGTGAGTCTGCTCAGAGATGATGTGCATTGGCAGTGCTGGCTGTGTGCTTGGTATTGGCAGGTCTGACAAAAGCTTCCTTTTCTCCCCATAAGGAAAGAAGACCTTAGTGCCTAACCCAGAAGATCTTTAGTTAAACACACACCAGTTTATGTGAAGACAGACTTGCAGCTCTCATGTTTTGCTTTGTCTTTGCATAATGAGACACCAAAGTATTGCTTGTCTTGGCTGAATAGCAGAAATTGGCTGTGATGAATGGCATTTGTGCCTGTTTCTGATCGGTTTAAGGTGCCTATTTCAAGTGGCCAGGAAGAAAGATGAGTGTTTACATTTTCTTTAAATGGCTGGCGCAGGCTCTTTGCCCCGAAGTAGTCCAGATTAGCGCATAGCCAAGAGTTCTGGCGTGGGGCCACGAGGACAGATTATTCACTGTACTTTGAAAGGGTGTTGGGTTTCTGGATCTGACCTTTTGGGTGGATAAATGGGAGGATTAGCTGCTAAGGAAGCAATTATCCACTCTCTATAATTAATATCTCCTTCTTATTCTCTGGTGTTACTTGACCTGGAACCAGAACCTGTTGGTGTTGCCAGTTTTGTGTAATTACCACCTTTAAAACAAGGGTTAGAGTCCCAGACCTTTCGAAGTCAGTGCAGTGGAAGTGGGGAGAAAGAACACAAGGGTGAAGTTATTGAATCAAGTTCCAGTGTCCAGAGCAATGAAGACTGGGATGATTAAAGACTGCAGTTTTGTCCCTGTGGTAACTCTCCCCCCTTTAATGCTGCTGTGTCTTCTGACATGAAGATTAAATATGCTCCTGATTCTTCTTAAACAAAGCCTGCCCTGTCAATAAAGCAAATAGATGCCTAATGATTCTGCACATGCCTTTTTAAAGGTTGCCTTTCCCATCAATTCTGCTGTGTTTTCAGCTGTCACAGTTTTAAATGCCATCTTGATCAGGTGCAGCTAGAGATTGTCATTCTGCACTACCATTTCCCATTTACTAACCCAGGCAAATGTAGCCAGATGTTGATAGCATCTGACAGCTCCTAGAGGAGGATATATTATTTTTACTCTACTTTGAAAAGTAACCCCAGATTCCTTATTTATCTCTCTGTCTATTTTAAGGTATTTATAGTGCTCATTGCTGTTGTAAAGGAGACTGAGACTCAAAAAATATTTAGTGATTCTCTGGAAATGTCCAATTTTGGTGTGTATCTGATTTTCTTTTTTAAAGGACTATAATTTTAAGAAGAACAGAGCAGTAGCTCAGCCAAACCACATCAGATTCCCCTCTTTGAAAGCATTTATTGTTAAACTTTCACATATAAAAATCACTTTTGGAACAAAAAACCAAAGGTGAATAAACTTTGAAAACACGTATATATAAAGTTAAATATTAATTTATTTTTAAACTTCTAACAGGATTAAGTGGAGCTTTTAAAATGTACTTGTAAGTTAGAGGTTTATTGCAGATTCTTATTTGATGCCATTGCTGAAGTAGCACCATAGGTGGGAGTTACTTATTTTTCCCCTGCACTGTATTTGGAGATAAAGGGAAATCAGAGTTAATAAATTAAGGACAATTAAACCTTTTATAGGATATGTATTTTAGGTTATGCTATCTGAATACCAAAGGTTATCAAGGGGACTGTTGGTGGAGTGAAGAGTCACTGGGGAAATGCTGCTGGGTTTCGGGGAATGATGAGGTTTCAGCAGGCAAGGTGGGACTTTGTACAGCCCATAGGTAAATGGGGAAATCACATAAATACGTAATGAGATTGTGCACTGCAACCCAGCTGTGGGATTATCTTCCCACCTACCACACACTGAAAGCAAAACCAAACAAAGTTAAGCATTTACAGTGCCAAATGACAGCATTTTACTCAGAGGAGACCTCCCCAGTTGTCTCCTGGGGACCACATCTAAGGAGGATCTATGAAATGGTCTTCTGCAGAGCGCTAACTCCAGTAAAAGAGCACCCAGTAATCTGTTTATGGGGCCTTGAGTGAATAGAAATTTTCATTGAAAAGTCAGAAATAAAGCAGAAATTTGCTATTTGTGAACTAAGATCTTTCTCTGACTGAGAAGTGAAGCTGGATTCCCAGAGAAAATACCTTCCATGGTTACTGCAGATACTAGAAAAATGTCATTTTCTTGATGGAAAAGGGTCTCAACTGCTACTGATACTGCAGAGTCATTCTCAGAATTGCGGGTTCCCCCTTGCCTTGGAGGGGATGTGTGGGCTTGTTTGTCTGAGCTCAGTGGGAGACCGATTGAATTAGCCTGAGTTAACCCTGCGCAGCACGAGAACCTGGGGAATGTCGTATTACCCTTAAGGCAAATTGAACTTGGAGGCAAACATTGACAGTGCGGATTCAGAAGAAGAAAAACACGTGGGGAATGTGAAAGCTGAACATCCTGTATGCTCTTGCAGATTAGCGTGGTGCTGCCTTTTATTAAATCAAGGTGGTCACTCTGTGTTGTTGTAAAAGATGTTTGTCTTGGTTTTCAGAATACACCAGGACCAGCCTGCGGGGAAACTCCAATTAGATCTCTGTTGTCTTCAGTTAAGCTTACTAGTTCAATTAAAATAATAAATCAAAATAACAGAATAACAGAAGTCATCTTCAATTAATGAATCACCACTAAGTAGTGGTAGTGATAGTTTATAGTAGTCACCATTTCTCAGTTGCTGTGTAGGACTCTCATGTCCTGGGCCAACACTCGGGGTTTTTTTTATATCAGGACAATGGTGGGAGGTACATCTACCTTGACGTGTTCAGATCAGGAGCATGCTGATTTTTCTGTGTCTCACTTGATATTGCATATAGGTATCTTTGTAGGTCTTCTTGGCCAGAGAAGATTTCCATTGGCAAAGAAAACTTTGGACTTTACCAGTCATGAGATTTGATACTTGATCTCCCAAAGTTACCAGTGCAGCTGACGTGAGCAGCCTTGGTGCCTGGCACCATTTCTGGTGGTGGTCACTGCCCAAACCTCAGAACTCCTGTGGTCATCTGTTTTCCTCTCAGCCCCAGGGGGACTTTTTGGTTTCTTTTGATATTCTCAGCCTTTTTTTGTCTCAGAGATAACTCAGCAGTCTGTCTCTCTCCAAACAATCAACGGTGGCAAATCATGACATTTGCTATAACAATAATCATTATTTTTAATAGTAAGTAAGGTTAGAGTTGATTCAGTCTGTCTTTGGTTGTACCCATATATCTGTTAGGGCTACTCAGGGCACTTCTAGATTTTTCCACAGTGTTTAAAATGTACTTTTAAAGTAAAGGCAAAGTAGGGATTCTCCCATAATCACCTGTCTCCAGGAGATGGAGCTCCAAGAAAAACACTAATTACTGTTGAGTTTGTAATTTAAATTATGAAGGTTAGCAACACTAATTCTATGTCCCTGGCTGGGAAGACTTGTCAACAGCTCAATTACCATGAGCGAATCTCATTTTGTATTCCAGAAGTGCAGTGAAAGGAACTGAGAGGAGAAAAATACGTTCATTTACCTCAGCTAGAGAGAGCCTGGGCCTGTATCCAGTTGTGAGTAATGCTTGCTGGAAACAAGACATGAGCATTAACAAGGAGGGTAATTAGCTATTAGTGGAGCTTATGAAGATATGCCAGAGATTTTTGCTTGCTCGAGCTTTTCAGTCCAAAATGCAGGGTTTACTCAGTGAATACTTCTTTTTGAAGTTATTGAGCTTCAGTGAAAGGTCTGTCGTGTGAACACCTAAGGCCTGGGTTATGGTGGAGGTCTGGCTAAACAGGCTTAATAGTGCTGCTTGGCTTTGAAATCTCGGTAATTGGGTTGCACGCCTGGATGTGAGGCTAGGATTTGGTCTTTACTGATTAAGAAAATTTATACCAAAGAGACCCTCTGCATTTGGAACATGAATAGACCACTCTCTTTTGGCTCTGACAGCTTTGAAAAGAAAGTCCTGAAAGAGGTGAAAACCCCAATCCATCAGCAGCAGAGCCCTTGCACCCCGCTGTTCCCCCTGCCCGGGCTGCTTCTCCTCCCTCCCTGGTTGGCCTGGACGTGCTCTCCTGTGGTCTTTGGGAAAGCAGGGCTTTGCCTGGGAAGTCCTCTCCTTCCTGAGGGAGAGCCATCTGTGCATGTGTGTAGTGTGGCGGATCCTGGGCTGAGGTCTGAGGAGGAGAAATTCAGCCTACTCAGTGCTGGACTTTGGAAATGGATTAATGAAAAATTTTGCTTCTTGAGAGGGACCATGACTTCATCTCAGCCTTAAGAAGCTACTGAATAGTTCAAAGCTATTTAGCAAATAGCTAGTCAAAAGCATCAATTATTATTTTGGTGGAGGGAAAACTCCTCACTTTAAAACAGAACACCAAGTAACACTCTTAGTTTTTATTTTAAATAAAAATGAAATCAAGTCCTACAAGTTCTTTTTTCTATGACATCTTTTATTCCCTAGTTTTTGAAGCTAAAATTCCAAATAAGATGAGAATTTTCAAGGAAAAAAAAACAACACAAAGCCTTTTGCTCAAAAAGCCCTTTTTTGATTTGGAAGAAAAGTGTTAAGAGAAAAATCAACAGTGAGGTACACATTTGCAAGTTTTTTATTTCTTTCATTTTTAATAAACTAAGACAGGTAGAGGCCTTTGGTCACACAGAATAGTTAAGTCTTTTAGGAGTTTTTTAACCAGTGCTAAAATCAGTAGCAAAGATTAAAAAAGATGGCACTTCAGCCTGAAAAATTACTGTCGCTTGTGTAAGCAGAAATGTTCACGTATACCCAGCTGGAGCCCTGAATTTGTTCTTATGCATTTAGACCAAACATCTACCCCAATAATGGCCCATCTAGGGGATGAAATCAAATTAAGACAGAGCTTCGTACTGCTGGAAATGCTCACAGCCCTTTTTCTGAAGTTGAGTAACACAGAAATCAAGATGTCCCTTCGACACAGAATGAGAGACCTGCTTTTGTGAGTACCAATATCAATGTTTTTTAATGTTATTTTCTGACATGTGGGAACACTTTAGTGTGCAGGTGATGTTCTGAAGTGCTGAGTTCTGTCTTTGTAAGCTGTAACTCTCCCTGGATTTGATTATTCTTCATAGAGTTTTTGGGAATTGTATGCTCCCATCACTTTTAGGCTCTGCATAAAGTACAGTAATGACTGAAGAGTGTGCCTGAGAGGTTCCTGCTGTGCCAGTTTTGATATGAGCTATATCTCTGGCTTCTTATTCCTTGTGATTTATAGGAGAAATCATGGACTGTGACCATAGCACCAGCGTGTTTTGATACTCTGTTGTACTGTCAGACCAGTCTCCCAGCACTTTCCTAAACAGTTTGCGTGCAATTTCTGGAGTTAGGGATGGGCAAGTGGGGTCCAGCAGTACTGGTTTGGAGGCTACAAGGAATTAACTCCACAGCCAAGGCCAGGCCATGCCAATTGTCTCAAGGCAAGAAAAGGGGACCTGGAACAAGTTATTATTTTTGAGTGTGCACAAGAAAAATGTGTGATCAAGGCATCCCTTGTCACATAACAAGATAGGTGAAGCCCAAAGTGGTTAGGAAATTATCTGGATCAGCTGAAGATGATGGAGTCACTGGAATGGGTCCTGACTGCATGGTATGGTACCTGGAGTGTAGGTTTCTGTGGTGGATGGGCTGAAATCATGGTGACTACAGATCTCACCAGCTCTGGCAGGAGCCAGTGACAGCTCTTTTTTAGGAAGATCTCCAGGCAGTATCAGTCATAGGGCACTACAGCAAAGGCAAATGGGCTAGATGGGCAAAACTGGAAAAGTTGTGAGATAAGCATGGCCTTTAATCACTATTTAAAATTTGGGGTGCTTTTGGGGATGCCTTGAACAGTACCAGCTCCTCTGGTACCACCATTGCAGAGGGTGAAGTTCTGAAAACAGCCTCAAATTTGGCCTCAAGCACAGCTCCAAGGCTGCCCTTATGTAAGAATGTGCACACAGACATTACTGTCATGTTAATGACCACTAAGATGTTCTCTTCAGGAGCTGAGGGCTTGGGTTAGCTTCATGTAGCCATCAGCTCTGATGTGCTTGTCCTTTCTGTAAGGAAGAGTGGTTCCTCTGGCCCTTCTCCTCATGAGCTAAGGGCAGCCTGGGGAGGAAATCTCCCCTGATAGTGTCACTTGCAGAGTCATACGGCTTAGGAAGCAACTCGGTGCTGCACAAAAGCATGGAGCAGATGTCTCCGAAGAGTCACAGGTCTTAATAGCTGCTGTCCCTAGTCCCATGGTGCAAATGCTTGCAAGTACCAACTTTTATTTCTGCTGTTTTCATGGTTGGAAAGGTTTGCTTTGCCCCTTCTAATTTAGTGTGTTAGTGCTTGGCTCCTTGTGAATCACTGGTCCACATTGTTTATTATTGGGAAGGACTATCAAAGGCTTGGGCGTCTGGAAAAAACAGTTGAAATGCATTGCCCTTCTCTCTGGTTTCCCATGGTAAATACTAGATGAGCATGCACGTCCCTCTCTGCTTGTCAGTGTGGAGTGAAGAGCTGGGGTTTCTATGCACCTAGTGTTTCTTGGCAGCTTCCTTACGTGGGCTGACTATGCCTGCAGGAAGTGGGAGATGTTTCTGCATGCAGATTTTCCTGGGATATTTCAGGGGTGATTCAATGAATCATGCAGGGGTTTAATTCCTCTCCCCACCAGACCATCTCCCCTACTTCTCCCACCGAAGCGACAGAGCTGCTGCTAATTGGCCTGACAAGTGGAACAGCTCCTTTCTGAGGGAACCCCACACTCGGTTGCAGAGAGGAATTTGCTTTGAAGTCGTCTCCCTGCCCTCTATTGTCTACACACCTTGCTTTGCGTGAGTGTGATAAATGGAAATCAAACAGTCCCAGACCAAGTAAACGACTGCTAAGTCCTGCCTGTCATTCCAAAACATTTGCTGTGTTTATAATAAAGCTGTCAGGGTTGCATTGAGCAGCCAGATTCAAAGCAGCCAAAGTGCTGAGCAGACAAATGCTGCCCTCCTCCCCACCAATTAATTTTTTTGGAGTAAGAACACATCAAAGCTGATGGAAGTGGGTTGAAGTGAGCTTGTTGTTACTAACGTCCATGTGTGACACAGTGTCAGAAACACTGTGGACCCCGCATGGCTATGCCGTTGCAGTAAGAAGCCCAAGACAAAGTCTGTAATTAGGATACTCCAATGGATTATTCCCACAGTGTTATTACTGCTTAGAGACCTCAAACTTTTCTCAGCCATGTAAAAAGGGTGATTTCATGGTCTAATGGTTAGATGAGTAGGGCAGTATCAGTAGGGCACAAGGCTGGGTTTCTCTTCCCTGCCACCTTCACTGAATTATGATGGGACTCGGTAAGTGGTTTCATCTCTCTGTGTCTCTCCTCTTCCTCTCTTCCTTTGCCTTTATTGTCTGCTCTGAGTCAGATGGTAGGACTGAATTAGACCCTGTACTTACAGGGATAATAAATCCCTCCATTTTGTTTATCTATCTAATGCATCTGGATGGGGAGAAAGGAGGCCTTAAGAAAAAAAAAAAAAAAAAAGGTGAGGGAGCACTTAAAAAATAAGTGCAGGTTTTCAGCTGCAACTCAAAACAGCTAAATTGATTCTGTGGCTTGAGAAGGAACCTGGGACAGAAGGGGAAAGACACCATTTTTCAAAGAAACAGGCCTGCTCCAAGTTCCTCAGGTGATGGGGCTGTAGTGCCCATTGGGAGCTGCGTGGTGGGACCTGTGAGTGGGCAGGCTAAGGGACCTTTGCTTCTGGGGTGTACTCAGAGACACCAGTTTATTGCCAAAGTGACTGGGGCGACAACGGATCCAGATGGATTCGGCAATGCTATAGTTTTCTAGCTTCATGTGAAAACTGCTTGCAAAGAAGGACTTGTGCCAGGATGATGTGCTTAGCATCTCAAAGATCTAGGGGGGACGGGGATTTATTAGTCTTTAAAAAGCTGTTTAGAGCAGCCCGAACCCCTTGTTGCTGCACATAAAAGGTGTGATTACCACGTTGCTTTCTATGCAACGTGGTGTGTGGTGAGAAGAAACTCCAGAATTGCAGTGAAGACCTTGGATGGTGGTGTATCAGAGACCACGTATGCAGCAGACCCCCTTTCCCTGTGAAAGTACCCCAGGACTGACTGTGACACAAGGGGGCTCTGCACCTTCACAGAGTGGGTGGCAGCTGTGAAATTCAACGTGAACAGTGGGGATATGCCAACAGGGAAGGGTTATATTGGCTTGGCAGAATTTTAGCTTCTCACCTAAGAGATTTCTCTTTCCAACCACAGATGTAAAAGATGTAAACTGAGCAGGGAGGGAAAGCACGTACCTGTTCCACCTGTCCCACCACCCTGGACATGGCACTGGCTGGAGGATCTCTCCTTGCTGAAGATCTGAGCTGCGTGGGGAGGGGTGCAGCGGCTTTGAACGCCTGCAGGAATAGCTGTGTAATCCAAACTTTCTTGTTTCCTGAATAACCCAGCCTCTGAGCACAATTGGGCTTCAGTGATGTGGGGGGAATCTTATTAGGAGGTTGCAACGAGGAAAGAAGACTGGCTTTTGTAAGTGGTAAATGAAGTAGTTATTAAAAAGGAAGGACAAAGCTACCAAAAGCCTCATTCATGTTGCAGGTTCGGGCATGGGACAGAAGAGAAATCCACAAAAATCTGCCTTTCAGCTTTTTCTATTGCCTGCGTTTGAATGGGAAATTGGATATCCCCAGGATCCTGGGAGACAGCACACATAAAAACAACACCAAATTCCTTCGGGGGTATGCAAGGAGGAAATGACATCTGTTTTGCATCCAAACATTACTTGAAGTCTGGTTAAAACTGTTGTTGTGACACGGGGGTGAAAAAAACACAGAGAAAATCCTCCTTCCCTTTTGGTTGGGAATCAGTGCAGCCAGGCAGGGGGAATACTAATGGAGTTCTCTGATCTTTCCACCACTTACAAATCAATGCCATCCCCATTTTGAACAAGCCACTTAGTCACCCATGGTTGAGTCTTCCCTCAATGTGAAACAACTTGCCAGTGGTAGACGGGGTCATTCGCATTGGGCAATCTTGGCCTCTGTGTGGGAGGAAAAGAACAGTATCAATCTAAGTAGGTATTTATTCACTGTTCTTCAGTTAATTATCTTGACTTAACCTGATTTGTAGAAAACAGTTAATGTAAGTTAAGGCTGGTATTTCAAGGGAAACATGGGGGATTTTGGGTATTGAGACCTCTTTAATGGGGCTGGGCAGAAAACACAACTCTATGCCATGAAATATTTTGAGGTATTTGGCTTTGAAGATCCTTAGGCATTTTTTATAATCAGAGACACCAACTCTTTCTTTTTCCTCCGTTTTCTAGAATACCCTTTCTGTACTCACTGGGGAGATGGGAGACCCACAGTCAAGCCCCTGAAGACCCAGTCTATAGAGTCCGTTTGTCTTTGAATCTCCTCAGCTGAAGTTCTTCTGTCCTCTGGTATATTCCTTTGGTGAATGAGATGTTGGCTGATCTCCAGCATGAGAGTGCAGTGGTTACAGCAGTCGCCTGAGATAGGGAATTCATGGTTAACTACTGGTTCCATATAGTACAGCCCAGTGACTTCCATATCACCTCATTTATCTGTCCTAAGGTTGTAGATGGTCTAGAGTCTTGCTTCGGGAGTTGGGAAACTTCCCTATCAGAACTAAATCAGAATGAAAACAAGTTTGGAAATGTGGAAATGTTGCTTTTTTTTTTTTTTTTTTTTTTTTTGTCTTTTGGCTCCTTACCCACAGAAATACCTTTTTTCTTTTTAAATGTATTTCAGGTCTTTCAGCCCAGAGCCAGGCAGGTAGGCAGGTCTGCCTTATAAAATACCCCACATTTTACATATGCCCTACGCTGTGGCTGCCGCTGAGCCTATGTGGAAGACTATGGTGATACGAGGGAATGGTCGAACCGCTGCATGTGAACGACTCCCCAGTTAGATTGGGCCAGAGCCCAAGTTTTGTGGCAGTCAGGGCAGTACATCTTTCACCCTGCTTGTGAGGGAGACTTGACCTGCTGCTGTCTGAACTGAGATGCTTTTAAGCACCCATGTAAACAAGGCTGAAAGCTGAATCGTTTCTTTTTGTTCGGCGGAAAGATCAAGCAGGCAAGTTCGGGCTAAAGATTACTCTGCTTTATGAGACCACACAGCCAATCTCACCTGCTCTCTGCTAGACAAAACACAGAGCCCGGAGGTGAGAATAAATGCTGGAGGAGGCCAGTATGGGGAGTGATGGCTGAGATGCAGTCAGGGAGATTTTACCCATGTGGTATGATAAGCAAGACAGCTGTGCTGTGTTTCCTCTTCTTCATACATGGAAATAAATAATCAGCATATTAGCTGTCTGGCTTTTATCCTATTTCATATCCCAGTTTTGAATACACTTCTAATTAGTACAAGACTAAAACAACCTCATGCTATAAGTCTAATCATGAGAGGCACACTCCCTGTTGGTCTGTGCCTAGGATGGTTTGTGGATTTGTCTGATAAAGTCCTACTGTCTTTTTCCCTTTTTTGTCCTTTTTAGTCCAGTTCTACAGTCTCCCTGGGTAGCACTGAACTCTTCACTGTGGAAGGCAGAGAGGGAAGATGGGACACCCGAGGTATCCTGGCATGTGCGGGACTGTGAGTGCCATCAGTCAGATGATAGCATGAAAATTGCATGGAAGAAGATATTGCGGCGCAGTTATATTTGGCTATGGAAAACTTTGCTAGTCTTGGAAAAAAGAGGTGGCATTTTTTTGCTGAAGAGCAGGTGCTGAGGTTGAGCTCCTAAACTTTTCTGTTAGAAAATTATGTGTAGAATTAGTATGGAGGAGGTTGTTAGGTTAGACCTTTATGTGGTGGTAGTGCTTAGTTTCGCTCTCGTGGGATTAAAATGCTGGTGTCATGCATGGCCATTCGTGCACTGACACAGGTAGCAGATACACCTGCACGGACCCCTCTTTGGGTAGCAGCAGCAGCAGTGTTCACCTTACTTAGCATGGCAGTGATGGTAATTTAATGCTGCAGACCACTGCAGGTCTGCACAGACCAAGGCCCTAGTCTGCTGAGACACAGGAATGAATGCACGCTTAGTTTTTTAAAAGCAGGCTAATATTTCCATATATCTTGCCTGAGTTGAAGGTCAAAACCATAAAATATTTGCCTGGATTGAGACCTAAATTACCTAATAGGTCCTGACTGAGATAGCATCCAGTGTTGGGAATGACAGCAGGTCTTGAACTTAACGCTTGATCAGTCTGTGAATGTCCCTTTAGCCCAGCAATTAGTATTTATAAGGCTCTGGAAGTGAATAGCTCTGTTGAGTTTTAGATCCTTGAACTGCTTTGCTGTGGTTTTGTTCTCCCAGGGTGACTCAGGGGCCCTGATGTACTCCAGTGGCTGTTCTTGCAAAGAGCTGGATTATAAAAATCTCCTGATTCTTTCCCTTGTTAGAAGCTTGTGGTTTATGAGGTTAGAAACCTTTCTGGGTTAAGCTTTCGCTTTGTGATGATAAGCTGTTTTACAAGAGTGCAGTGAATTTCTCTGAGGTTAATTTCAACTAAATAGGCCCTTTTCACTGTACCTACAGCAGAAGAGACCATCTTTGGTGTTTTGGAAGACAGTCTGCAAGTGGGCAAGTCAAACCCAAACAGTGGGCAGCTGTACGGGCACAGAAGAGCAGGGGAAGTTTAATAAAACCAAGAGAATCCTTTGTTGGACTTGGGAATTAAACTAGGAATTTGTTTTTTCCCCTGGCCATAAAGCCTGTGCTAAGAAGGCAATGCCTGGCACAGCCTTCCTGCAAAGACTGGATGGAGAGTGAGAGACTGGATTTCTCTGGGTGACTCCCCTAGCTCATGTATTCTCCAAAACCTGCCTAAAAGCTTTCAGTATCTAAGTGTTGGTCTTCATGCAGTTGTGTTCTTTGTCCTGTAGATTGTAAAAGCAACTGCAGCAGAGAGCGGATTCAAAAATTATTCATGTTGGTGATGAGGTATTTGTACTCTAATGTTGGGGGCAATAGAGAGACTGTAGGAGCACCTGGTGACGGAGAGACTTTCAGGGACAAAGTATGGGGCATAAAGGGAGAGGACAGAATGGGAAGTAATGTGTATGACAGGAAATGAAGACGACTTCCAGGACACCACAAAGCAGTTCAGTGACTTGGCTGGAGCCCCAGAAACCTGTTACCCGTTAGACAGTGGCCCACTCTTAGCACATTTATGGATTTTTTAAGGCTGTAGTCATCGCATTTCACTTCATATAAAAGCAATATGTGTGATATGGTGTGGAGTGAGCTGTGTCCCAAGCGAAACTGGGATGGTCTCTCTTGTGCTCTAGTGGTCTCTTTGATGACCATGTTCAAGGGACCCTGTGCAGATCTTTGCACACAAGGGTTGGAGGTCGATCTTAATTCCTCTCTCAGGCTCAAAATGTTCTTGCCCTGGGAATGGCCCAGAACTATTCCCTGCCCCTTGGATTCCTGCCTAGATGGCTGCATGGGGACACTCCCAGAGGGTTTTTGTTTTCCACCCATGTTTTCCACTCATTCAGGCAGTGTGTGGCCCTGCTGGCTGCAGAAGGTCTGGCTTCTTACTTCTGTCTCTGCAGCATGCTCTGAAGTTTGATAGTGAAAGATATGAGTGAAAGAAAGCCAAATAATTAGCTATCCCAGCCTTAATTCCCGGGGCAGAAGTTCACTTTTCAGTAACTGAAACTGGCTTAATCCTAATCCCCTGCAAATTCCCCTTCCTAAGAGTCTTTGTGAGGCTCCCTTATTGGTGAGAGCTTCCAAAAAGACCAGTGCTGCTATTAGGGTGAATTTTCCCAGAGCCTGTAAATGTTGTATCTGCAGCATTATACAGTACAGGGATAGTGAACCTCTGAAGCCACAAACCCATTAACATGTGGCTAGGATTACTAATGTGCAAAACAAACTGGAAGAAGAGCTCTAGCATTCCAGACACAAGTCTTCTCCCCTCCATATAAACTGATATAAACCCTCTCATTTCTTGCCTCTCATGCCAGCTGGTCATTTTCTGGGAGAAGCTTTTCTCTGAAACAGGTCCCACTGCCTTCTACATTTTGTTGACTGACAGTGGTGGATATGTGTGGGTACACTGGAATCACCGATTGTTGCTGCCTAATTTAGCCAGTGGAGAGAAGTTGCCACAACTGAGACATTTGGCATTTGCGTCTCATGATCTGAGTGATGGCTTCTACTTCTCTGTGTTGTCTGTGCGAGGAACCAGAGCCTGCCTCAGATCAGCTCCTTGTGCTCTCGACCTTAGATGACCCACTAGTTAGGGCACTGAGTTAGCCTGTCTGAATTGTAATTCATGGGCTGCATGTCTCAGGCCTATGTCATAGGAGTTAAAAAAGGTGGAAATCTCAACCATGAATCCTTCTTAACCTTCATGGGGAGAGGAGAGAGGTGTTAGATGCTCCTATCCTTTGCCTACAGTGGGCAGTCAGCCTGCTCATTGCTGATGAAACTTATGGCTTTTTTTTTGCAAATAAATGGATCCGTTTCCCCTGTCTTCTCACATCCCTCCTTTACCTCCTAGTTCTCATCTCTGTTTGCTGTTCCAGTTTTCATCATGGGAAAGGTCTGGGTGAAGGACTCTGCAGTGTGTGATACAGGTACTGCCCACTCTTCCTCTGCTGTTGTTGCCTCCTTTCTCTGCCACAAAGGACAATTATTTATCATGACAGCTTGATAGGTGAGCATCTTTCTTTGAATAGATATGCTAATTAAAGGCAGTCCATGTGCTAATTACTTTATTCCCATTGTAACCAAGAACTTGGGGGAACTTGCTAGTCTCAGCAATAAAACAAAGAGAGAAAGGTTTGGGGAAATTTATGATCTAATGCTAAGCGAAGCTTCCCTGGTTATTGCTATATATTTAAGGTATAGTCTCTTTCTCCCATCGCTTTTACTTGCTTCCTTCATAAACCTTTGGACTAATTAGCTTGGATGACTTCTCACGTAAAAAAGGACTAAAGGCAAAGAGGTAGGAGATAAATGAACCTTGAATATGTGTTTTGATAGTGTTACTGGTATTCTTTTTTCTTTTTTTAATATTTTCTTCTTCTTTTTTTTTTTTTTTTTCCTTTTTAAAATCCCAGACTGGATCAGCCTCCTTTTCACTGGGCACTTCTGGTGAAGTGTCAAGGGTCTGATACCATCTTTCGGAGGCTTTGGGATTTCCCATACTTTGGGATTCCCCATGCCTTGTGACAGAGTTGTTTGGTAACTGTTTCTCCTCCGTGAGCTACCCCTCACCTCAGCTCAGCACATACAGCTCTGAAGAGCAGGGACATGGTGGTTTGTCCTTAGCTAGGTCCTAGATCAATGGCAGCTGCTTAGGAATACTTGGGCAGTATTTAACACAGTCACATCTCAGATCTGTAAAGCTGTTACTCGGACGCTAACAAGATGTTGTTTCTTATATTTAGAGGGTTTCACATCTGTCAAAGGTTTAAACAGCACTGAGGGAAGTAAACTGCTGTACTCCTGTGTGTAAAAGCAATGTCTGTGTTAGGAATGTGCTCCTGGGTGTCCTCTGTGACCCATGGAGGGATCCAGGCACCGTGAGGCTGATTTGTATCCCAGGCTGGTTGAATTGCCCTGCTGAAGTGCCCCTCCATCTCCATGGATGGCAGAGAGATCCTGGGGTGATGGTACTGCTACATAGCTCGCTAAATTGCCTAAAATTAGGTGGGTGACCCTGAACGCATTTGCTGTAGCCTGATCAGGTCTTCAGTGCTGTTTTTTGAGATGCTATACAAATGCCTAAAAAGTGCCTGTCCTTAAGCTGAAGCGAGCATTAAGTCTAAGACTGCAAACTGTCTGGTGCTAGTGGGTCCTCTGAGCCATGGCTGAAGGACCCATTTCTCCTGACTTACTCACAGAGGAAAAGGCAGTAATTTCTAGTCTGGAATGGCCACTGCTGCCCCTTGTTGACAAGCTGCCTCATGTGAGGGGACCAAATGTGGGCATCAGGATGTGTCCAGAGCCTGAACTAATCCAAATAGCTCAGCTGAGTGAAAAGAGAAGGCCTCAAGTAACACTGGCTTTGGTATCCTTGAGGACTTTCTAGATTACTGGCTTTTGCTACTCTAGCTAAGTCTACCAGCCCTTACTCTTCTGCAGAGTGTACATTGGTAGAGGTTGACTGCCCAAAAGTGACGGAGTCCTGGCATTAACTTTAATGAAGGAACTGACTTCAATGTACTGATGTGCAAACAAAGGCTTCTTGAGAGGACCCGTGTTTCTGAATATGATCCTCTGTGCTTCAGTGCTCCAGAGACCCACTTGTCTTGGGGGCTGGGAGAGCTGCATATTGTTATGCTTAATTTGAGGAGCTGTCTAGGAAATGACCTTCCTCAGCCTCCAGGCTGAATGGGACTTACACCAGTCTCTCCTTGTGTCTGTGGGTCATTTACATTTTATGGTTAAGGAACAGCATAGCTCAGATCACAGCGCTTTTCAGAGAAAGGTGATAGTTCCACTATCGGCTGAGATTTAATACTTCCACAGCAGGCAAAGCCTGTCATATCAATTTGTTGTTCTGGCCCATTCCCAGGCAACATGTCCTTACCTGCTACAAAAGCACCTATTGTTGCCACTGCGCTGGTTCCAATGTAACGTGCTATATGCCTCCTTCTTCAAAGAAGTGCATGGTGCAACATGAAATACAATTTTAAGGATTACAGATTAAAACTAATTCTCAGCAGTTCAACAGAGCAGACTATGATAATTATGAAAGTCTTATGAGCTGCCTGAAGATGAGCAGAAGATAGAATGCTACATTGTATAGTATTGCAAGCTTTAATTCTCCAAATTATTCAAAACACATTTAATAAAACATTCTATCTTTTGGCAATAGAAACTTTGATTCAAACTGGTTGGGGGAACAGAAGGCAAAAGAACAAGTCCCTGACTCAGGAAATCACACCTGTCCTGTGGTAGCAGTTGTACTATGTGGCTGTGCCTGTACGAGAAAATTGAACACTTTCAAGGGACACCAAGGAATTGCAACACAGTCACAGAATCATAAATGGATTTAGGGTGGAAGGGACCACTGGAGGTCTTCTAGTTCAAATCCCCGCTTAAAGCAAGGTGGACCTCAAAGTTGTGTTAGGGTGCTTGTGACCTTGCCCAACTGAGCCTGAAAATATCCCGAGGATGGAACTTCTACATGCTCTCTGGGCAACATGTTCCAGGACTTAACCTCTCTGGTGGTGAAAAGTTGTTTTGTTAAGTTTGGTTGGGGTTTCCCGTGTTGCAACTTGTGACCTTTGCTTCTTGTCCTCTCTCTGTGTACTTCTGTGAAGGATTGGGCTTTCCTTTCAATAACCAACCCCATTAGGCAAGTCTGCAATTAGGTCCTCCCCTCAAACTTTGCCAGACTAAACAAACACACTTTCATTAGCTTTATAGGTTGTGTGCTCCAGCCCTCTAATCATCTTGGTGCTCCTCTTGGTGAACTCTTTGCAGTTTCTCAACATCTCTGTTTTACTGGGATTTTCATGAGTGCTGGGTAGAGAAGAGTCATCAGTCCCTTGGCTGCCGAAGTGAGGAGGATTTCAGCACATACTTAAAGTATCTCTAAGTGCTTTCCTGGACTGGAACAAAGTTATGACCACAGCAGTTTTGAAGTTGCTCAGAGTCTTGTTCAGCTGAGTTTTGAGTATCACCAAGAACAGAGATTACACAATGTCATCTTAAAAGGATATAGGACAGCCCACAAATTGTCCTTGAGAGGTGCTTGTTTCTCACTATTGACTTTAAAGAGATGCAAATGTTGGTAGTTCAGATTTTGATGTTAATTGAAATGCCCTAATATCAGGTGGATGCCTACCTGGTACATCCTCACACAAATAGTCCGTCTCAGCTTAGATCTGCTTCTGTAGGGGTGGGTTGCTAGTCAGGCGTGAACAGGATAGAGCAGATATGCTCTCATCTGCTCAGTGGTGTGGGAGTTTGGGTTTGAATGAGGATGTTGTATGGATATTATAGTGGTACCTTTGTTTAGTATTCAAGGTAGGGAAGGGAAAGGTGGGTAAACTTTGCATCACCCACATTAGAACTGGATAAATTCCCATTTCTTGTATTTGCTCTGGAGAACACCACTTTTCAGATATATGGTTGTTTTTCCAGCTGACTGAAACATTTTTGGAGGGGATTTTGAGGTGTGTGACATGGTGCTGATATATGGGGATTTTTGTGGTCTTTTTAAAGCTCAAGGTCACCTGATAACATCAAACTGGGTTTGAGTTATAAACATCTCCAAGCTTCTGGATTGAATTTAGCGTAAAGAGAGCAGACTGTTTTGAGCAGACTGGTTGGTCAAAGTTTTGGGGAATTGGTTTCGTTAGAAGAGACACTCCTCAGGGAGCCAGCTCTCTTTTCATGCCTTTTTAATCATATAGGAAACTGCTCTTCCTTGAACACAGCAGATGTTGAACAAGGAAGTTTTTTGCTGTGTTTGCAAGACTGCATATGGTAATTATTGGGACAAAGACCACTACTGTGTCATGCTGTTGCTTTTGTCCCTCTGAAGCCAGCTGTCTCAATGAGATTTCCCCCAACTCACATCAGGAGCTCAGGGATCTGAAATATCAATACAATCAAGCCCACTCTGT
>NW_009260286.1:279288-286851 GCF_000687185.1 Egretta garzetta | reverse complement strand
CTGTCTGCAGTGGAAGAAGAGTCAATATTACTCTTCTCAGCAATGGGCAAATTAGTTAAGCACTTCAAAAAGTTCCAGCCAGCACAAGCCTTCCTTCTACTTTTGGAAGGGTTGCTGTGGGTCACCTACTTCCAGCACTCTTTGGGAAGGCTGTGCCCTTCAATCTTCCCTTGTGATTTTGGTTGAGAACTAGGTGAGGGATTGGCATGACCATGAGAACCCGATGACAGCCATGTATCCTGTCTGTGCATGAGCTATGCTGAGACTGCTGAGAGCCACTCGTATGCAAATGTTAATGATCTTGTCCCTCTTTAACTCATCTTGGTACCCAGGCTGGGTCAAGCATGAACGAAGTATAATTCCATTGCACTGTGGTTAGGTCTGGTGCCTTGACAGAAAGCAACAGATGTAGAAATTCTTTTAACTGGCCCTTCCGCCTGGGGTTGGTCAGGTTATTAAAAGACTCTTCAAATTACTGTTGATTTTGGAAATCTCTGCATCAATGAGCTCTATGTGAGGAACTGAGCAGCAGATCAGTCTCTTTTAGCTGTTGGTCCCAGATGGATCTGCTGAGTTAAGTATTCCATTTTTGCCTTTTCCTATAGGAAACAAGAAGTACCGGGAGGAATTATTTCAGTCTTATGAAATCATAGAGTTACTAAACTCTGAAAGCTGCTCTTTGAAATTGTTAGGTTTTGGTAATTATTCCTTGCTGTCCTACCCTTTCCAGTCCTGAGGAAGATTTCCATCCTACCTAAATGCTCTGTTTTCCTTTGGAGGATAATTCTGCTTGACCTCTCTGCCTTTACAAACAATATATAGGAGAGTTTTGGTGCTGTTCCCTACTGCTTAGCCAAGAAATAACAGTTCTGTTGTTTCTCGATGCGGGGAAAGTAATGCCTACACTGAAATTGTATCCAAGAAGTTTCTCTCCTTGGTCAGGTGCAGGTTGTGGAAACCCAAGCTTTGTGCCCTTGGTTTATCCTCTGGGAGGGACAGTTCTATTCTGCAGAACCTGAGGCATTCTGCCAATTCCTCACCGTTGTTTTTATCCCCTGACCTTTCTTCTGGCTCACCCCCCTCCCACCTCAAGGGCAAGAGGCAGTGAAGGGAAGATGGAGTTACAGCTTCCTAGACATTTGGCTGTTTTGTCTTTTGTACATCACTTTGTGGCTGACAGGACATTTTTTTTTTCCAGAAAATACCTTGCATGCTAATGTCTGTGCATTAGCTGATCACAACATAAATGCTTGTCCATTAATCCAATGCCTTCCTGTGTGTCTTTCATCTCCATTCTCTCCAGTGTTCTCCTGTTTCACTTTTCTCCCTCCTTTGTCTTTAACTCTGCTTAATACAATCCACCTCAGTACCACAGCTCCAGGCTATGGAAACAGGGACAGATACTGTAAGCAGAGTGATAGACTCAGTTAATAAACATGCCACCCAGTGCTGAGGGCTACGCTCTCTGCAAAGGCCAAGCTTCATGTGACTTTGACAGACATGTTCCCTTCCACTGTTTCTTTATCTGCTGATAAGAGTAGGCTACTGACTTTTCTGTTGTACTAATATGTTGACTAAGATGTTACAGCTTATTTCCAGAGAATTTAAATACTATTATTATTGGTGCTCTTTCATCTTCTAATAGATTGGGTGGCTTGAGAGCAAAACCCAATACAAAGTAAGGCTTAGTAGTCTGTCCTAACATCTCAGTCTGCCATGCAGATTTCTACATGTGAGATAGATACTCATTCTTGGATCCCTGCATAGGCACTGCAGAGATGTAGGCACTTTAAACATCATGCAAGAGCAGCTATATCAGATTGAAAGAAGGCCCCGTGCCTAACCACTCTGGGCAACCTGTTCTGGTGTTTGATCACCCTCACAGCTCAAGGACTTCTTAAATCAAGATTTGTGTGTGAGTTCACTGGTTCTTGATGGATTTTTCATCCATTCATTGATGTTGTGGTGTTTTTACTTCATGTAAATGTTTGAGACCTGCAGAAGGGCAGTGGCAGTAAGTGCCACAGCTCAGCTTCACCAAATGTAAGAAAATGCCTCATTTTATTTACCTATTTTGATGCCCCTATGCTAGCTCTTTTTTTTTTAATTGAAAGAAACAACACTTTCAATCCCCTTACCTTCCTTCCAGTTTCTGTGTAATTTGTTGCACGTCTCAGCTGTCTGAAGAGGTCTAGTTGCAAATTAGCACCTTTCTCTTAACCGTCTCTAAGTCCACTGCATAATTTCTGAGGTGGGAGGAGGACCCAGGAATGCAGACAGCCTTCGGGGTATCAGTTCTTGAATGGTTATACAGTGACAGGTTTCTCAATTGCTTTCTCGTCCTTCCTAACGATTCCTAGTATTTCTTTTTTTTTCCTGGTAATTTGTGAATATTGATTTTTTTATTTTCACAGAACTGTTACTGCTCCAAAACCTCTATTGTGTGTTACTTTACATTTACTTACATCGACTTTTATCTGTGACTTATGAGCAAACTCCTCAGTATCGGATGATCTTTCTGCAGTTCGCCCTGCAGTACACTCTGCAGTACTTTCAGTGTGTGGCACTTCAGACCTGGTTGGGATGTGTGCTCCAGCATAAGACATTACAGAAATGCCCACTTCTCTTCACTACCTCCATGGAGGGGCTGAACATGTCATGCACCTATGGAGCCCTTTTGCCGGACAGTGCTTGAGGATAGACCTCAAAGTGCTGAGTTTGCTGCCAGCACAGCACGTGCTCACAAGTAGGTTGTCCTTCCTTTTGACACTGTCTTGGGGGAAAAACAGAGGTTGAGGTGGCTTGCATCTGCTGCTACATTTTCTGTAGCACCCCCAGCATGGCCTTTTCTCCTGGACATGGAAAGCAGCTCTGTGTGGAAGGTGGTGTTTCTGGTGGGAGCACCAGCTGGTTTCCAAAGACTATGTCTCAGCATCTCTTCACCTGCCAGGTGATTTTCTCCTCTTTGCTGAGAGATTGCTTGTGATTTCTATGATTCTATGATCTGGGAAGGCATTTGTTGAGATCTGGAGAACAAACTTCGGAAGCAGTAATCAAGAAGGCTACAAGAGAATGCTACTGGTGTGTAAAATCTAGACACTAAGTAATTATGTAAGATTCATAATGAATTTTCCAAATTTCATTACGTAAAACTGTGTTCCTGTAGTGCTCTCCATGTTTGTAGCAGAGTAAATCTAATTAATAAACACAGATGCGAAGACTAAACAAATCCTGAAAGGTGATCTTGTTACAGCGCTTACTCAGCAGACACAGAGTGCCAAGTGCCATTTCCATGGTCTGGAGCAGCAGTTTGCTTGAATGATAATGTTGTTTATGAAGGTCAGTGATGCTGCTTGTCCAGGAGATGTTCCTGGGAAAACCGTTTCTTGCTTCCCTGAACTCTGTTGCAGGACAGTCCCAGTCTAACTAAAAGGCATCTCTGTGTGAACAAAGCTGAGATGATGCAACTTGGGGTCATGACAAAGGGAACTCCCAATTTGATTAAAAGTTTTTTCCAGGATGCTTTAAAGGAGACCAACGCTTGTCAATACATCCTGAGAAGTGATTTGATATCACGGAACGGCTGAGGTTGGAAGAGACTGGCATAGCCAGCTGATCGCGGGAGGTGATTGTCCCACTGCACTGGTGCAGCCCCACCTGGGACACTGTGTGCAGTTTTGAGCACCTCAATACAAGGACATCAAGCTATCAGAGTGTGTCCAGAGGAGGGCAACCAAGATGGTGAAAGACCTCAAGGGAGAGACTTACAAGGAGCATCTGAGATCACTTGTTCTACTCAGCTTGGAGAAGAGAAGGCTGAGGGGTGCCCTCATTGCAGTCTGCACCTTCCTTAAGGTGGGCAGTGGAGGGGGGGTGCTGATCTCCTCTCTGGTGACCAGAGACAAGACATGAGGAGATGGAATGAATCTGCATCAGGGTATCATGGTTTAACTCCAGCCGGCAGCTGAGCACCTCACAGCTGCTCGTTCACTCCCCCCCAACCAGCAGGATGAGGGGAAGAGAACTGGAAGGGTAAAAGTGATAAATCCAAAGCATAGCCCCATACGAGCTACTGTGAAGAAAATTAACTCTACCCCAGCCAAAACCAGCACAGAGGGGAGGCTCAGGTTGGACATTAGGAAAAGGTTCTTCATGATAGGGTGGTCAGTCATTGGAACAGGCTCCCTAGGGAAGTGGTCACGGCACCAAGCCTGTCAGAGTTCAAGGAGTGTCTGGACGATGCTCTTAGTTATATGGTTTAGTTTCAGGCAGTCCTGCGAGGAACAGGTGGTTGGACTTGATGATCCTTATGGGTCCCTTCCAACTTGAGATATTCTGTGATTCTGTGACTCTGGAGATTATCTAGTCCAACCTGTCTGTTTAGAGGAGGGTCATCTACAGGAGATTGCTCAGGGCCATGTCTAGTTGGGTTTTGAATATCTGCAAGATTGGAGACTCCACAACCTCTCTGGGTAACCTGTTCTAGTGTTTGACTACTCTCACAGTTATACATATATGTTTAAATAGAATTTCCTGTATTTCCGTTTGTGTCCATTGGCTCTTGTCCATTTATGCAATATCATCAAGAAGTGTGGTTTTGTCTTCTTTACTCCTCCCCATCGGCTATTTATATACAGTGACAAGATCCCCCTGAACTTTCTCTTCCCCAGGCTTAGCAGTCCCAGCTCTCTCAGCCTCTCCTCATATGACAGATACTAGTCCCTTGATCTTCTTTGTGGCCCTTCACTGGACTCACAGCAGTATGTCCATGTCGCTCTTGTACTGGGGAATCTAGAACTGGCCACAGCACTCCAGATGGGTCTCACCAGTGCTGAGGGGTAGGCTTACCTCCTGCTGGTGATACTCCTGCCAATGGCTGCCTTGGCTGTGAGGGCATATTGCTGGCTCATGGTCAGCTTGGCATCCACAAGGACCCCCTGGTCCTTTTCTACAAAGCTGCTTTCCAGCCTATTGCTCCCCAGCCTGCAGCGACATATGGGTACTCCTCCCCATGAGCAGGACTTGGCATTTCCCTTTAGTTAAAATTAATGAGATTTCTGTTTCCTCATTTCTCTAGGTTGTCAACGTCCCTCTCAATGATGGAACAAACATCTGGTCTATCAACTGCTCCTTCCAGTTCTGTATCATCTGCAAAATATGCAGATGACATACATAGGTTTAGAAGTGTTCCTTAATGTAACAGAAAAGCATAAGATTAGACTCAACAGTAGAATAACTGGGTGCAGTTCCCTGTCCTGCCCCATACCAGGATAATGTAGGAAGGGATACTCATCAATCTAAGCTGTCTGCAGATTAAAAAAAAATAAAAAAATTCACCTTTTCTGGGGAGGGATGTGCTGTGTCTGGTTCCAGTATGGGGTTGGGATACAGCTGTGACGGGCGCTCAGATCCAGAGGCTGGGAAATGGTCCTGGGTCTTGTAGTTTAATCACAACCTTTAGCTGTTATGCTGTGCCTATATGAGCACAATTCTCACCAAGTTTAGCAGCAGCCGACACTGAAACTGTTTTGGCCTGCAATGTGTTTTGGTATGTAATACAACAGGGAGGAGGGAAACGTGTGCTGTGGATGTAGTTGCTGTTACAGCTGTGAGGCAAAGAGCCTTTCAAAGTGTTACTCTGCAAAAGAATTCCCCTTCTCTAGCCTATTAGGCAAAACAACTGCTTTGTGTCAAAGCAGTGCAAACAGCTTTTAGCCAAAACGCTTTTCTAACTGCTCTTGCTCTGGGGCCATTCTGCTCTGCCCGATTGCTGTCCCTATACAAGGGGTTAGTGTAGTATGTGGCTTAATAAATTCCACTGTCGGATTTCTATTGTCCCTTTGTTCTTCGTTGCCAAGGAAGCCAAATATTATTTCTGTCCTTGAAAGAGGCTGTAAATATGGGGAATGGCCTCAGTGAGAGGTGGGGGAGAAAAGGAACCCTGTGGAAAAATACCTTTTGTGTTTTCACTTTTTGCCTTTATAGAGATGATTGCGGTGATGTGGTAGAAAGGGGCTGTTCTGTCTGTTCTCTGTTAGTCAGATGTCTTTATTATTATTATTAACTTATATTCCAGGCTAAGCAGTTCCCTCTCTTTGTGTATCCTTTTATCCTCTTTGTCATGTCCTGAAGTGCTACCGAGTGCTCCTGATTAACAATCAGTATGCTTTTATATCTCTTTTTATCCCCAGTCTTTCCGTGGCTCATGTTACTTCCCATTCACTTATTTCAGGACCTTATTTATTCCTGGCCTGCCCATGGATATAGAAATGGGACCATCTTTGGCTGATATTTGGGAAACTGAGGTGCAGGGGTGATGTCAGATGAAGTGTGCTGGGAACTCTTCTCTGGCCCCATGGCTGGTGGCCAGAGTTGACCTTTCTTGATGGCACCAGGGAAGGGATGGAAGCTGTCTGCGGATGGCCTTTTGGTCCTGCAAAGCTAAACTAGTATGGCTAAACCTCTATACTAAATACATAAATGCAGTCTTCTGTTTTATGTAGGAATCACTTGAAGGTTAGGTACTAAAGACAAAAGTTATGGTGGCAGCAAGACTTCAGGAATAGCAGAAGCTGAAGAACACCAGAGTCTCTCCAAAGACTGTGTTCTAGCACTAGCAAACACTATGTTGCTGTAACATAAACCCAAATTCATCCATGGGACCCCAGAGGGACAGGGACAGTGAGTTGACACTGTATTGACCTTTCTTACCCACAGTGAGCTCCACCTTGGGAAACCTTTATCAGAAGAAGGTCATGAAGCCATTGCTCAATGCTATGATACACAATGAGCCATTCAGCTCATCTTTCTTTTGATGCCTATGATGAAAATATGTTTGAGCTAGTTAGGTGGGGCTCCCTTTACAGTCAGCAGAGAGGGGTAAACCGGTTTTAGACATGGTTTGTCTGACCTCTACTCCTGTTCTGTTAGACATCTACTTTAGAATAAAATCTTTTGCAGGTGACAGTGCTTTCTTCTTTCTACTGACTGTGTGGAGAGAGTTCAAATGGTAGCTAAACCCCATGCATGATGAGCTCTAAGGGGCAGTCTTCTAAGCTGAAGTTTTCCTCCACGCTATGGCTTTGCCTAGCTAGGAAACAAAGCTACCTTCCCACCAATGCAAAAAAAGGAAAAAACTGAGGACAGGGATCTAACGGGCCTTGATAATAAAGCCTAAACCAGAATAAACTAATTTAGCCAGTAATTTTTAAAGACAAGAATACCACAGTTTCCATGATCGAGTAACATGCTTCTTCAGGAAAATAAAACTACAATTAAATTGGTGAGGTATTTTGAGACAGACAGCTTTTCCCTTGAGCGCCAGGCAAGTGTAGCTTGTTTAGCAGGCCGAAAGGACACTCCTGCATTAGTACTTGATCTTCAGCCCAAGGTACAGAGACCATCCTGCCTTTACTCCCAAGTGCTAATTTCCTCTCCATTCCTGCAATGCCTTTTCCAGGAGGAGCGCGTGGGAAGTTGGGGTTAGTTAGGTTCTACTGGCTGGGCAGCCTGACAGCTCGCACTGGCAATGCTCAGGATGGCTGTCTCTTGTTTGTATTGCTT
>NW_009260286.1:265432-279252 GCF_000687185.1 Egretta garzetta | reverse complement strand
ACATTTATCGTTGCTTTAATTTGTCCAGTTTCTGGTGAATAATAAATTCCCTCTTGGCCGAAGTCAATGGCTTAAACAGCAGATGCTGATCTGGCAGTTTTGCCTGGTTGGTGCATATGCAACAAACTGCACATTCTATTAAGGCAATATTTGAAGTTTGTAGCCAAGTCATCAGAGACAAGGCATATCAGGAATTAGGGGAGTCTCCTGCAAACCTACTTTTTAATCTTCTTATCTTTTTTTTTTTGCAGGCACTCTGAGCTCCCTTTTCTCACGGGTAATTTTTATCTCTGGGTAACACAGTCCTTTCTGCAAGCAGGTATAATTTTGAGCTCGACCATGTGGGAACGTAATGAGAGGTCACATACAAATGGATATACTTGCTCAAAAGCTTTATTTGTCCTCCTTTTTAGTATTTTAAGGCTGCCCTCCTTCTGTTTCTACAGTTTCCCTACCTTTGCCCAAGTCACCCAGCCACCGCGATGCTTCCAGCTGATTCTTGCTGGCAGGATAAGCGCCTGGGACCACACTTCCAATTATCAAATGAGGATTTTTTTTTTTTATATGTCTACTCTACCCTGTATCTCCTTTGTTTTCCCTTTTTAATTTCCTTCTTTTTCCCCTACTGTGCTTCTTCCTTTCACTGTTTAGCCTTTTCTATCTTTTCTCAGTCTCTCCTCATTTCCTTTCTTCTCTTGGGGTTCATAAAGCTGCCATGGCCTGGCCAAAGCAAAGAGAAATATGCATTTCACAGGCAAAGGTCATGCAGAGGGCAGCATCATAGTTCTTATCGCAGGTCCTGGGGAAAAGGATGCAGGTTCATTCCAGAGCTGTTGCTTTCATTAAATTTGTCAAATCTACCCTGAATAAGAATAAATAAATAAAATATGGAATTTAAAGCAGAAGGAAAAGGGAGATGTTAAAATCTCAGCATTGGAAACAAGCTTTTGCCTAATTTTTGAATTTTCTTGGGAAGTGAGTTCTGGAAGAATTAAGCTCAAGGTTTCCAGTCTGGAGGGGAACCCCAAGTGTGGATTCTCCACAGTGTCTCAGCAGAACTCACACCGTGTGCCTGTGAGCAGTAGCTGCCCTTTCCACAGCAATTTGTTAGCGTCCCCCAAAATTTCCTGCTTCTTCAGTTGAAAAAGTGCTAGGTGGCAAAGCAATCCAGAGTGATTTGACCTACTTGAGCATGAAAATTGCCTATCTATCTCCTACTCTTATTACACAACATCAAATGAGGGAGGCCTTGAGTTTCACAGTTTGCAATACAAAAAAGTTTCTAATAAAAATGACCATTGGAGCGTTGAAATGCTTGTTAAAATCAGCGAGAGAGACTACAGCCTGACGGGAAGTATTTTCCTGTAGGAGAACTGTTCACTGCCAAGATGTTATTTGCACATGTAGGTCACGCTGTATTATTTCACGCAAAGTAACAGGGTTTCAGATTTGCTCTCCAGGTTCACAGGAATTGTGCAGCATTTTAACCTGCCAGTTGAAATCTGCTTTTTTTCAGGCATGTGTAGGTCACTCGGGAGCGCCAGAGCTGGCTTCTGGCACTGTGTGCGAAGCACTCACAGCTGCTTGTGATGGCTTTAGCAGCGGCTCCCGTAGGGTTATGCACTTTTGCCTTCACTCCTGCCATTTGCCCTAGTCTAAACAAAGCTGCCATCTCTCTGTGCTCATAGTCTTGTCAGAATAAGTTCTCCCGAATGGGCAGAAACCCGTTTATTTAGTGTTGGTGTTTCTTAGCCCTTGCCAGATTGTCATGGCTTAGTTCTTGACTTGCTTAAAGAATTGGTCAATGCGCGTAAAGTCTTGTTGGTCACCTGTGTGGTCAAATAACTGCTTTCTTTGTCCCAGTGTGATATGCTGTGCAAAAGCTTTCTTTTAATTTGGGTGGTAACAGGATACTTCCCTGTCACTCCCAGTAAAGCTGTGGGCAAAGGCCAGGCTACTTTTAGACACTACTGTAGCTCTGCAGAGGTGGATGGTTAAGGCAAGGCTGATTTATATTTCCCTTGCTGCATGTTTCTAATACAGAAACAAACCCTTCCTCCTGTGTTTGCAATGGTGAAAGTCTATGTTTTTTTCAAACTGGAAAGCCCCCAAACTTTCTGGGCTGGTGCTCTGTCTCTCACTATCGTGCTGCATGGGGACACGAAGGAGCTGTCACAGACCTTGCCAGAGACCTGATATGCAGCATCTGCTTTCAGGACAGATGCTGAATATTTCCTATTTCCAGAAAAGATTTGGGACAGAAATTTCTTTGGTATGTGGTGAACTGGTAAACCCCGTGCTTTCAAAAAGCTAGAGGGAAAACCAAAAGATGCATTCATTGGGCATGAGGGTGCACCAGAAGGCTGTTGTTAAGCACTGTGCTCACCAGCACCGACTTCTCTGTGGGTTGATATGGCTAAGGAGGGCCCAAGAAGGGATTTGATGGAGATAAAGAGGTGCCCTGCAGAGACTTATAGGGTGCTTCTCCCCTGGGTGTGGAGAAAGCGTGGCAGTGATAGTTTGCAGATTGACCCCACAAGCCATGGACATGCAAATTCTATGCTATTCTATATCATGGGTTTGGTGGAGGTGGACTAAGATGCTGATGACCATAAAATATTCTTGGCCTCTTGAATGAGTAGTGAGATGTTCAGTGAGCTCAGAGCACGTCCTGAGGGAGGTGCATGCATCCAGCTCTGACTCCTTTCCCTGTTACAGAGGGATTTGGTTAATTGCTTTAATACCACATGAATAAGTTGGTTCCTGGCCCTTCAGAAATGGCACAAATTTGATTTCAGCAATTTTAATGACTAGGCCAGAAGGTGCAGAAGGGCTGTCAGTCTCTTGCCATAAGACTCAGTGATGCTTGTAGGAAAGGTTGAGCATCAGCATGGCCTGGGAGCAGGCTGAGTGTGGGGACAGATCCTGTTTGAGCTCTTAAACTGCACTGCAGGCAGTGCTGCCTACGGCTGCTGGGAGACACCAAGCTTTGGGGCTGTTTTTTGTTAGCTAGGGTCTTTCCATTTGCGTGTTAGATTTGTAATGATGTTGATTTCCAAGGTGATATTTGTTTTCCATAAGAATTATCAAAGGAAGGGGTGGGATCAAAAGGACTTTATTGTGGAACTGGAAGTCAAAATGAACACCAGTGAAACTTGTCTACATGAGGAGGTTTGTCAGCAAAGGTGCATTGGTAGTTGTGCAAGTGTGTCCCTGTGTGACTATGTTTACTATGGAAAATTATATGGGTATCAAGGCAGCCTAATTATGTTACTGTAGTTTTGCTGTTAAAAATCTCTTATATAAGCCATGTAGAGAAAACTGTCCTTTCCATAAAATAAACCTGTTATAGCTTAATTTAGAAGAGCTACAGGACCCCGGGTGGTGTGAGGTCTTTATCACTACTTAGAATGCAATAGCAAGGCCAGAGTGAGCAGTGCTGTGATTTATTTGTGTGATGACTGTGTTTTGGAAAGGACTTGGTTGAGAGCCAAGGAGAAAGAGCCAACTGAAGCTGCTCAGGAAGTATCACCCATGTGGCTCCTTCAGCTATAAAGTGATGACCTTAACACTTACCACAGCTGTATCTCTAGGACGAAATAGTGCCTAGCTTGTCTATAGTGGGTGGAATTGACCTTTTTGGGCTGTAAGAAGTACACACTAAATCTTTTTCAAAATTACAGCTCTCATCCTCTGAGTACTGAACAAACCCCATAAGGCTTCCCAAGGTGACGTGGTAATTATCTTTGGGTTATGCTATAAGATATATTTTATAAATATGGTAGTGCTATGTGCAATACACTTTATATAATTGACACATAGTACATGCTAATGCATGCTAAGTTATACTTTTTAGAATTAAAGACATTAATATTTATAATGCTGTAACACTAACATTAATTGTATAACATATTAATATTTATAATTCTATAACACTTTGAACAAAGTGTTCTAAGAAATCGAGCGCTGCAAAAATGAATTCCACAGTTATAGTGGGGTTCAGGCTTCTCCTGCAGCTTGAACTAGGTAAAATATTCTGCAAAGTTGTTTGTTGTTTTTTTTTTTTTAACGTGTATGTATGTCTGCTTATAAATATAATGCATATATATGTGCGTGTACACACACACATAGAATTTTTAGTGGGAAGTGTTAGGAGCTGACAAATCTGGTAGCCTGATAGAGGCAAGGCAGCGACAGCCCTGTGTTCCCGGGTCCAGGCAGTAGTGGTGCTGAGCATCTATTCCCAACAGAGAGATGTGTGTGTGTCTGGCCACACAGATCAACACGGGCAGAAACACTCAGCATTCATGCAAACACAAACAGCACCAGTGGCCTCATCCTGTTCCCCTCTCTGGTTGATCAGCATGAAAGCCTATTAGTAGAAAATATGCGTGCATACATACATACAATGTGGATCCCCCAGTAACTGGCCTCAGCCAGCCTGTGCAATGGCTGGCTCATGGTCCTCTCATCTCCAGTCACCTCCTGCTCAGGCATGTGCATGCAGATGGGTCTCTTGGTTGACTCCCTGACTCCCAGTCTTCCCATAGCGGACCTGGACCTCCTGGTCTCTCCTGTAGCCGACTCCTGGTCTGTCCAGTATCTGGCCCAGACTTGTGGCCGCTTTCATACCTGGCTCACAAAGCTCTTATTCTACACGCCAGCTAGTCCAGCTTGATACTAGTGATCATGCACTGAGATGCGTATGCACATCCCTGCTTGTTCCGGTTGCTGGCAGGACACACAGACAGGCCCTCTGACCTGTGGTCTGACCCCCATACATGCGTGTCTACACAGATCAATGGAATGGGCTTTGATCTGAAATATGGGAGCAGGAATAAACAGCTGGAGAGAGGGTTGCAAGTTGGCGAAGTCCTGTTGTGGCTCCTTCCAGCCAAATTCTCTGCCTGTCAAGTTTCCTTTAGCATCGTGGCTGCCTGCCTGCAACCATACAACTAGTGAAACAAGAATTTTTTAGAAATTCCTTAAATCTGGAGGAGTTGAATGGTCAACCCCTTGAATTTCAGGTCACGATACTGGTACAAGATTATAAAAGAAACACCAACAAACTGGAGGGAGTCCAGTGGAGGGCCAGCAGGATGGTTTGGGGCTGGAGCACATGGCATGGGAGGGGAGGCTGGAGAAGAGAAGACTGAGGGGGTATCCAGATGCTTCCTTCTGCTTCCTACAAATGGTTATACATAAACCACAGCCAGATTCCTCTCAGAGGTGCAAAATAAAAAGGCAAGAGGCAACAGACATGAGTCGTGACAAGGGAAATTCTGAGGACCAATGTAAGAAAAAATTTGATCAGAAAGGTGATGAAGCACTGGCATGGGCGTTTCAGAGGCTGGGGAATCCCTGTCCTTGGCAGCCCTTGCTCAGGGCTGAATAAAGTGCTGAGCAGCTTGATCTCACTTTGATATTGGCCCTATTCTGAGCAGCAGTTTGACCTAGATGACCTGCAGGAGGCCCTTCCAGGCTAAATTTCCCTGATCCTAGAAAGATAAGTTTAAAAAAAAGGATACATTTTTAATTCTGTTCATTTCCCTTTTCAAAATGTAAAAGATCAGGAAAAAAATCTCCATAGCCATAAGGGCTTTAAGAACTTATTCTAGAAAACAGTATGTTCTCAAGAAACCATAGGCTTATGGGACATACAAAGAAAAACAGCTAAGATGATGTTCAAATAGCAAAAAAGATTTTTTGTATTGAATTTTTAGAACAATTCTTTAAAGTTCTAGACCCAAAATAGTTGCAGTTGGAGCTGCTTATTAAATTCTCCAGAGTTATTCCAACAGTCTGGAAGAGTTGTAGTGCTTTATTAAATTCTATAGGAGTTTATAGCTAGGAAGCTTAAGGGGATAATTAGCAATAATCCTCACTAGTATCTGAGTTAGACTGAAGCCTGCAGAGTTGAAAACCACCATGGTTTTATTCCTGTCACCCCTAGCCTTCACCAATCTAATTTTCACTAAATTCTCATCCTTACGCAAACCCAGGGACCTCTACGAAATACTATTCAGCATTTACAGAAAGTTACCTTGTTTAGCCCTGAAATGCCTGCACTCAGCTGCTGTTCTAAATTCACTCTCGTTTCAAAGCCGTTTTTCTAAGTTAACACTGGATACTGTTTGGAGCTGCAACTGTGGGACAGAAGATCAGATAGTGGGCAAGGAACTGTTGACTTAAAATAAAAATATTTTCCCAAGTATGCTTACAAGATGTTCAAGTTTTTCCAGTACCGTATGGTATCTGAAAGGTGAAAGGGTTGGGGAATAGCCAAAGTGAAAGCAAATCTCTCTGTAGAAGGTTTGTAATAGCAAGTTTTAATCTCCAGTATTACTAACAAAGCAAAACAAACCCTACTTGTCCGTACTAGGCTGCTCTGTGATTTGAGAGAGCTGCTTTTTTACTCCTGCAACCGCAGGATTATCAGTAATGCCTGGAATGAAATGCATCCATTCAGTCACTTGCTCTGGCTTCAAGCCTTGCCTGGGGTCACATTTCAGCCCTGTTTGTCTATCCTCGTGGCGTGCTATTCTGTTCCACTGGCTTAGCGCTGCTTCTGTGAGATGTTATGAGTATCGGTGTTCTGTGTATAAAGAATAAGCTGAAATTCTCCCGTCTATAGCCTATCTGAAAAACATTCTGGTCTAGGGGTAGGCTGAGCTCCAGAAAAGTATCTGCTTAAGGTCTCTCCTGGAAGAAAGTTCTGGTTCACGTTTACAGTCTCAAAAACATCTGGAAGGAAGCTGAAGGAACTAGAAGAAAATAACAGTAGAGATTGAAAAAACAATATAGACCTGGCAAATAAGAGGATTAAAAAATAAAAGAATCTGTGTCAATCAGGAACAAGGCAATGTTCTATTCACTAACACAGTTAATTACACTGACTTCACGTGTTTCAGATAATGGGAAATTTCTTATTTCTAAGCATGATGTTCTTTTTTAATTGCATTGTTTTTTCTCAATTATATGTACACAATTCTATATTTGTAACTACAAAAGCTCAAAACAGGATGTTTTAAGAAGACATTACTATAGCTTAGATATAGCTCAATGCAGATATTAATGAAGCTTTGGCTTGAATTGCGTGTAGTAGTTCATTAACCATTAAAATCCTTTGAGTTTCCTCATAATTTATGAAAAGTTTCAGATCATAGAATCATAGAATGTTTTCATAGAATCGTAGAATGTTTTGGGTTGGAAGGGGCCCCTAGAGGTCATCTAGTCCAACCCCCAAAGTCATATCCAAACCGTATAAAGAGGGAAGTTTATTGTGACTGCCTCTAATCCTCCAGCACACACCTACAGAGTTGTTTCCTGGTGAAAGCTGAAATTTGTCTTCTGATGACTGGCGAGCTGTTGCTATGTGCCTCATCAAGCAAAACTAGAACTGTACTTCGTGGAAGCAGAAGAGGGCTTGCCACTTTTAGACAACCATGGTTAAATACAATATATGAACGAGTGTTTGTATACTCTATTTTCTTCCATCTGGCTGGGAGGAAAGCTCTTACATAATTTGTGCTTTTGTGAACCACTCCATCAGTTACTGTAGTTTCAAAAAGGCAGGGTAGCTCTGTGACAGTAAGTAAAGGATGATGTTTAGATTTACCATACCTGTAAAATGATGATACTCTGTATGAAACTGTTACTTTTCTCTAGTCCACATATATATTAAGGGCCAAAACTGACTGTTGGATGAGAACTGAGCAACAGTTCCCTGGAGAGGCAATGGTGAAAATGGTTCTTGGGAACTGACATTGTTGGGGGGGGATAGAGTTACAGTCAGCATTAAGGGTTGTGTTTGGGAGTAGCGGAGAGTAATTGCTGATGACTGATAGGAGTCAAACTCTGGGCTTCAGAAAAATAAATTGCAAGTGGTGTTTGAAAGGAACATTTCCTTCTCGTTAGAGGGAAACATGATCTACCATTTTTGTGAGGCACTTCTTTTCATTGTTTATTCTGTCTTCAGTGTGTAAATCCCTGCTTTGGTAATGACATTGGTCTTTTGAAATGAGGAGATGTTTAGCACTCAACTCCTACACATTGGTTTAATTTGGGAGTATGGATGCCCACCAGCAAAGATTCCCTGCCCTCAATGTAATCTTTAAAAAAAGAGAATTGCCAAACCCAAAAGTTTTGAGATTGTTTTTATTATCTCAGATTTTCAAAATGTATAGCATTCAGAAAAAGTTTGGTGGGCTTAATGCTTTAGATTTCTTTTATGCTTTTGCACATGCTTTCAAGCTGAAATATATATTTTTATGAAAAGCTCAAATTACCACCTCTAACACTGTCTTCTCTGAACAGGCTAATAAGTGAACCACCAAAAACTTTCCTGATGAAATCACGAGAATTTATGTCATTTATGCTCCAAGATGAACCATCACAACATAGAGTAGATTTGACTGTGGCAGTACAGTTGGGATATTTTCCTCAAATAATTGCTTGCCTTTAGGGCCTGGATCCTACAATGCTGATTTCACATCCCAAAATTTGAGAATGAAGAAAGGAGTGGCAAATGTCTTTGGCCATCTTTAATAACAGCCTACCTTATCTTTCTTTGGAGTGGACACTTGTAAGGCTGTAGCTTATATCCCAGATTACAATGCAAAGAAATATACTCAATAAGCAGTGACAAAATAATTTGGTAATACCTTTATCATCTCAGTTTCTTGACTGTCGTATTCTGTGATCTATGAATAGCTGACCGGTGATCTGCTGTATCATTTTACTAAACTAAAATAGTTTCTTGCAGCCATCCAAAAGAGATTTTTTCATGCTTTCCAGGAAGGAGTCAATGAGCTCTGTAAGCTATTCCTTGTGTACTTATGAAGTGCTTCTTATCTCGGTGTACGAGTGCCATTGAAGTCCTCAAACCCCTGCCATTGGCTACATGCTCATGCATTTCATTCATTAAGAGCATCCCAGTAGTTCCCTCCCTGGTACCACATGTAGTGGTACAAAAGGTCACTGGAGACTTGTTACCAAAAATTCAGCAAGGATTTTGGGTTACTGAACCATGAATCAATGTGTAAAGAAACGCCAACGCTTTCAAAAGAACTACCAATGAATGTAGTGCAAATTTGGCATGCTTTAAGAGGAAAGGAAGAGCATTAATTCTCTACAGCCACTTTCTTTTGCTCTTTGAAGAACATCATGTCATCCCTGATCATGCCCATGCCTAATCCAATATCTTCTCTCTGACAGTGGTCAGTGCCAGATGTTTCAGACATTGTGCTTTGTTTATTAGTAGCCACTCACCATCAAAGCATTCAATCCCTTCAATATCTTGAGCTTGAATGAACTGGAGTTATTTTGAGATTGCTGATGGAAGACAAGGGAAAGGAGTTGTTTCAACAAGTGATCTGCACTAATTGCAGGGGTTGAAACCTTCCCTGATCCTGAATTGGTAACAGGAAAGGCATGCTCCAGGATGGCTGTTCTGACAGAATAATTGAATATTCAGAGGAGCCAGTAGAGTCTTGACTGCACTTTGGTTGTATTTCTCTGGCTCCCTAATAGGTCAGCCTCAGGGAAAAGTCATAATGCACTGGAGTAACATCATGTAAAGTGGGATTTAATGGCTTGTGTTATATTCCTGCTTGTTTGTAGTTTGCTTTTCATGATGCCTATCTTATGTGGTTGCCTTACTTCTGAGGGAGAAGAGCTGATCTGACTCCAGGACTCGGTGTACAGCATCACACAGAGCATGGGCACAGATGCATTCTACTGCCTGGCAAAGGAGATGCACTCCAGTAGTTCATCTCATCCCCAGAGTGCTTCCTTGAACAAGTGAGATAAAGGCACTAAATTAAACAGTGCTGTTCCCTGATCTCATGCAGCCCTGTCACTTACTCTAATTATTAGGGCTGTGTCTCAGTCTTTTTCTTATAAGCAAATGCTGCCCTGGGGACTTGGAAATTAATATGTTGATTTGAGTAAATATCTATTTGGCACACACCTTGAGGCACTGCAGCAACAGAACTGCTAAATAAGAACTAAAGACTAAAATTTAGAGCAAACAGAGAACCCAGCCCTCATAGTGGCAGCTTGAATACTGAAGCTGAATTACTGTGTGTTGGTTTTCTCTAAGAACAATGATTATAGTTGTTTTAGGCACCTTGAAATTTGTTCAGGACAATATTCTTTCACACAACTCCTGAGCTAGCTTTTGGTGTTGGCATGGAAGAAGAACTATTCCCAGTAAAAGCTCTGGATGAAGCCATACTGTTTTGGAGAGTAAGGGGAAGTTGCTGGATATGGCCTTAGGGACAGAGAAAAGACCCTAGGAGTGTTTAACTTAGTGGAGTAAATATGCCCTACAGATGTGTCTACAAGGATAGACAGAGTTGACATTGAAATGATTCTGAGCAAGCCATGTGAATTCTCTCCAACCACATGAACTGAGCTTCCCTCGTGTGCATTATCATGTCTTGGAAGACAGGATGAGGAACATGAGGAAGCAGTGCACCTTGCAGCGATGAAGGGTAACTGCATACCACGCTGGCCCCTCATTATAGCAAAGATGTTGAGAATCTGGAGAGAGTCCCTTTGGCTGCCAAGAAGGCAAGGGTATTGGAACATACAATAAATAATAAGAGACTGAGGGAGCTGGTCTGTTCATCTAGGAGAAGTAAAGAATAAGGAGAGTGGGATCTAATTACTGTTTTACGCTACCTAATGGTAAAGAGGAAATGGAACCAGTCTTTTCCCTGAAACGCACCAGGGGGAACAAACAAAAGTCATAACATGGGAAATTTTTCACTGTGAAAGTTGTTAAGCACTGGCACATGTTGCCCAGAGAGGTTGTGGAGGCCCCATCCTTGGAGATATTCAGAACTGGACAAGGCCCTGGGCATCCTGGTTGAAGTTGGCCCTGCTTTGAGCAGAAGGTTGGACTAGATGACTTGCAGAGGTACCAGCCTAAATGATGCTATGATTATGGACTACCAAGAGAATAGTCACTTTTTAGCCATTTTTTGAAAATAAGTCTCAGAGGTACCTCAGGTTCCCTTTTAGGAATTTGTCTAGGGTTACTTGTTTCTCTTCTCTCTCTGCAACTTAAGAAAGGAGTCTACCATTTCTTAAGAAATGAGATAGAGGAACACAGGGACAGGGCATCATGGGATGGTAGACCGGTGTTGGTGGCCAGTAGTGGGAAGGGGACTTCCAAACTCATTATGGTGAGGCATTCTGCAGGGTAGAATGGGACCATGGCTGACGCTGACATTGGACATGCTATAGAGTTCCCTGCACATATGTCTCTAGTGTGGCAAAGTCAGGATTTGTTTGGCAGTTGCCATGGCAACCTGACTGCAATCAGTGCTTTTAACTCAGTGTAACTTTAACGAGGTGTTGTGGTTTAAGCTCAGCTGGCAACTAAGCACCTCATAGTCGCTCGTTCACTCCCCCGCAGTGGGATGGGGGAGAGAATCGGAAGGGTAAAAGTGAGAAAACTTGTGCATTGAGATAAAGACAGTTTACTAGGTAAAGTAAAAGCTGTGCACGCAAGCAAAGCAAAACAAGGAATTAATTCACCACTTCCCATGGGCAGGTGGGTGCTCAGCCATCCCCAGGAAAGCAGGGCTCCATCATGCGTAACAGTTACTTGGGAGACAAACGCCATCACTCCCAACGTCCCCCCTTTCCTCTTCTTCCCCCAGCTCTATATGCTGAGCATGACGTCATACGGTGTGGGATATGCCTGGGGTCAGTTGAGGTCAGCTGTCCCAGTCATGTCCCCTCCCAACCCCCCCCCCCAGCTTCTTGTGCACCCCCAGCCCCCTCGCTGGTGGGGTGAGAAGCAGAAAGGGCCTTGATGCTGTGTAAGGGCTGCTCAGCAGTAATGAAAACATCCCTGTGTTATCCAAAGCATAGCCCCATATGAGCTACTGTGAAGAAACTTAACAATCCCCCAGCCAAACCAGTACATGAGGCTTTGTTCCCATGCTTTATTCTTGTTAACAGCTTTATTGGTGGATAACATCATCCTCTAACAAACAAGGAGACATTTGTTTCTGCATACTGTATTCCTTTTAAAAAAATTGAAACTGCAGAATTGGATAGAAAGCAAATCTTTTGTGTCAAAGGCCTAGAACAGAAGGTGCAACCAGAATTGTGAAGGAAGATCAAAGATGTGATTGGTGTGCCATGATGGAATAGAACCTCATACAATCGACTGTAACCCCAGCTTTCCCCTTAGTGGTTCTGTGTCTGGGCCTTTCTTGCCCATGATCATAAGTTCACAGGAAAAGTGAGGTTGGAAGTGACTTCAGTTCTCTAGTCTGACCTCCTGCTTGAAACAGGGTCAACTAAAAGGTTAGACCAGGTTGCTCAGGGCTTTATCCAGTCAGGTCTTGAAAACCACCAAGGGTGTAGACTGCACAACTTCTCTGGGCAATCTGCTCCACTGCTTGACTGCCCACAGAGTGACAAAGTTGCTCCGTATGCCCAGTCTGAAAATCTCTTGTCTCGTCTTGTGCCTGTTGTCTCTCATTCTCCTACCATGCACCACTGTGAAAGGACTGGCTCCATCTCCTTGATAACCTCCCTGTAGATACTGTCAGGCTGCTATTAGTTTTCCCCAAAGCTGTCTCTTCTCCAGGCTGAACAAGCCCCTTCTTACGGGGCAAGGGCTCCAGCTCCCAACCATCTTGGTGGCCCTCTGTTAAACTCACTCCAGTTTATTGATGTCTGCCTTCTACTGCGGGGGCAAAAATTGCATGCACTGTCTAGATGTGGTCTGAATGATGAGTCTGGCTCAGCTGCATTTCCTGTAAACTTGATAGCTATGCCAATGTAAATAAGTGGTGTGATTGGGCTAAGGGTTTGGAGCCTATGAATATTGCTTCCACTAAGGATATATAACATGGCTGAAGGCCAAATCACCAAGCCTGCCCTCCCTCCATGTCATTGTCTCTCTCCTTTGCATGTGTGTGAGATAATAATAAAATCTGCGTCCCTCATTGCTTGTTAATTGTGTTGGTTAGACTGCACTGCTGTAAATCACCTAAACATTAACTACCTTTCACTAATAATGGTTTTTGTCATGTTTTTTTGCAGGTTACATATCGCAAGTACTAAAGAATTACACTGACCATGCCTGCGATGGAGAATATGTCTCCCTGAGATGTCCTCACAGAACCACCATCAGCATCCAGTCTTCTTTTTATGGCCGTATTGTACCAAGTCATCAGATGTGTCCTTCTCGCTATCCCCAGACCTATGCAACTTTAATTAAAGAAGATGTTGCCTGTTCAGTTGGCACTTCCCTTCAGGTATTGCATGTTAAACTGGATCTGTTCATTTTGGACTTCATCTTTCCTTGGCCCGCAGCAGCTCTCTATGCTGGTGCATAGAGCTGTATGAAGCAGTGCTACCCGGGGAGGGGGACCTACGTCTCACACAGCTTAGTGGGTAATTCATCTTCGTAGTTTAGACATGACTGAATTAGATTTTGCAGATTAATTTCTTAACTTTGCTGCAAGTCTAGTCAATAGCAGTTCAGGAATGTGGTTGAAACAGAATTACACTGCAAGACCACATTATGTTTGACTGGGTGCAAAGATAACTTTTTTTATAGTTTTCCTTCCCAACGGTTAGCTTTTTCACAGAAGTTGCTGTGGTGTTCTTTTTACTTCAGAACTGATCCTATTTCAAGAGGCTTTTACTTTGGTAACTTGAAACCCAGAGAGCATCCTTGGCTTTAATTCTGACTCATTTGGCCCTTCGGCCACTGTAAGTGAGCATCCATCACTTAAGCTTGCTATCTCCCAAGCATCAGTAGTTAATCAGCTCTGTCCTTTCGTGTA
>NW_009260286.1:260294-265035 GCF_000687185.1 Egretta garzetta | reverse complement strand
CGTGTAGGGGATGTTGACTATATGTATCCTCCCAAGAGCACATGTGACATCATCAAATCAAAGGGTTCTTTGGAAGGTGCCAGTGTTACTCAAATGTCAGTAGGAACAACTAAAATGCGAAACATGACTTGGCTGATATTGTTGAGATGAATGGGGTCTGCTCCTGGATGTTGAAGTAAGCACAAATCTTTCCAAGTGCAAGATTTGAGGACTGTGAAAACTTTTGGGCAAAGATCTCAAGCATCCAGTGTGTTTGTGGCTATGAATCAATAATAACTCATAATAAAAATCTATAGCAGAACTAGATTAATGAACCTACAGGGCTAGTGAATAATATCTTTTATTATTTGGCTAAAGGCCAGAGTTTCCCACATCACTTCTCACTCTTGCATCCAGGGTTTTTAAGAGGAATTGATAGCATTTTTTTAAGTTGATACGAGTGCTTTGGCTTCCAAATGTCAGTAGTAAATTCTCAAGCAATTGCACAGAGTTGGCATTTGCCTGTAGCGTAACCCTTAAGCTGACAGATTTGCAGTTGCCTTCATAACACCGCACAACACATGCCTAAGGTGTATGGGAGGACATGGTCCTGATCAGTGGAAGGTTTTCCCAGATGTGATAACGGAAGTTTGTAATATGACAGACAAGAGGCAGTTGTGTTGTTTAGGGTGGGAGAACATGGGCTGAAGACATTGGCTGAAGCTGGCCTTCCCTTCTTTCTTTTATTGATTTACTGCAAAATTTACTTGAAATATTTCATTTACCAGCGTGATTGATAGCTATGTGCTTAGCTTCATTCCCTGTGGATGAGTGGCCTGCTTAAGGCGTCTGGAAGAACTTGAGAACAGGGAATATGTCACCTTTGGTTTTCCATTGCATGGTTTTATGTGCAGGAGGGGTTTAAAAGAAATCCTTACCTGCCTGGCTTAGCTCCTTATGTCCTCAGAGCTGTTACCCATTAGCTTTGCCTCCAACACTTACAGTGCTTGTAATTACAGCTTCCCTATTTATCAGAGTGAGAATGATGTTCCCTGTAGGCAGTCTTGCAGCAGATCTCTTGTACAGTAAGTTTGTTACATGACTGAGACCAGAACATTCCGATTCACCCATTTTTAGGGATGCAGATGGGCTGGGGAAGTAGCTGACATTCTCTGTTCTGCCACAAATTTCTTGAGGGACCTTGGGCAAGTTCCTGAGTCTCTTTGGAAAAGATCCACAGTGCCTCATTGGTGCCCCCAAATCTTCTTTCTCAATTCTGGAGGGGATGAGGTCTCTCTGAAGGGTAAGCCAGAAACTCCGCAAGCGGAATGGCAAGCTGCCTGCAGCTCGCTGGTAGGAAACGCATACATGTAGGAAAATTGGAAAGTTGTAGACAAGAAAATTGCGTGTATTTTTGTGGGTTTGAAACTCAGCTATATGTCTGCTATAGGCAGGACCAATTGTGTGTGTATTCTGATTGTCAGTAATTAAAAAAGCCAGCCAAACCAAATCCTTCAAAATTAAATATATAAAATCACCGTGTCTAATCAAACACATGACTGTATAATGTTGCTGCTTCTCTGGAGAGTGGCCTGGAGGGACTGTAAGGGACAGTCATTAATACTATTCCCTGCAAATACTACTGGTGAGCAACAGTTAATTCCCATTTAGAAGCTCTCTCCCCTGTAAATGTCCAGTTCAGACACTGTTTCTATCTAAAAAAGGGAAAATAAAGGGTTGATTACACTGAGATAACCACTACCAATCCAGCTTTATGGGGTTGGCTGCCAGGATCTCTTGCTTTAGTCACTTAGTTTTGTTTGAAATGAAATGCAGACCGCTTGGGAGAGCTTGTCCAAGACATTAAGGCAGTGACCGTGAACTACACATTTCTGTTATTCTAACACCGTAATGTCAGATTCAGTGGGAGATTCCTGAACGCACAAAGAATTTGAATGTCCAGACTGGAATTTCAGTTTTGATGTGGTTGGTCTCTTGTTAAATTTTAGATCAGGTCACAGGAATATGGAGAAATCAGAACAACAAAATAAAGTTTTGTTGAAAGCCAGACATTATTTACTTTTTAAACAGCTCCCTCTGCTCCCTCACTCCACTGGGTTTAACAGGGGAGCCCAGAGTTAGCACAAATCATGTGAGATATATGGCAGGAAGGAAAGAGAGATTTGTGCTGTATTCGTGCAGCATCTCTGAGATGTTTTGAAGGTAGAAGTGTAGAAAGTTCCCACTCATCCTTTAATAACAGAAGCTAATTTGAGGTGCTAGTGCTGTTAACTTACTATCTGGTCTGGTATTGGCTCTTCTGTACTTTCCTTGTGCCGTCCTGCAGAGGATATTCCCAACTGGGAAGTAGAAGAAAGCACTGTCCTCATCCCAGCAATGAGGGCTGGATGGGGGACAGGGAAGAAGAACCTTTGGAGCCTTGGTGGCTCTCGTAAAAGGGACCCATGCAGTGCAAACTGTCCTGCCTTGACATAGGAGGTCTGTGAGGAGGAGCTTTATGGTAGCTGAACCATCTCTTTTTTTGCTTGTAGGTCAGGAAGAACAGCTGCTAGGACCAAAATCTATCAATCTTTCACCCAAAGAAGTAAATTCTTGTATATTAAGGGTCATTTATCATAGAATCATAGAATGTTTTGGGTCAGAAGGGACCTTTAAAGATCATCTAGTCCAACCCTCCTGCCACAAGCAGGGACATCTTCAACCAGATCAGATTGCTCAGAGCCCCGTTCAACCTGGCCTTGAATGTTTCCAGGGATGGGGCATCTAACCACCTCTCTGGGCAACCTGTGCCAGTGTTTCACCACCCTCAGGCATGCTGAAATTCTGCCACTGAAAACGGTTGGCAGTAAAGTAACACGATGTTTATTCACACTACATAATTTATGCAGAGAGATGGGTTGTGTGCCCACTAGGAGGTCTATATCACCAGAGCAGGATCATGCAGAGATGTTAGCTTGGGTCCTGAAGGTGCAGAGCTGCGTTAACATAGTCCTGTATGCACTGGTGTCATTGCGATGACCTGTAACTCCCACGTAACTTTAGACCTGTGGGGCAATTGTGCAGGTGCAGTTGGTCTGAGCATGCAACTTAATAAGTTTGAGAGCTTGAAGATTTTTGGTAGGTTGGTGCATTTTGGTGTCACAGTGGACTTCTCTTGCTCTGTAATCTCATGTCACCCAGATAGGGTTGGTCAAGTCAATTTTTAAACTATACAATGTCTGATTTTTTAGTGTGACAGTATGGAGAAGCTAAATTACATTGCTGCACAGCAGGGGGGGACAGAGGAACATCTGGAGACACCTTTTACTCCAAGGAGGTCTACAAGAGACCATCCTCATCTGCTTTAGCTTCTCCCTTATGCTCTGGTTCTCTCACCTTTCACACTACTGCATACATTTGCATTTCCCTGCCATGGGGACATCTCATGAGATCTTGCCTCTGGGGAAATAAGGAAGCTGATAAACAGATACAGCAGCAGTGTATGTTTATTTGTATGAACACATAAATGTTGGCAGAGAGGACAAAGGAGAAATATAGGAGTGTTAAGTGGTCTGCATTACCTACTGATAAGTGCCTACTGATAAGTGAATCCCTTTAGTAAAAAAACCTAGTCATTCCCACCTAGCCAAGCTCACAATACACAACTTGTGCCTGCAAAAATATGTGGAGGCATGTGTATATTTGAAGGAAGCTGCTCAAGAGAAGGAGGTTTGGAGTAGCTTGTTTATAAAGCTTTCTGAAGCCACTCATTTCTGGGTCAGTATTCCTGATGTCACTTGTTTTCAGCAATAAACAACTCAAGGTCTGCATGGAAGAATGTTTAATGGTTGGCCTAAAGTTATTGCATATTACCAGAAAACTAGATTACACTTTACAGCAGATCACCAGCAGTATTCTCATTTTGGTAAATTGACAGAAAAGTAAAACCACAGCTTATTTAGAAGGAAAACAGAAAGCCCTGGAGCAAAGCTTATTTAGAAGGAAAATAAAAAGCCCTGGAGAGGCACTTACCCATGGTATTTCTGCTCCCAGATATTTATCAGACATTGCAGGCTAACTTCTGTCCTAATAGATGTATGCACTGAAATCTTCAGCAGGAAGCTGCACTTCAGAGGGCAATGTTTTACCGTGTGACTTGTTTCCCTAAGATGAGCTATGCTTAGATGGTGCTGCGGAGTCATGCGTCTTGTTGGAAAGATTAGCCAGTTTGGGGAGGGAGTGTAGGCATGGCCTGTGGTCTGGGTCTCTTTCAACACTCTCCGGGACAACCAGTCCTTGGTGACAAGAATCACTGGTGCTGCTGATGTGGTATTTCCTTTTGTCCTTTAAGTGAGATACAGGACACCTTTGCTGCCACCCCTCGCTGCTGCTCCAGCAGCATGAGGCGGCCGTACAAAGGGCAGCAGATTCCTTGCATGCTAACCACAGGATTCCCTCCTTTTTATTTGCACCTACCGGGAAGGTTTCTGTGATAGAAAGCAAAAAGGAGCTGACCTCTTCGGTGGCAGAAAGATGAGATAAGCTTTCCACTAGCTGCCTGACTCTCCAAGTATGGGCCAGTTATTGGTCACGAAATGATGGGGCTGGAAGGTGTGTGCGTGTGTTATGGTTTCTGAAAAGGGTTTTATTTTCCCCAAGCATTCTGGATTAACAGTGTGGGAGGGTGAAATACAAAACAGAAGAAAATGATTCAACTGCTCCAGCTTTCTTGGTAGGCCAAGGACAGTGGCTACTGCCATGC